>NC_135328.1:4059779-4374970 GCF_023851605.1 Tamandua tetradactyla
AAAATGCAGAAATTGCCCAAAACAACTATTTTGAAACTCCAGATACCAGAAAAACACTGCACTGCAGCTAGTGAAGAGCAGAAAGAAGAGGCTGATAAAATACTGTAAAGAACTGTAAATTGCTCTCTCCACACAGTGGCTCCCAGCTTCCATCCCCCACTCTCCCAGAGGGCCACTACAGGGTCTAGACCCTGAATACCTGTTGGTGACAGAAAGGAATGTAAAAATCCTTTTCCCCAAGAGCAAGGGTGGGCATGGCCAATCACTGATTATGGCTTTTGATTAGCAAACGCAGATCATTGTCCCAACTCTGAGGACAGCTGTTGTTTCAACATGCCATGGAAAAAAGCCTTTATAGCTATTGTTTCAATCCTCCCAGACAGGCATGGAGGCAATAGAGACTTAAAGATGAAACACTTCCTCAGGAGTATAGAAGAAGGAAGGGCTGCATTTGCTGGGAAGGCCTGGAAAGCTCCATTTTGGGGAGAAATTTCTGGTATCCTTCATGGAACACTAATAACACTGATTGCTTTTATTCTTGTCATCATTTATTGTGTGATTATATATATATATATTTCAGTGATCTTTTTCACTACTCACCACAAACCCATGATCTTAGGATGAATAGCCATATTTTATACATGTGGAAACTGAGTCTTATAGAGTCAATGAGAGATCAAGGCTGGGCCAAAGGGCAGAGTTGGAGAGAATGAGAGAGGGCAGGAAAAGTGGCAAAATTGTGGACTGTATAAACCAAGAAGATGGTTGAGATCAAGAAGAAAATAAATTTCTGGAGAAGAAAGTGGGCAAAGGATGGAGTGCTGAGAAAACACTAATACGTAGAAATTCATAGGAAAAGAGAAACTAGTAACGGAGAGAGAGAAGGAAAGGGCAGTAAGGTTGGATGAATAACAAACAAAAAACAAACAAACAGGAGAATGTGATAAAATGTAAGCTACACATAGAAGCTGTCTTAGTTTGCTAGAGCTTCTGTGATGAATATCACTCTTTGGCTTCTTCTGACTTCCGGCTTGCTTCTACCGACTGCAATTAATTTCCTCTCTTCATAGAGCTTCCAATCACATGACTGATCCATATGACTGACACTTCCTGATTCAATTTGGCCACACCTTAACTAATAATAAGACTTTCTAAAGATTCTATTTAGAAATGGGTGCACTCTCAAACAATCATGGATTAATAGTCAAACATTATTTTGTAGTGTACATTATTCCAAAACTGAAGCATTTCAAGAAAGATAAACAACCTGTACCAAATGAATCTGACGGAATAAACTTGAAGGAGGTGATAAGGATCTTTCTGGGTATTGTAAATGTTCTAATATTGGATTGTAATTATGTTTCCTCAAGTCTGTACATTAACTAAATCATCAATGAATTGTATACTAAAGCAGGTGAATTTTAGGTCATGTAAATTAATTTTCGATAAACCCATACACATCCCATAACAAAGCTTTTCCACTACCAGGTAGTCATCCAGGGGAAAGGAAAATATCAGGCTCAAATGTCCAAGAAGAAGAAAATGGACAAACACATAGTAATGTAATAATTTAATGTCAAAGGACTTAAAGATTTTTAAAGAATGAACTGATCCGTGAAATGAAATGGGTGGATATCAAAACATTATTTTTTTATTAATTAAAGAAAAAATAAATTAACACAACATTTAGAAATCATTCCGTTCTACATTTGCAATCAGTAATTCTTAACATCATCACATAGATGCATGATCATCATTTCTTAGTACATTTGCATCGATTTAGGAAAAGAACTAGCAAAACAACAGAAAAAGACATAGAATGTTAATATAGAGAAAAAAATAAAAATAATAATAAAAGTAAAAAAAAAGACACAAACAAACAAACAAACAGACAAACAACAAAAAAACCTATAGCTCAGATGCAGCTTCATTCAGTGTTTTAACATGATTACTTTACAATTAGGTATTATTGTGCTGTCCATTTTTGAGTTTTTGTATCTAGTCCTGTTGCACAGTCTGTATCCCTTCAGCTCCAATTACCCATTATCTTACCCTGTTTCTAACTCCTGCTGGTCTCTGTTACCAATGACATATTCCAAGTTTATTCTCGAATGTCGGTTCACATCAGTGGGACCATACAGTATTTGTCCTTTAGTGTTTGGCTAGACTCACTCAGCGTAATGTTCTCTAGGTCCATCCATGTTATTACATGCTTCATAAGTTTATCCTGTCTTAAAGCTGCATAATATTCCATCGTATGTATATACCACAGTTTGTTTAGCCACTCGTCTGTTGATGGACATTTTGGCTGTTTCCATCTCTTTGCAATTATAAATAACGCTGCTATAAACATTGGTGTGCAAATGTCCGTTTGTGTCTTTGCCTTTAAGTCCTTTGAGTAGATACCTAGCAATGGTATTGCTGGGTCGTATGGCAATTCTATATTCAGTTTTTTGAGGAACCGCCAGACTGCCTTCCACAGTGGTTGCACCATTTGACATTCCCACCAACAGTGGATAAGTGTGCCTCTTTCTCTGCATCCTCTCCAGCACTTGTCATTTTCTGTTTTGTTGATAATGGCCATTCTGGTGGGTGTGAGATGATATCTCATTGTGGTTTTGATTTGCATTTCTCTAATGGCCAGGGACATTGAGCATCTCTTGATGTGCCTTTTGGCCATTTGTATTTCCTCTTCTGAGAGGTGTCTGTTCAAGTCTTTTTCCCATTTTGTAATTGGGTTGGCTGTCTTTTTGTTGTTGAGTTGGACAATCTCTTTATAAATTCTGGATACTAGACCTTTATCTGATGTGTCGTTTCCAAATATTGTCTCCCATTGTGTAGGCTGTCTTTCTACTTTCTTGATGAAGTTCTTTGATGCACAAAAGTGTTTAATTTTGAGGAGCTCCCATTTCTTTCTTTCTTTCTTCAGTGCTCTTGCTTTAGGTTTAAGGTCCATAAAACCGCCTCCAGTTGTAAGTTTCATAAGATATCTCCCTACATTTTCCTCTAACTGTTTTATGGTCTTAGACCTAATGTTTAGATCTTTGATCCATTTTGAGTTAACTTTTGTGTAGGGTGTGAGATACGGGTCTTCTTTCATTCTTTTGCATGTGGATATCCAGTTCTCTAGGCACCATTTATTGAAGAGGCTGTTCTGTCCCAGGTGAGTTGGCTTGACTGCCTTATCAAAGATCAAATGCCCATAGATGAGAGGGTCTATATCTGAGCACTCCATTCGATTCCATTGGTCGATATATCTATCTTTATGCCAATACCATGCTGTTTTGACCACTGTGGCTTCATAATATGCCTTAAAGTCCGGCAGCGTGAAACCTCCAGCTTCGTTTTTTTTCCCTCAAGATACTTTTAGCAATTCGGGGCACCCTGCCCTTGCAGATAAATTTGCTTATTGGTTTTTCTATTTCTGAAAAGTAAGTTGTTGGGATTTTGATTGGTATTGCATTGAATCTGTAAATCAGTTTAGGTAGGATTGACATCTTAACTAGATTTAGTCTTCCAATCCATGAACACGGTATGCCCTTCCATCTATTTAGGTCTTCTGTGATTTCTTTTAACAGTTTTTTGTAGTTTTCTTTGTATAGGTTTTTTGTCTCTTTAGTTAAATTTATTCCTAGGTATTTTATTCTTTTAGTTGCAATTGTAAATGGGATTCGTTTCTTGATTTCCCCCTCAGCTTGTTCATTACTAGTGTATAGAAATGCTACAGATTTTTGCATGTTGATCTTGTAACCTGCTACTTTGCTGTACTCATTTATTAGCTCTAGTAGTTTTGTTGTGGATGTTTCCGGGTTTTTGACGTATAGTATCATATCGTCTGCAAACAGTGATAGTTTTACTTCTTCCTTTCCAATTTTGATGCCTTGTATTTCTTTTTCTTGTCTAATTGCTCTGGCTAGAACCTCCAACACGATGTTGAATAATAGTGGTGATAATGGACATCCTTGTCTTGTTCCTGATCTTAGGGGGAAAGTTTTCAATGTTTCCCCATTGAGGATGATATTAGCTGTGGGTTTTTCATATATTCCCTCTATCATTTTAAGGAAGTTCCCTTGTATTCCTATCTTTTGAAGTGTTTTCAACAGGAAAGGATGTTGAATCTTGTCAAATGCCTTCTCTGCATCAATTGAGATGATCATGTGATTTTCTGCTTTGATTTGTTGATATGGTGTATTACATTAATTGATTTTCTTATGTTGAACCATCCTTGCATACCTGGGATGAATCCTACCTGGTCATGATGTATAATTCTTTTAAAATGTTGTTGGATTCGATTTGCTAGAATTTTGTTGAGGATTTTTGCATCTATATTCATTAGAGAGATTGGCCTGTAGTTTTCTTTTTTTGTAATATCTTTGCCTGGTTTTGGTATGAGGGTGATGCTGGCTTCATAGAATGAATTAGGTAGCTTTCCCTCTGCTTCGATTTTTTTGAAGATTTTTTTTGAAGAGTCAGTACTAATTCTTTCTGGAATATTTGATAAAATTCACATGTGAAGCCGTCTGGTCCTGGACTTTTCTTTTTAGGAAGCTTTTGAATGACTGATTCAATTTCTTTACTTGTGATTGGTTTGTTGAGGTCATCTATTTCTTCTTGAGTCAAAGTTGGTTGTTCATGTCTTTCCAGGAACCCGTCCATTTCATCTAAATTGTTGTATTTATTAGCGTAAAGTTGTTCATAGTATCCTGTTATTACCTCCTTTATTTCTGTGAGGTCAGTGGTTATGTCTCCTCTTCCATTTCTGATCTTATTTATTTGCATCCTCTCTCTTCTTCTTTTTGTCAATCTTGCTAAGGGCCCATCAATCTTATTGATTTTCTCATAGAACCAACTTCTGGTCTTATTGATTTTCTCTATTGTTTTCATGTTTTCAATTTCATTTATTTCTGCTCTAATCTTTGTTATTTCTTTCCTTTTGCTTGCTTTGGGGTTAGTTTGCTGTTCTTTCTCCAGTTCTTCCAAGTGGACAGTTAATTCCTGAATTTTTGCCTTTTCTTCTTTTCTGATATAGGCATTTAGGGCAGTAAATTTCCTTCTTAGCACTGCCTTTGCTGCATCCCATAGGTTTTGATATGTTGTGTTTTCATTTTCATTCGCCTCGAGGTATTTACTAATTTCTCTTGCAATTTCTTCTTTGACCCACTCGTTGTTTAAGAGTGTGTTGTTGAGCCTCCACGTATTTGTGAATTTTCTGGCACTCCGTCTATTATTGATTTCCAACTTCATTCCTTTATGGTCTGAGAAAGTGTTGTGTATGATTTCAATCTTTTTAAATTTGTTAAGACTTGCTTTGTGACCCAGCATATGGTCTATCTTTGAGAATGATCCATGAGCACTTGAGAAAAAGGTGTATCCTGCTGATGTGGGATGTAATGTCCTATAAATGTCTGTTAAGTCTAGCTCCTTTATAGTAATATTCAGATTCTCTATTTCTTTATTGATCCTCTGTCTAGATGTTCTGTCCATTGATGAGAGTGGGGAATTGAAGTCTCCAACTATTATGGTATATGTGTCTATTTCCCTTTTCAGTGTTTGCTGTGTATTCCTCACGTATTTTGGGGCATTCTGGTTCGATGCATAAATATTTATGATTGTTATGTCTTCTTGTTTAATTGTTCCTTTTATTAGTAGATAGTGTCCTTCTTTGTCTCTTTTAACTGTTTTACATTTGAAGTCTAATTTGTTGGATATTAGTATAGCTACTCCTGCTCTTTTCTGGTTGTTATTTGCATGAAATATCTTTTCCCACCTTTCACTTTCAACCTGTGTTTATCTTTGGGTCTAAGATGTGTTTCCTGTAGACAGCATATAGAAGGATCCTGTTATTTAATCCGTTCTGCCAGTCTATGTCTTTTGATTGGGGAATTCAGTCCCTTAACATTTAGTGTTATTACTGTTTGGATAATATTTTCCTCTACCATTTTGCCTTTTGTATTATATATATCATATCTGATTCTCCTTCTTTCTACACTCTTCTCCATACCTCTCTCTTCTGTCTTTTCGTATCTGACTCTAGTGCTCCCTTTAGTATTTCTTGCAGAGCTGGTCTCTTGGTCACAAATTCTCTCAGTGACTTTTTGTCTGAAAATGTTTTAATTTCTCCCTCATTTTTGAAGGACAATTTTGTTGGATATAGGAGTCTTGGTTGGCAGTTTTTCTCCTTTAGTAATTTAAATATATCATCCCACTGTCTTCTAGCTTCCATGGTTTCTGCTGAGAAATCTACACATAGTCTTATTGGGTTTCCCTTGTATGTGATGGATTGTTTTTCTCTTGCTACTTTCAAGATTCTCTCTTTCTCTTTGACCTCTGACATTCTAACTAGTAAGTGTCTTGGAGAACGCCTATTTGGGTCTATTTTCTTTGGGGTGCGCTGCACTTCTTGGATCTGTAATTCTAGGTCTTTCATAAGAGTTGGGAAATTTTCAGTGATAATTTCTTCCATTAGTTTTTCTCCTCCTTTTCCCTTCTCTTCTCCTTCTGGGACACCCACAACACGTATATTTGTGCGCTTCATATTGTCATTCAGTTCCCTGATCCCCTGTTCAAATTTTTCCATTCTTTTCCCTATAGTTTCTGTTTCTTTTTGAAATTCAGACGTTCCATCCTCCAGTTCACTAATTGTAGCTTCTGTCTCTTTAGATCTACCATTGTAGGTATCCATTGTTTTTTCCAGCTTTTCTACTTTGTCCTTCACCCCCATAAGTTCTGTGATTTGTTTTTTTCAGTTTTTCTATTTCTTCTTTTTGTTCAGCCAATGTCTTCTTAATGTCCTCCCTCAATTTATCGATTTGGTTTTTGAAGAAGTTTTCCATTTCTGTTTGTATATTCAGCATTAGTTGTCTCAGCTCCTGTATCTCATTTGAACTATTGGTTTGTTCCTTTGACTGGGCCATATTTTCAATTTTCTGAGCGTGATCCGTTATCTTCTGCTGGCGTCTGGGCATTTAATCAGATTTCCCTGGGTGTAAGAATCCGCAGGTTGAAAGTTTTTTCTGTGACATCTCTGGGCTCTGTTTTTCTTATCCTGCCCAGTAGGTCGCGCTCGTGGCCCTCATCTGTCTGCGGGTCCCACCAGTAAAAGATGCTGTGGCTCCTTTAACTTTGGAAAACTCTCGCTCTAGGGGGCTCGCCAGCCGAATCGGCTTGGGGGAGTGCTGATCAGAATCTCCCAGCCGGCCCGGGGATCCGTGCACGGGGAGGGTTGCCAGCCTCCGCAGTTTGGGGGAGCGCCTGTCCAAATTTCCCAGCCGGCCCGGGGTGCCAAGCGTGGCGGGGGTGTGCCCGCCGCCGCGGCTTGGCAAAGTGTCTATCCACCGTTCCCAGCCGGACCGGGAAGCCACGTGTTTGGAAGGGACCCCGGTTGCTGTTCTCCGCGGCTTGAGGATCTCTGATCCAATTCTCCCAGCTGGTCCAGGGGGCTGCACGGGGGTGGAGGCACCAGCCGCCGCAGCTTGAGGGGACCATCTATCCAGTTCTCCCAGCCAGCCCGGGAAGGAGGGAGGGAGGGACTCCAGCCGCCTACCGCCCTGGCCCGGGGAAGCCTGCGCCATCGGCGATCTCACCGGAGTGGGTTCTCCCAGCCAGTCATTCTTTCCAGAATGGGGTACCCTGTCTTCTTGGTCTCTTTTGTGGCTCCGGGAGCTGTTCTGTATCATTTCTACTTCTCTAGTAGCTGTTCTGGAGGAGGAACTAAGACCTGCGAGTCTTACTAAGCTGCCATCTTCTCCATTCCTCCAGTTTGATTTTTTTTAAACCAAATTCTTGAGGATTAAACCAAGATTGATTTTCGCTCTTTCTTCTCTAGTGTAACATATTCATATAAGGCTATAACTTTCCCTCCAAGCACTAATTTGGCTGGCATCCATGTATTCCCTTGTGTGCCTCCAAACTCTGCCTGCACACCATCTCTGCCCTCCATTGTCTCCATCCCTTATGCCTGCAGTCATGTGCCTTTGGTTTTTGTGGTAGCCCATTTCTTTTTTATGACTGAATAATATGCCATTGTATGGATGTAGCACAATTTATTTACCCTTCACCTCCCTAAGGACATCTTGGCTGCTTCCATTTTGGGACAAATATGAGTAAAGCTACAATAAACATTTGTCTGCAGGTTTTTGTGTGGATAATCACCCTCAACTCATTTGGGTAAATACCTAGGAACACAATTGTTGCATCACATGGTGATATTATATTTAGCTTTGTCAGAATCTGCCAAACTGCCTTCTGAAGCTACTGTACAATTATGCATTTCCAGCATCAAAGAATGAGAGTTCCTCTTCTACATCCTTGCCAGCAGTAGATGTTGTCAGGTTAAGTTTAACTATTTTAATAGATGCATAGGGTATTCCTTTGTTGTTTTAATTTGTTTTTTCTTCATGTCAAATGATGTTAAGCATGTTTTTGTATGTTTAGTTTCTATCTGTATATCTTTGGTGAAGTGTCCGATACTTAATCATATTTTAAATGGGGAGCTTTTGTTAAGTTTTACAAATTCTTGTATACTTTGGATCTAATTTTTTCTTCAAGATAAGTGTTTTGCAAATGTTTTCTCCCAATGAGGGGCTTATACTTTCATTTTTAAAAGAGTCATTCACAGAGTGGAAAATTTTAATTTAGTAAGAGCCAGATTATTATTGTTTTTTTCCTCATTTATCATGCTTTTGAAGTTGTATATAAAGCCAACCACAAAGCTAAGTTCACATAAAATTTACCCTATATTTTCTTCTAAGTTTTTATTGTTTTGCATTTTCCACATAAGTCTTGAACTGTTTTTGTGAATTTATGTGTAAGGAGTAAAGTTTGTATCATTGTTCATTTTTCCCATATGGTCATACATTCGTGCTGTCACCATTTGTTTAACAGACTTTTCAACCAAGATAATTTTGCTTTATTTGCATGGACTCTATTCTGTCCCAATTATCTATGTATCTATTCTTTCTCCCATATTATGCTCTCTCAGTTACCGTAGATTTATATTGTATCTTGGAATTCGTAAGTGTGACTTCCTCAACTTTGTTCTTTAGTTGTGGAGACTACTCATGGTATAAAAAGCAGTTTGTCCATACGTACAGAATAGTTTGCTGAGATTTTTATTGGGATTATACTGAATTTATAAATCCAGTAGGAAGAATTTATATTTTAGCACATTGTGTCTTGATCATGTACAAGTAGCACATCTCCATTGTTTAGATTTTCTTTTGATTTATTTCAATAGCGTTTCCTAGATTTCTGCATACAGATTTGTACGTTTTGTTGGATTTATACCTGAGAATTTCTCTCTTTTTTTCCTTTCCTTCCCCTGAATTGCACATTGAGTTTGCACTCAGATTGTTCATTCCTGGTGTATGGGGAAGCAGCTGACTTTTGTATCCGGAGGCTTTGTGCTCTGCTCCTCGTTCTAACTTCATTGTCATCCGGACACAGGACCGTAGCTGCGTTTCGTTGTGAACGGAACCATGGCGCTGCGTGGTCTGGACGCGGCCTCTCAGCGGCTCCGCGGCCCCTGCGAAGAGGGCGGCTCCGCGGCTCTGGGACCCGCTGGGGCGAGCAGCCCGGCCCGCGTACCCGGGGCGAGAAGGCCCCGCCGCGGAGGGGGAGCCTCGCGCGGGCCGCTGCCCAGCGCCTGCTTAAGTAGAGAGCGCGAGAACCTGCATTTGTGGGCTGTGCCCGTGTGTTCTTTTCAACTTTCAATTTTGAAACACTTTGGAACTTACAGGACAGTTCCAAAAGCAGCACACCCCTAAACAGAGAGCTCCGACACCCCTTACTTCCCAGGTACCCAGATCCACCAGTTTGCGTGGTCGTTCTGTCGATCCATCCATCTATCCATCTGTCTTTCCGTATATTTTGATCAGTCCATTTCCTGAACACTTGAGTGAGAATTGAACAGGTCATGCTCCTTTAACAATTATGTACTGCTATGTACATTTCCTAAGAACAAGGGGATTTACTTATGTGGCTACCTTATGTGAAATCAAGTTCAGTAAATCTAAAATTGATTCAAAGCCACAATAATGTCCTTTTGAGCTTTTCTCCTCCTTCATTAGATCCCATCCAGGATCACAGATTGCATTTGGTTGTTGTCTATTCGTTTTTTTTTAAGTCAAGATTCTGTTTTTGCATCTATTAGAGGAATGACACAAGTGAGACCTTATTATGTGATTAAATGACTTTTGTCAGAATGTTTTATGACATGCAAGTAGACTTAATATTTTCACTTGTTGAAAGTATATTTCCCTCGTAGTGATGGCATCATCAGTATTCCATTTTTTATTGGCTTGAATTTTTTTATTAATATTTTTTATTAGTAGTGAAAAACCTTTTCACTACTAAAAGTAGTGCATAATCTTTTTTCTTTGTTGTGAGAACATATGTCTCATGTGTTTCTTTCTTAATTTAAGAAAGAAACCTCTCTCTGTACACTATTCTGGAAAATTGTGAAGCCTCCCTTCCCTCTGCCAGCTCTTGCTTCTGTTCAGTTGTGGAGTGCTCACCTGTGGGGACTCTTGTACGAGGGCTGTGCGCCAGCACCCTTTATGTGAACACAAACACACTCTGAGTATTTGTTTTCAGTTCTTTCCCTGCTTTCTAGTACTTTTTCCTCTCATCAGTGTTCTTGCTGGTTTGAAAGGATTCACGTACCCTAGAAAAGCAATGTTTTAATCCTAATCCCATTTTATAAATCCAGCCGTTTCTTCTAATCCCTATTCAGCACTATATGTTTGAATCTGTAATTAGATTATCTCCCTGGAGATGTGACTCAGTCAAGAGTGGTTGTTAAACTGGATTAGGTGAAGACATGTCAGCAACTCTTCTTCACTGATGCCAGGTACGACAGATGTTCCATCAACCGAAAACTTGCAAAAAGATGCAAATTCAGAGAGTTGGTGATGGATAGGCCTCCTGGGATGGTGATCTGTACTATTAAGTGGAAATGTTTTCACATTGGGCTCCAAAATCCTGTCTTTGAAGGCTGGGCCTCGTTTACTGCTTAAAGAAGTACTCTGTTAAGAAGTGCATATGAAGATAGGCTTTGGCCAAATGTGGCCGTTCTGGCAGGCTCATATGTGTATTTGCTTGTTTGTTTTTACTATGAAATTTAGGAAAGAAGAAGACATAAATTCGCCTATCTCCATCTTGGTATTTCTCTTGAAGACTGGTGATAACATAGGTGATAGCATGCATATATATATATATATATATATATATATATATATGTTCAAATTCAGAAGCATGGGGATGCTCACTCTCTTTTGTGTGAACTAGGGCTCACTCTGTTTTGATGTCTTGCAAGGACCATGTATTGGCAATGCTACATGAGCTGCTGTAGAAATCCTTACTGACAATGCTATATGAGCTTCATTAGAAGTCCTTACTAACTTCCCAGACATTAGTTCTTGCAAGTATTTGTTGGCAGAAATAATTCTTTAAGCATCTGAAGAAGGGAGGGCATAATAAAATTCCTTTTGAAATCCTGAGGATTATATCTAAGAAGTTCTTGGTATATGTGCATAAGTAGGATGTGGCCATGAGTGTTAAGTGTACCATAACTAATTCATGATAAAGATCTTCACACATAAAATCGTCCATAAGTACCCATTACTTGCAGAATATTATACCTGTTTTTCACGGAATCTTCCTAGAGTCCCAGCTTAGCATTGCTTTTGTATCATCCAGATTTCACCCCACACATCAATCCTCCTTCCTTCTGTCAGCATGATGGTATCTTGACAGTCGAAAAGAATCTTCCTGCATTTAATTTTCATTTTATTATGTTATGCTCTTCAAGTTAGATGGCTTCTACTGTCTTCTAGGAATTTTATAATCCTTTTCTTCTTCTAAATTTCATTTCATATACCATCTCCATGATATCTACCTTGATACTCTTAAAGAAGTTATCTCACTATTCTGTAAACTTTTATTTTTGCCTTTAAATATCATATTTTATTTTTTCTGCAATTTCCACATAGACATCCTTTGGCAAAAGTCATTACATCAAAGACTTTTTAACGTGACTGCTTATGTCAAAATCATAGCTCAACTACTTACTTGCTATGTGACGTTATTCAAGTTACTTAAGTTCCTCTTTTTGTGATCATTTTCTCTCTGAAGTTGGTGCTATCATTAACCAACTTTAGAGAAGAACTGGAGAATTTGAATTAATCCATGTCAAGCACTTATGGCAGTGTCTACCATATAGTAAGCAATCAATTTATTATTACATGAGCATAAGTATCCTGTTCATCTTTGTATTTCTCCCAGTGCTAACATATTACCCTGAACATGAAAATCACTGAATATATCTGAATATGTTTAAAAGTAGACATGGTTATGTATAGTTATAGATAGATAGATAGATAGATAGATGAGATAGATAGATAGATAGATAGATAGATAGATAGATAGATAGATAGATGATAGATAGAAGATAGATAGAAGATAGATAGAAGATAGATAGAAGATAGATAGAAGATAGATAGATGATAGATAGATGATAGATAGATGATACATGGATGGATGGATGGATGGATGGATGGATGGATGGATGGATTAGATAGATTCGATAGATTGATTACATATAATTTTTCTCACCAGGACAGGGCCTGCACATTTATCAGTAAATGGTGAGTAAACTAGCTTGGCAAAATAGTGTTTGTACTTATTACTTTTATTCATTAAGTCGGTGTACCTTGGGTCTTTTCATATATTGGTCTCACTCTTAAAGGTCTTATAAGGTCCTCTTACCCTCAATCTACTTATTAGTACCTTTCTCCCTCACAGGAGAGTTCTGAAATGGGAATGGAAAGGAGAGGATAAATGTCCATTATGTTCATGTTTTGAGTGAAGAGAATGTGGCTTGTGGTGGGGCAAAGGGTAAAAACTCATTCTGAGAAATTGGGGATAGTGATGAAGTTTAGGAAGAGTTGAATCAGTACTGAGATATTTCACAGTCATTTCCAAGAGAAGAAAAACCATCATTCTGTCAGTTGTATGTGTTTCCCTTCAAACTGACCTGGTTACCTAGTTGGAATGAATGACCTCAGAGGATTCCAGTGGTCCTGATTGTAAGACTCAAATTCACTGGCAGGGACAACAGTTTCTCCTCAGAGCTCTTTCCCACTCCTGTCATCCTCAAACTGGAACAGTCATAACGGGCTTAGGCACACCATGATACGAAATCAGAGCTTGGGAAGATCAGATGCCTAAGTGTGACCAGGGAGGGAACAAGCAGTTAGGGAACAGTCATGGCTGAGCGTCTTCCATTAGCCACGTCTGTGAACGAGTTCCCAACCCGGCTGCACAGAGCATATGGTGGAGATGACGGTGAAGGAAGAAAGGTGGGTTTACTAGTAAAATGAGAGCACGGAAGTTGGGAATGAGTTCCTGAGTCAGTGTATGAAATAGAGGGGAGTATCAGAAACCAAGCCTTTGGGAAGAAGAGGTAAAAGATCGGGAGAAGAGGACATCCAAATGGATGGAGAGTTTGGGTAACAAGGAAGGAAGGTTAAGAAAAGAGATCCAAAAAGGGGGAAATGTAAGATGGAAATCATGTAGGGGCTTTATTTTTCTCTAATGGTAAAATTTAACTATAATGACTGAGAGTTTTGAGCACTATGGAAATATAATAATTTCCAGATAACTGGAGCAGATAGATGTCAACAAAGGAAAAAGTGTGAAAGAGAGTGGAAGACCCAGAATCTGAAAGGTAGGTGGAAGTTAGGGGAGGGCATAGGTGTGTGATTACTGACCGAATCCTTATGAAAAAATGCCTTATGTTGTCATCTATTTCTGTACACAGTTTCCTCTATAGACTCCATTCCCCTGCCTGAGGCTTGTGGCTGTCAGAGGGACTGGGCAGCATCTTTCATGAAGGGGGCAGCCCCTGAATCTAAGGACAGCTGGGTCATGGAGGACATGATTGGTCTCCCAATGCAAGTGGAAAGAAAGCAGGCATCAGCTGTAGAGCCTGAGCATCATGAGGTCTTCAACAGGCTTCTTGGTAGGAAGAGGCCCCATATACCTAAAATGTTCTTTCTAAAATGAAGAAATGTCCAGTAACTCTACACAACCACTAAGGAATAGGGGTCTGTTTTAGATAATGAGCTCTCTGTTGCAGGGAATGTGCAAGCAGAGACAGCGTATTTATCATTTGTCAGGGACATTCAGAAAAGGATACAGGATAAGAGTAAACTGGAGAAGTATCTGCACTTTCTTTTATTTCTGAATCTAAGTGTTTTTTTCCTATACAATGGGAACAATTACACCTAATCTAATTATATCAGATTCTAAAGAGAAAAGGAATGCAAATTTACATTTTATCCTCTGAAATGTTACATTTCTGTATGAGGAACAGTCATTATCATCTATTCTGAAGTTTTTGCAAACACATACATTCTATGAGAGCACAACCCAACATATAATCACTCCACATGACTCCCCAAATAGAATTCACTCTGTGTTACACAGTGAATTTTTTTCTCCCTGTCCCCTCCTCTGCTAACAATTGGTCAGAACACGGAATCTTCTTTTTTTGTGGATTTCTGCAGGCTGTCTCTGTTCCTATTCTCAATCTTAACATGTGCCCTCTTTTAACAGAGGATCCTGTTGTTCAACGATTTCTGGCGTGGGACAGAAATCTGAGGGTATCTGACAAGGTAACATTTTTCATCAAACTGTTGCTGCCCCAGTCTGTGGGGGTTAGGTTTTTCAAAAGCGAAAGCTACCATTCTCTCTATCCTTATTTTGTCCTTTGTGTCTCAGAAACCTTGCTCCTTCTCTAACTGGCAACACCTCTGTCTAAAATCCTATTGCTTCCTTACAGGGTGGCAGGGTCTTCTGGAATCTTAAGTGCTAGTTCTGTATTTTGCCTCACTGGTGATTGACACTTTCATTTCACAGAAACTCTCCTCTCAGCCCTTCGAGACACCTTTTTGTTTATAAATTATCACAACCCATCCCAATCTCAACCATTCTGAGCACACTCTGTCAAACACCCACATCTTGTTATGTTCACACCATCCTGCACTTCCCCTCCCATATCTTCTGTAATATGGAGCTACCCTGTTAGTATACCTCTGTTGCTTTCACTGCTCCCCACTGATCACCCTACCCCAAGGAGTATTCTCCTCTCCAAGCTGTGATCTTGTTCCTCCAGCCTCTTCTTCCTTATTCCAATATTTTTCCTCTTCCAGGATGTAACCATTCTTTTATTGCTTTTTATCTCCTCATTAGTATCTCCTGTCCATGGTAATAGCTTATTTTAGCCGGGCTGGCCTCTTCTCTTGGCAGTACCAACAAATTCATTTTTTCCTGGCTCTGTGAGTACTTCCCTTAATCCCATTACTCAAACTTCAAGTTGCAGAGTGAATAAGAGTGGTAGAAGGGAGCCTCTCACTATTCATCTTTAAAAAAAAAGACTATTTGTAGTGTTTCTCTGTGTTCAAAAACAATGGGAGATATTTTGGTATGGAAATTATGGTCTGAGTTTGCTTTCACCTTATAATGTTCAGCAAAAACAAAATGAAACAGATCAAGACAAACACAGCATAAAACTCTTCTAAGTGGAGAAGAAAGACTTGACTTTACCATGCCCCAAGCAAATAGTTTTGAAACCTTAATAATTTCTGATCCCTATGTCAGTGCAAATCTAATCTGCTCTTTCTTCTCATTTCAGAACCTCCTTATACACTGCAATCTATTGCAGTGCACTCCCTGCTCGTCCTCATTACTTTAACATCTCCCATTCAAGTCTAAAACACAAAGACACAGATAAGATCCTATAAAATTGGCTCGCAGTTCCCCCTTAATCAAAACCAGAATTTCCAGTTTGAATTCACCAGTCTGTAATCTCTATGAACCTTGTTTGCTATCCTGATACATCTTTTTCTTTGTTTTTAAGGAATTCTTCTTTGTATAGAAACTGCAGTTATTTCCTTTCAGTTTTTCTTATATATGCTGTCTGGAAATATCTCAGTCATGTATAACTTAATAAAGATATTTTATCAATTAAGCCATTTCAGACACCAAGCCTTGCATGATGTTTTCCCTGAACTTCACAGTCAGATGAGACCAGATCTTCTGCATCTCAATAGCATTTCAGTGACATCGTAATATAATAAATCATTTTTAATTAAACTTGTTTGTTATCCCTTCCATTCCTCTTATACAACCCCATTAGTCTAAACACCACTCAAAGACAGGGTTGTTAGAAAATCACTGTGTCCTATAAAGCATTTAACAAAACAGTTTTTATTTTGTGTTTGCATGAGTTAAATAAAATCTGTAAGTTTTCATTCATTCATTCCATCAGTTATTAAATGCTTCCGAATCCCAGGGACTATGAGGGGATGGAAAGAAGCACAAAAGTGGAGATTAAGAAATGCTCATTAAATTAATGTAAACAGGGTACTGTATTACGCATTTGGTGATCTTGTGGATGGTGCAAAAATAAGGCAAAATCAGTTTTTGTCCTTGAGATTCTTACAGTGTAGTGAGGAGACAGTTATTAGCAAGTACCACAAGGAGGAGTGAAGGAGATGAGAGGATTGTGGTGGAAGATTGTAATGCAAACTGCCTGGCAGAATACAGCCTCAGGTTTCCTAGTGTGACCCTTGTCATCAGGTTATGACGGGGTCATTCAGAATGTTTCTGTCCAGAACCAAGCTTCCCAATTAACGGTTAGGTGTTCTGACAAATGAATAGGGCTGATAAAAGGTCATGTGCTGAAGGTGGTCAGTCTATAGTCCTTTCCGGTGAGATGACCTTAAACAGAGTTCTTTCTGGCTCTGCTTCTGAAAGCAAACCTGATTTCTTTCCCTAGCTATCTGGCCAATGACATGGAGGAGGACAACCAGGCCACAAAACAAGCCATATTTTCCTTCCTCTATGGAAAGAACTGTATCCAGCGTCCCATGTTCCATAAGCTACAAATTCAGTTCATTCGTTCCATGCGCTGGAACACTTGAGTTTTCCGGGAGGAGTGTGAGTAGGTACAGTAATGAGGATTTTGAAGAGTGGTTGGATATGGGACATTAAAGTTTGGATCTGAGAAGTGGAAGGGATTAAAGCTTAAGAAGAATTGAAAAGACTGTATCATTCTGAAGGGTCATTATCTTAGTTGTTGGACATTTTTCTTTCCAGATCCAAGCTTATGACCCAGAGCACTGGGTATGGGGAAGAGCTCGCACGCTCATTCCCTAGAACTCCCAAAGACATCAGAGACTGAAGACATTGGCCTGAGGAAACCAAAAGCTGCAAGTCTCTTCCATTCTGTGAACTTTGACCATCCCAAGACTAAGAAACAAGCAGTACTCTCGAAGAAGAGGTGGAGAAAATTAGTAGTGAGGGAACAATTATATTGCAGTTAATTAGGACATATAGAGAGGGGCCATTTTCCTTTGAGGTAGGATAATTTTACCTTACATATTCTCAATTATATTTTTTAAACATGCTTTAATTAAAAAGTGAGATATTATTGACTCAAATAGGCACTGAAAACCAAAAAGAAGAAAGTGAACACATAATGATAGAAATAGGTTACAGGTATAGGAGATTAGTAGGAATAATGGCACTTGGGACCAGATAGATAATAAACTGTCAGAAGTGTTTTATGTTGCAGTTGAAAATATTTACTTTTAACAAATTGCTGTGACAACCACATTAAAAGCAGGATTATGGAGAATCAATATATGTCAGATATTTCACTAATTTGTTTTGAAAATATTGGTCATGCACTTACTATATTTAATGCAAAAGTAAATTGTATTTTGAATTTATGTTATTCCTAAAAAATTTTTGTGATTGATGTTATACATGTTATGTGGTTATCTTATTTTCATCTAGGCAGTAATTCCCTAACGTTTTTGTAAACACACATGTTATATTTTATTTTCAGTAGTGAAGTGTTTGAATTTAACTGCTTTATCTTGCCTTGATGTGATTGCTGTATATTTTAGATTATGGTACAGGACAAGGTTTTGAAACGACTTGGAAAACTAATAAGAGGCATTATAAGAGTGTATTGTGTATCAATATAATAAAGAAGAAAAGTCTTATGACCTTCAATATTTGTGTGATATAACTTGCCTCAGTTACTTATTGCTAAGTTAAATTGGTGCTCAAAGGGGATGTTGTGGTTATTGCTGAGGAAGATTCCTTCTATTCCTAGCTTTCTAAATGTTTTTATCAAGAAGGGTGTTGGGTATTGTCAAGTGCCTTTCTGCATCAATTGCGATGATCATGTATGTTTTCCCTTCACTGTGTTATTGTGTTATTCATTATTATTTTCTTATGTTGAATTACCCTTACATACCTGGGATAAATACCACTTGATCATGGTGTATAATCCTTTTAATATGCTGCTGTTGGATTCAGTCTGCTAGTATATTGTGAAGTACTCTCGCATCCATGTTCATAAGGGATATTGCTCTGTAGTTTTCTTTTCTCATGGCATCTTTATTTGGCTTTCTATGAAGGTGGTGATGTCCTTATAGAATGAATGATGGAGTGTTTACCCTTCACATTTTTGGAAGAGTTTGAGCAAAAATAGAGTTATATCTTCTTTGAGTGTTTAGTAGACTCTACCTGTGAATCCATTTAGTTTTAACCTTTCCTTTGCTGGGAGATTTTTGATGATTGATTCAGCCTCTTTTCTTGTATTTTGAAAACAGCTTGTTTATGAACATAGACAATGGCAGGATAAAGAATATTTAACACATTTAACTAATATGACAATCAATTCTGCTTTAACTTCAGTTTGCAATTATTTTATAATGAATTTATTCCCAAGCAATAATTTCTTTTTCTCCAGTTTTTTCTCAGCTGTCTTTTTCTTCTGCGCAACTCCTCTTCTGGTTTATGAACAATTTGTTCTTTTCAGTAAGGATCAACTCAAGGTGGCAAAGGGAGCTCATGTATGGGTTAATCTGACCATGAGTTCTGTAAGTTCTGCCATGCATCTAGGGACTTTGTTCACCTGGATGTGCTCAGTGACCAGAGAATCTACATATAAACCCTTGAGTTCAACATAACTCGGCATTTTTAAGCACGTGCAACAAAAATTCAGCACTCTCTTTGGGCCGCTGACCAGCCCCCCTGTTTGGCTTGACCACATTTACCCACACCACCATTGTAATGAAGGAACGGCACACATTGCTTCTGTAAAGTGGCATCTTTCAGATCCTTGGTGACTTCAAATATGCATACCCTTGATGACCTGAGCAGCTTCTCGAGTGTTCTACAGCGAACATGAAGATTTGTACCTCTTGATTTGCATGATTTTGTAGGGTTTTTGGGTCAAGTGAATAGTGAGCTACTTTCAGAGGTCACCTCAGGCTGCTTACTGGAAGAGGAAGAGCGGTGGGAGAATCCATGGGAACTCAACTTCCTGCGAGACTTCCAGCTCCATTCTCTTTATTTATAATCGGTCTGTTGAGAGCTTCTATTCTTGAGGCACTGTACATAGTTTGTCTTTCTAAAGAATGTGTTTCATGTAGGTTATTTGTCTAATTTATTGGTATATAGATGTTCATGGTATCCTCTTATAGTCCTTTTTTATTTCATTAGGGTTGGTAGTAATGCCCCTTTTTTCATTTCTGGTTTTGTTATATGTATATTCTCTGTGTCTTTCTTTGTCAGTCTAGCTAAAAGTCTTGTCAATTTTATTGATCTTTTCAAGAAACCAACTTTTGATTTTGTTGAGTCTCTCTATTGTTTTTTGGTTTTCTATTTCATTTATCTCCACTCTGATTTTGGTGTTAGTTTTAGTTATATGTAGGGAGTTATGATTATGGATAAGGATAGATCTAAGGCTAAGTTAAGAGTTAGGGCTAGGGCTAAAGTTAGAGTTACAGATAGGGGTAATACCAGGTATACAGTTAGTCTTAATATTATGAATAGGAATAAGGCTAAAGTCATGGTTAGGGTTAAGGTTAAGTCTAAGGCTAAAGCTAAGGCTAGTGTTACGTTTTGGCTAAGGTTTGGTTGGGGTTTGGTTTAGGGATAGGGATAGATTAGGGTTGGTGGTAAGGCTTGGCCCTGGTTTATGGTTAAGATTATTGATGGGGTATAGTTAACATTAGGATTTAGGTTAGGTTTGACAAATTTTTAGGGTTAATGTTAGGACTATATGTAAGATTAGGTTTATGGGTAAGGGCAGGTCTAGTATTAAAGCTAGGGCTAGGGTTTGCTTGTGTTAAAGCTAGCAAGACATTAGGTTTAGTTTAACATTGGGTTGAGCAAAGTTCTTGAGTAAGTTTAGACATTGGTTTTTAGTTATGGGTTACAAAAGAAGTGTATCTAAGGCTATGGCTATGGTTTGGGTTAGTATTAAGTCTAAGACTACAGTTATGGATTGGACTAGTGTTAAGTTTAGAGGTAAGGTTAGGACTCTGTCTTGGTTACAGTTAATGATATAGCTATTCTTGAGATGGGCTAGGGTTAAGGTTAGATTTTTTTATAGGATCAGGGCAAATGCTACTGTATTAGTAAAGTTAAGATTAAGGCTAGGTTAGGATTAGGAATGAAGTTAGTGCTAGGATTAGTCTTATGATAGGGCTAAGACTAAGGGTAGGGTCAGGAGTACAACTTGTGCTAGGGCTAGGGCTAGGGTTACCTCTCAGGTTTATGTTTAGTTTTAGGTACAGGACTAAGGCTAACGTGGGCTTAGGGTAAGTGGCGGTAAAGGGTTAATGCTAAATCTAAGGCTAAGGTTAGAGTTAGGGTTAGGACTAGATATAATGTTAGATGTAGGGCTAGTGCTTGGTCTAGGTCTAAGTCTAGGGCTTGGACTTGTGTTAGGCCTAGAATTAGAGCTAATGTTACTGTTGGGTTAGAGGTAGGTATAGGTTTAGGTCGAGGGTTGGGATTAGGTTTAGATTTAGTGCTAGGGTTAGGATTAAGGCAAGTTCTAGACTTACGTCTAAAGTTAAAGTTAAGTTACAGCTAGGTCTGTGATTATGGTTAGGGCTATAGTTTGGGCTAGGGCAAATATTAGGGTTATGATTAGGGCTAGGTCTATGGTTATGGTTAGGGATAGGGTTTGGCTTAGCTTTCACCTAGGTTTAGTGGTAGGGGTAAAGGTAGCGTTAGGATTTGTGTTTGATGAAGGCCAGGGTTAGCATTAGGGCCAAATCTAGGGCAAGGGGTCTATCCATGAATAGGGCTTGGGGAAGAGTTAGTTTTAGGAGCAGGTTTTTTACTGTGTTTAGGGTTGGGGTTGGGGTTGGGTTTGGGTTATGAATGGGTTGCACTCAAGATTATAGTTAAGTTTATGGTTAGTTTTACAGTAGGGCTAGAGCTAAGATTATGGTTATGCTTAGGGTTTGATTTAGTGTTCAGGTTGGTTTATAATTAGTGTAAGGCTTAGGGTTAGGGTGAAAGCTAAGGATCTTTGTTTTAGGCTTAGGATTAGTATTAGAAGTAAGAATAGGACAGGATTTATGTTAAAGCTTAAGTTTAGAGCTAAAGTTAGTGTTTTATTTGGAGGTGTGGTTAAGGTTAGTTACTGGGATTGTGCTAGAATTAGGGCTACATTTAGTGTTAAGGCTAGGGGGTAATTTTGCTAAGGATTTGGCTTAGGTTTCAGTGTTTCAGTAATTCAGCCTTCTCCCTAATCTTAGCCTCAGCATTAGCCTTGGAACTAGGTCTAGGTTTAGTGATACAGTTTTGGCTAGGTCTGGTGTGAGAGTGAGGTCAATGTTTAGGATTAGGGGTTAAGATTATTATTTTGTGTATGTTTTGGTTATTTTGGGTTATGTTGGGGTTAAGTGTGAGGCTATGGTGAGTGTTAGATTTAGGTTCAGGTTAAGAATAAGTTAGGGTTAGAATTAGGCTTGGATATAGTGTTAAAGTGAATGTTATTAGATTTAGAGATAAGGGCTAGAGCTAAAATAAGGGCTAGGATTAGTATTAGGTTGAGGATTAGAATTAAGTTTAGGTTTAGCATTTAAATTATAGCTAGGTCTAAGTTTAAGTCTATGACTAGAGTTATGGCTAGGAGTAAGATCAGGCTTATGTCTAAATTGAAGGATAAGGTTATCCAGGGTCTGATTTATGATTTAGGCCAGGGCTGGGTTTATGGGTGGGAGCACAGTCAGGATTATGGTTAGGTCTAAGGTTAAGTTCAGGCTTAGAGCTAGGTTAGGTTGAGGATTGGGTTCGAGTTAGGGCTAGGTCTAAGGTTAAGTTAGGGTTGTTTAGATTTAGGTTTTGGGTTAGGGTTAGGATAAGGTTTTGGGTGGGGTTTTTGTGAGGGAAAATCCTACAAATATTTCTAGGACTAGGCCTAGGACTGGGTTGGCTTAGAGCTACAGCTAGGCTGTCAGTTAGGTCTAGGCTTAGGAATAAGAGAAGGGTTTGGGATAATATTTTGGCTTGGGATATGGCAAGGGGTATACCTAGACCTAGGATTAGGGCTCGGGAGTGCTCAGGATAGGTTCTAACTTATTTTTAGGCTTAGTGTTAGGGCTAGCATTAGGGTTAAGGTTATATGTTGGACTAAAGTTAGGGTTAAGTCTAGGGCCAGTGCTAGTGTTAAGGTTTAATTTAGGATAGGGTTAAGGTTAAGTTATGATTAAGTTATGGTTTAGAACTGTGACTAGTGCTAGGGATTGAGATATTGCTAGGGATAGGTTAAACATTAGAGGTGATTAGGACTAGGTCTAGAGCTAGGTTTAGGTTAATTCTAGGTGTAGGGTCAGGTTTAGATTTAGGAAAAGATGAGATTAGCACTCGATTTTGTGTTAGAGCTAGGGCTAGGTTTATGACTGAAGTTAGAGTTTGTGTTAGTGTTAGGTTTAGTTTTATATTTAGGGTCAGGTCACTCATTCTGGTGCCAAGTCTGGAAGGAACAGCCTGGTTTCTTCTTCTTGTCTATTGTGAAATGTGAAAGGAAGGGGTGTATTAGTTTGCAAGCTGCCAGAGTGCTATATACCAGAACTGGAGTTTAATAAGTTACAAGTTTACAGTTTTAAGGTAATGAAAATGTCCAAGTTAAGGCACAAAGATGAGGCTGCCTTAATTCAAGGAAGATCTGTGGGTCAGAAACATGTTGGTCATCTGGGAAGGTATGTGGCTGGCATCTGCTGATCGCTTGCTCCTGGGCTCCATTACTTTCAGCCTCTCTTCCTGTGGGGGTTCCTCACTTCACTTCTCCAGGGCTGGCTTTCATTTCTTGACTTCCCTTGGCTCTCTCCAGGTTCTGGCTTGCTTAACATCTCATGGTGACATCTACTGGACTCCAAGCATCTCTAAGCATCCGTGTCTCTATTCTCCAAGTGTTGGCATCTCGTGTCAGCTCTGCTCTGAAGTTTCTGTTGGCTCTCTCATTTCTGTCATCTCTTTTATTTCTGGCTCTCTCAAATGTTTCCTCTTCTAAACGATTCCAGTTAAACTAATCAACACCCATCTGAAATGGGTGGAGTCACATCTCCATCTAATCTAATGGTCATACTGTCTCTATGTGTGATAACTGTGTTCATGCAGATAATCTAATGTAAAGTTTCCAACCCACTGTATTGAATTAGGATTAAAAGAAACAGTTGCTCACATGAGATTGGGTCAGGATTAAAACATGGCTTTTCTGGGGTACATAATACTTTCAAACCAGCAGGAAGATACACTGAGAAATGAACTCAAAAGGACAAATAAGCCAGAAACTGATTGTTCTGAGCTTATGCAGAGAGTGTGCTCTGAGACCAGAGCCAAAAACGGCTCTATTGGGATGTCCCTGAGCTTCAAGAAAATGAATCTCTGGAAAATAGGGCTCTGTGTGATTGTTTAACTGAACATGGATCCAGTGGGCCATTTCGAAGGTTGTTAAGATTGGAGATGTATTTATGCAGGAAGGATCTATAGCTTTCTAAGGCAAACTCGTTTATCAACAGTGTTATTTAGTCAAGCAGTGCATAGAAGTGAGTGAAATGTGTTTTACTCAGATTCTAAAACTAAGTAACACAGTGATTCACACTTTTCTGATACAGTTTCAAGAAAAATATGTTAATGCAAATGAGCTTCACTCAATTTCTGAAGCTGTCACATAGCTAATTCACAACTAACAGAATCATGCATGCCAACAGTGTTAGAGAAATGTGCTACACTCAGTAGGAGAAACTTGGTCAAATAGGTGATTGACAGCTCTCTAAGAAAATTTTGCATGTCAACAGTTTCAGTAACTTAAGATAAGTGCATAGAAGTGAGTGATAAATTCCTTTCATTCAGTCTCCAAATCTAAATCACCTAGATGTTTCATAGATCTCTAGAATAAATTTGCATGTTAACAGCATTAATAACTCAAGATAAGTGCATAGAAATGAATGAAACATGCATTTCTCTCAGCTTCTGAAACTAACATAGGAGATTGGTAGCTTTCTAGGAAAACATTTAATCTACATAGTACTTTATAAGCCAAGATAAATGTGTAGAAGTGAGAGAAACACATGTTTCTCTAAGTTTCAGAAACAAAATAACATAGGTGATTCATACCTTCCTAACAGAAAATTCCATGCAAAGACTATTTGGAAAATGAGATAAGGGTACAGTAGTGAGTGAAAACACGTGTTTCATATATTTTCCAGAACTGAGTAACATACATGCTTACAGTTTTCTAAGATACTGTTTTATCTAAAGTGTTGTATAGGCCAAAATAAATGAATAAAAGAGAGTGAAACACGATTTCAGGTTCTAAAACTGAGTAACATATGTATTCACAGTCTTCTAAGAGAAATTTTCATGTAAAGAATGTCTAACAAGTTTGGATAAGTTCATAGTAGTTTGTGAAACATGTTTTCACTCAGTTTCTGAAACAAAGTAGCATAGGTGATGCATTGTTCTCCAAGGCAAAGTTTTATTTAGAACTGTATTGTACCAAGATAAATGCAGAAGTGTGTGAAACTTGAATATTCTTCAATTTTCAAATCTATGTACCAGGTGTTTCACACCTTTCTAAGCAAAATTTTGACATAAAGAGTATTTCAAAAACTGAGATAAATGCTTATTTGTGAATAAAATGTTTCACACATTTTCTGAAACAAAGTAACATAAGTGATAAACAGATTTCTGTTGAATTTCAGAAAAAGAATTCTAAGAAAAGGAACTCTTGATGTAGAGCCCCCTCCTCAGCATCCTTGGCAGGTCCAAGGACCCAGATATGAACCAAGTGCCATATTAGCTAGTATTGTATCCTCCAGATGGCGCTGCTGATAACACCCTCCCCTGCCAGCATCTTACCCTGCCTGATACATGCACCTGCACATCAAAAGAGAATACCTCAGCAATCTATCATGCCCTCAGTCAACAGGCCCCCATCCAATCATGGAACAACACACCACCTAGTGGGTACCCTCTCCTCCTGGCCTCTTTAAAACACAGCTCCAATAACAAAGCGTCAGAGCATTTTTCTAACTTCCACAAACCTTTGTGTCAGTGCCTCCCTTCTGCTTCTTCCTGCTTTCTCTTCCCCAATAAATCTATTAATCTTTAACTCGCTGTCTCATCCAGAATCCTTAACGACCCTGTACCTAACAATTTATAAGAGAAACTTGGATCAAACTGTATTATAGACTTCCAGGAAGATAGTGGAGCAGAGTGGATTGAATTCATTTCTGCTCCATGGAACAAAATAGGGGATGGGGAGATGACTGGATTGCAGTCCCAGGGTGTGAGTAACCAAAGAGAGTCTCTAGGTAGCTTTAGATCCTCACTGGGAGTGGGTTCTGGCATGAGCGGAGGTTTGGAACAGAGGAAACTGACCACCCTTCCACTCTGACATGCCCTACCCACTGGCTAGGAAAATTTCCCTGAGAAGCTTCATAGTCAGCAGCACCCATGGGGACCCCAGAAGTGGACCTAATCATCCACTGGGACTGATTGCCTCCCCAGGTGCCAGAATTAGCTGGCCCCATGCTAGCTGTGTCTGGCAGCTGCAGTGGGCCCGGGCGCTGCGAGTCAGCTGATCCCTCAGGTTCTGGTTGGCTGTCCCAGTCCTGCCCTGCCTTCATGAGACAGAAGCAGCCCCCATCCCCAAAGTGCATGCCCATCTTGCAGCAGCTACAGTCCAGGAGTGGGCCTGAGGGAGGTGCCTTAGGATCACCACCAGCTGGTGAGAAGGAGTAAGTGAAGGCAGGCTAATTCCCTATCTTCCTAGGTTTTAATTTTTTCCTAATATTATTTTTGCTTTTTCCCCTTATTTAAATATATTTTTCTATACAAAAATTTTTATTGGTAGTAGTACTGATATTTTAAAATTTTTTATTTTTATTACTTATATTTAATATATTTGTATTTTTATTGATTATTTTTTATTCCTTATATATATTTTTTTGGTATACTATTTTATTTTTATTTTTTTCTTAAATTTTTTCTCTCTTTGTTAGGAACCATCCTGAGTTCATTCCCAATATAATCTCCTTCTGACTTTGGGGCTTACTACTGTAGAAGTGTGTTTCATTGTTGTTGTTTTTCATGTTTTTATTATATTCTTATTTTATTTTCTTATTGTTATTTTTCTTTTTTGGTGGTGCATGGGGTGAGTTGAGCCTGGGTCTCAACCCACCTGAGATGGGTGGCTGTTCTACCACTGAAGTAAGTACCTATGCACCCTGGCCTAGCTTTTAATAGAACCTCAAGATGAAGTTTACATGAGAACCAAGCCTTGGCTTGGGGGAAATAACTGACAAACCAAGTGCAAAAGGAAACCTTCAACACGAAATCAAGTAAATGCAAAACTTTAGATGAGTGAAGAAAACCAACTTGCAAAATAACCTTATTAAGATAGTCAAATGCCTGAACACAACAGAAAATTACAAAACACATGAAGATCCAAGCAAAAATGGCCCAGCTAAATGACTAAATCAAAACTCCAGCATGGACACAGAATACGGAACAACTACTCAAGGATATTTAAAAGATATAAATTCAAAGAATAATTTGAATGATTTTGAGAAAAATGGTAGTTCTCACAGAAATGAAAGATACAGCAGACCAAATTAGAGATATGTTAGAGACAAGATAGGTTTGAAGAAGCAGAGGGAAGAATAAATGAGCTAGAAGACAACAACTGATCTAGAGGGCATAAAAGAACAAATGGGAAGAATATGGAAAAAAAACTGAAGTGGGTCATATGGAAATAATAGAGAACAAGAGGTGCAGAAATAGAATCATTGGTGTCCCAGAAGAAGAAGAGAAAAGGACTGGGAAAAGTAGTTGAGGATATACTTGGAGAAAACTTTCCAACCTTTATAAAAGACATAAATACACAAATCAAAGAATCCCAAAGAACTCAAAATAGAATAAATCTGAATAGGCCTACTCCAAGACATTATTCAAACTGTCAAACATTGAATAGAAAGAGAAAGTCTTGACGGCAGCATGAGAAAAGCAACCTACTAGATACAAGGGAAACCACATAAGACTGACTTCAGACTATGCAGCAGGCAAATTGGAAGCAAGAAGGCATTGGCATGATATAATCTAGATCCTGAATAGTAAAGGTTTTCAGCCAAGAATTTTTTATACAACATGCTATCCTTCAAAATTGAGGGAGAGATTGAAATCTTCAAAGACAAACAAAGATTGAGAGAACTAGTCAACAAGAGACCCACCCTACAAGAAATACTAAAAGGATTTCTATCAGCTGAAAAAAAAAAGAGGAGGATTGAAGGAGGGTACAGAATTGAAAAATACCAGTATTTTATCTCTTTTTAAAGGATAAAAAGAGAGCGAAGAAAAAGAATATATAGATCTGACAAATAAAATCCAAAGGATATGATGGTAGATTCAAGTACTGCTTTTACAGTGATTACTTTGTACAGTAATGACTACACTCACCAAGTAAAAGATACAGAATGGCAGAATGGATTAAAAAGTATAATCCATCTGTATGCTGTTTGTAACAGACACATCTTAGACTCAAGGACACCATTACATTGAAAGTGAAAGAATGGGAAAAGATCTATGAAAGCTGTAACCAAAAGAAAGCAGGAATAGTTTTTATTAATATCAGACAAAATAGACTTTAAATGTAAAGACATAAGAGACAAAGAAGGACACTACATATCAATAAAAGGGAAATGCGATCTTGTGGGAGCGAAACCAACGCCTGGCTCGGAGCAGCAGCACCAGCAACAGCAGCAGCCGCTGCGGCTGCCGAGGGGTTTCTCTGGCCAGTGTTGATTACACCAGTCTACACGCATGGGGAATATTTTTGCTAATCTCTTCAAGGGCCTTTTCGGCAAAAAAGAAATGCGCATTCTCATGGTTGGCCTGGACGCTGCAGGGAAGACTACTATTTTGTACAAATTGAAACTTGGTGAAATAGTAACTACTATTCCCACTACAGGTTTCAGTGTGGAAACTGTAGAGTACAAAAACATCAGCTTCACCGTGTGGGACGTGGGTGGCCAGGATAAGATTCGGCCTCTGCGGCGCCACTATTTCCAGAACACACAAGGTCTGATCTTTGTGGTCGACAGCAATGACCGAGAGCGTGTGACTGAGGTCCGCGAAGAGCTCATGAGGATGTTGGCGGAAGACGAGCTCAGGGATGCTGTCTTACTAGTGTTCGCTAACAAGCAGGATCTTCCCAATGCCATGAATGCTGCTGAAATCACAGATAACCTGGGATTGCGTTCTCTGCGCCACAGAAACTGGTACATTCAGGCCACCTGTGCCACCAGTGGGGATGGGCTTTACGAAGGACTGGACTGGCTGTCCAATCAGCTCCGAAACCAGAAGTGAACCGAGACCGTGTCCTCTTCCCTCTCCCTCCTCTCCCTCTTACTTCCTCCTCTTCGCCCTCCGCTTTACTCTCATGTGGCAAACTGTGCTACTCTGTGGTATTGAGTGCCAGAAGCTGTTTCCATGGGTTTTGGTCACAGTATGTATTGCACCATGCTGTAAATGTGGCAGACGCAGCCTGCAAACAGGTTTTTTATTTAATGTAAATAGTTTTTGTTTCCAATGAGGCAGTTTCTGGTACTCCTATGCAATATTACTCAGCTTTTTTTATTGTAAAAAAAAAAGGAAAATCAACTCACTGTTTAGTACTGAGAAGGGATTTCAGGCACTCTGGCACCTGGGCTTCCAGGGGTTACTGTGTTAGAAGAGCCAAGGGTGCCTCCTTTTGGCTTTAGGTCTGTGTTGAGATCTATTTTGGTGGTTTGTTTTTAACCCAAAAACTCAGTGCATTTTTTTAAATAGTTAAAAATAAAAGATAAGGAGAACACTTGAACACACAGAAGGGAGAAATATGCCTAATGTAGATTTTGCAGTAACGACCTGAATACTAGTCCATCTGATCGTCTGTATTTCCCTTTGGGAATGAGAGAAGGTGACACAAATCAAACCCACGATCAAATTTTGCATGGTCACAATAGAGATCCCTGTAATTACGCTTCGTCTTTGGATCATCCTGTATTTCATAGAGTTTGTGCTTGTACTTGTGCTCACACGGTTACCTAGGAAACAAGGTTTGAGGCTGTGGCGTGGCCCTGGCCACTATGAGACCAGCGTCCCTTCCATCGGGTCTTGGGCCCTAGACCCCCCACTGTGCCCAGACCACTGATGTTGGGCCTCTCGAGGCCCCACAGGAGGGCCTTTGCGCTGGCCTCGGGCATGGCCGCAGCCTCTGGCTCTCAGTTTAGAAGAAAGCAGGGAGCCACCAGCCTTTTATTTTGGTCAGATGTGTGGTGCTTTTGTTTGAAACCACTTGCCAGAGCAGAGAGCCTCTGTTATTCCCAGCGTTTACTCAGAGCAGATCTCGGGGCCCTACGGTCTCACCACCAGAAACGCATGCAAGTTTGGAAAGTCATTCCATTCTAGAACGCACAGCCCGTCTTGGAGCACCCCTGTCTGTATTTGTGTGAAGTAGCTTTCACTCCCTCCTCCTGCCAGAGTCAGATTTGCCGTCAGGAAAAGATGACCTCTATCCTTTTTTTCTTTTGTATTTTGATAAACACTGAAGAAGCTGGAGCTGTTAAACTTTATCTTGGGGAAAAACAACCTCAGAACTGGTTTATTTGGTGTTGTGGAACCTCTTACTGCTTTCAATACACAATTAGTAATCAACTGTTTTGTATACTTGTTTTCAGCTTTCATTTCGACAAACAAGCACTGTAATTATAGCTATTAGAATAAAATCTCAACTATTTCAAAAAAAACAAAAGGGAAATGCACCAAGAGGAAATAACAATCATAAATGTTTAGCTCCCAGTCAAGAAGCTCAAAAGCACATGAGGCAGACATTGGCAAAATTGAAGGGAGCAATTGATGTTTCAACAGTAATAGTGTGAGACTTCAATGTACCACTCTCCATGATAGATAGACTAACCAGACAGAGGATCAGCAAGGACATAGAGAACCTAAACAGTGGGGTAAATGAATTAGACCTAACGGACATATATAGGCCAATTAACTCCAAAACAGCAGGATATATGTTCTTCTCTAGCACACAAGGAACATTCACCAGGATAGATCATATGCTGGAACACAAACTGAGGTTTTATAAATTTAATAAGATTGAAATTATCCAAAGCACTTTCTCCAACCACAAGGGGATGGAAGCTTGAAATTAACAATCACCACAGAACCTGAGATTTCACAAATATATGGAGATTAAGCAACACCCTCTTGAATAATAGTGGGTCAAGGAAGAAATTGCTAGAGAAATCAGTTAATATCTGGAGACGAATGATAATGAGAATACAACACATCAAAACACATGGGATGCGGCAAGCAACAGTGGCTCAGTGGCAAGAGTTCTTGCCTGCCATGCCAGAGACCCGGGTTCGCTTCCTGGTGCCTGCCCATGTCAAAAAACAAAACATACAAACAAACAAACAAAAAGCACACATGGGATATAGCAAAGGCAGTGCTGAGAGGGAAATTTATTGCATTAAGTGCCTATATTAAAAATCAAGAAAGAACAAAACTGGAGGACTTAACTGCTCACAAGAAGAAGTTAGAGAAATAACAGCAAACTAACCCCAAAACAAATAAAAGAAGAGGAATAAAGATTAAAACATAGACAAACAAACTGGAAATAAATAGAACAATAGAAAGTCTCAGAGAAAAAAAAAGCAAATGTTCATCTATGAGAAAGTCAATAAAATTGATGGACCTTTAGCTAGAATAAAAAAGAAAAAAGTGAAGCTGCAAATAAAGAAAATCAGAAATGAGAGGGAGGTCATTACCACAGATCCTGAAGAAATTTTAAAAATCATGAGAAAAATATGTCCAACTACATGCCCACAAATTAAACAACTTAGATGAAATGGAAAAATTCCTAGAAATGCATGAAATTTCTATGCTGACTTGAGAAGAAATAGATCTCAACAAACTAATTACAAGTAAAAAGATTCAATCAGATTCCATTTTTCTTACCACTGTAAAAAGCCCAGGGCCAGATGGCTTCATAAGTGAATTTTATCAAACATTCCAAAAACAACTACCAATCCTTCTCAAACTCTTCTAAAATTTTTAGGGGAAGAAGAAAAGCTATCTAACTCATTTTATGAAGCTCTAATACCAAAACTGGGAGCTAGAAGGAAGAAAAATTACAGACCAATCTCCCTAATGAAAAAAAAAAGATGCAAAAATTCTTAACATTGAATCGAATTCAATGACACACAAAAAGAATTGTACATCATGACCAAGTGGGATTTGTACCAGGAATGAAAGGGTGGTTCAACACAAGAAAATCAATGTAATACAGTACATTAAAAAATCAAAAGGGAAAAGTTGACATGATCATGTCAATTGATGCTGGAAAAGCATTAGACAAAATCCATCATCCTTTCCTGATTAACAAAAATAGAAGGAAACCTTCTCAATATCATAAAGAGCATATGTGAAAAACCCATATCCAGCATGATGATGGGGAACAGGGTAAGACCAAGGGATTCCATGAGCATGTGCCCATTCCCACGCTTCATTTGCTGAGAAGTGGGGTCCTTGATCAGAAGCAATGCTGTGTGGAATAACATGATGATGGATAAGGCATTCTGTAAGTCCACGGATGGTAGTTTTGGCAGAAGCATTGTGTGCAGGGAAAGCAAACCCATATCCAGAGTATGTATCTATTCCGGTTAGAACAAATCACTGTCCCTTCCATGAAGGGAGTGGTCCAATGTAATCAACCTGCACCATGTAGCTGGCTGATCACCTCGGAATGGTGCCATATTGGGGACTGAGTATGGGTCTTTGTTGCTGGCAGATTGGGCACTCAGCAGTGTCTGTAGCCAGGTCAGCCTTGGTGAGTGGAAGTCCATGTTGCTGAGCCCATGCATAACCTCCATCCCTACAACCATGACCATTTTGTTCATGAGCACATTCAGCAATGACAGGAGTTGCTGGGGAAAGAGTCTGACTGGCATTTACAGAATGGGTCATCTTATCCACTTGATTATTAAAATCTTCCTTTGCTGATGAGCATTTACATGGGACATAAATATCTTCATATTTTTAGCCTGCTCAGAAAGATCTATCCACATACCTCTTCCCCAGAACTCTTTGTAACCAATTTTCCAATTATGGTCTTTCCAAGTCCCTGACCATCCAGCCAAACCATTAGCAATAGTCCAGGAATCAGTATACAAATACACCTCTGGCAAGTTCTCCTTCCAAGCAAAATGAACAACCAGGTGCACTGCTCAAAGTTCTGACCACTGGGAGGATTTCTGCTCACCACTGTCCTTCAGGGACATCCCAGAAAGGGGTTGGAGTGCTGCAGCTGTCCACTTTCAGATGGTATCTGCATAGTGTGCAGGGCCATTTGTAAACCAGGCCCAAGTTTTATCTTCCTCAGTCAATTCACTGTAAGGAACTCCCCAAGAGGCCATAGCTCTGGTCTGGGAAAGAGAAGGTAATGTGGCAGGAATGGGAATCATGGGCATTTGGGCTACTTCCTCATGTAACTTTCTTGTGCTTTCAGGACTGCTCTGGACCTATCTTGTATTTACCATTTCCATTTTATGATGGAATGCTGCTGTACATGCCCAGCTTTCTAGTTTGATGGGTCAGACAACACCCAACTCATGATAGGCAATTCAGGTCTCATGGTAACTTGGTGGCCCATGGTTAAGCATTAAGTCTCTGCTAAGGCCCAGTAGCAGGCCAAAAGCTGTTTCTCAAAAGGAGAGTAGTTATATGCAGCAGATGGTAAAACTTTGCTTCAAAATCTTAAGGGTTTGCATTGTGAATCTCCTATAGGGTCCTGCCAAATGCTCCAGAAAGCATCTCTATTTGCCACTGACACTTCCAGCACCATTGGATCTGCTGGATCATATGGTCCAAGTGGCAGAGCAGCTTGTACAGTGGCCTGAACCTGTCGCAGAGCCTCCTCTTGTTCAGGTCCCCACTCAGAGTTAGCAGCTTTTCTGCCACTCGATAAATGGGTCTGTGTAGCATGCCCAAATAAGGAATATGTTGTCACCAAAATCCAAAGAGACCAACTAGGCATTGTGCCTCTTTTTTTTTTGGTTGTGGGAGGGGCCAGATGCAGCAACTCATCCTTCACCTTAGAAAGAATATCTCAACACGCCCCATACCACTGGACACCTAGAAATTTCACTGAGGCAGAAGACTCCTGTGTTTTAGTTGGAATTATCTCCCATCTTCTGACAAGCAAATGCCTTACCAGTAAGTCTAGAGTAGTTGCTACTTCTTGCTCACAAGGTCCAATCAACATGATATCATTAATATAATGGACCAGTGTGATGTCTTGTGGGAGGGACAAATGATCAAGGTCCTTGTGGACAAGATTATAACATAGCACTGGAGGGTTGATATACCCCTGAGGTAGGACAGTGAAAGTATATTGCTGACCTTGCCAGTTGAAAGCAAACTTTCTGGTGATCCTTACTAACAGCTATTGAGAAAAAAGTGTTTGCAAAATCAATATAGCTGCATACCAGGTATGAGGAGATGTATTGATTTGCTAAGGCAATGATCACATCCAGAACAGTAGCTGCAATTGGAGTTACCTACCACCTGGTTGAGCTTATGATGATCCACTGTCATCCCCCAAGACCCATCTATTCTTCTATGTACTCCATGATCTACTAGCCAATGCCACAAGTCTCTGCGAGTTAGATTATTTTGACTCCTGCTTTGAGTCTGCTATTATGATAGCCACATCCACCTTGTCTTTGGCAATTAAGTTTGCTACACAGACCCCTGCCAACTCAGGATCTGGTCATCTCCATTGTGTTTAAGGATTCCAGCTCAGTGACAGCAGTTCCCACAGTAATACCTGACCTACAGAGCTCTTCAGGGATGATGGTGTTAATCTCACAAATTTGTTTCTTACAGTTCTGGTAAAAGGTGCATCCTCTGGACATTCCTGTGGTGTAAGAGCAGGCTTTCCATCACAAATTCACTCTAACATTCCAATCTCTCTAAGCCTCTGGATCTTCTCATCTACATTATACCAGAGCAGTTCTGGCATTTCAGCCTCAGGTAATGTCGTCCACCATTTGATCCATGTTTCAGCCAACCATCCAAACAGACTGTTAATGCTTTTTCTAACCCCTTGAGCTATAGCATTGCTTACAAAATCTCTGCTTAGTAGGTCCATATCAATAAATTCAACCTGATCCAGCTTTATATTCCTCCCACCATTATCCCACACTCTTAAAATCCATTGCCACACATATTCTCCTGATTTCTGTCTATATAAATTGGAAAACGCACACAGTTCTTTTGGAGTATAACATATCTCCTCATGGGTGATACTTCATACCTCACCTTTTGGCTCCTATTGGGACTTTTGTCTAGTTATAGTCCTAAAGAAATGAGGGTTGGTGGGGGTGGTTCATGAAAAGAATTAGAAGTAACTTCCATGCCCTTTGCTTCAGGGCATTCATTTGCAGTTTCATCTGGTGAAACATGATTAATCACTCTAGAGCTAATCCTTTCAGGTGGAGGTGGGGTGGCCAACTCTTCAGCGAAGGCTAGAGGTGGGGCGGCTATGACCTCAGGGCAAACTATTACAGGATTATCTAGAGAAGACTCAGCATGACCTAGGGTTTCAACCTCTCCACCAACATCATTATCAATCCATATGTCACCATTTTTTCAGGGTCCCTCACCTTTCCAATCAATGCCCTCACTTTAATGACAGACACCATGCAAAATTAAGATTTCAGTTTATGTTGTAAAGGTGCTACTCTAACAATAAGATTCTGAATCTGATTTTTGGAATTGCAAGTCTATGGCTATAAGAAATAAGATTTTTCCTTCAGGACACTCATAGAAACATTTATATCTGTCAGACAGCATGTAAGCTTCTCATTTGAAGACTTAAGCCCATTCCTTTCACTCATTAATGTATACAGTGTATCTAACAACAAGCAGCCAACATCTCTATGCCTCCTATTTCCACAAACTCCATAAAGGTGTCAAAAACATTATTCCCCAGAGCCTGGCTTCATACAAGTGAAGCATTAGAAGAATCGAATGGTGATATTTTGACTCTCTTTTGCCAACTCACCCCATGGATTGGCAGTATCATTCTGATTATGGGAATCAGAGTCCTTAGTGGCTTTGAGTCCAGTCAGAGTAGAAAACGATTCATAAAAAAACATTTCTAAGATCCGGTTTCTTAAGAACCACTCCTGGTACCAAGCTGTATTAGTTAGGGTTCTTCAGAGAAACAGAATCAGCAGGAAATATCCGCAGACACAAAATTTATAAAAGTGTCTCATGTAACCATGGGAATGTAGAGTCCAAAATCTGTAGGGCAGGCTGTGAAGCTGATGACTTTGATGAAGAGTCTGGATGGACTCTGCAGGAGAGGCTTGCTGGCCAAAGCAGGAAGAAAGATGGTCTCTTTTGAATCCTCCTTGAAAACCTTCCAGTGATTAGATTAAACATCACTCATTGCAAAAGACACTTCCCTTGGCTGATTACAAATGTGATCAGCTGTGGATGCAGTCAATGTGATCGTGATTTAATTCTATGAAATGACTTTATGACAACAGATGGGCCAGCATTTGCCCAACCAGACAAATGAGCACCACCACCTGGCTAAGTTAACACATGAACCTAACCATGACACATGCCATATTCATAGCAGCGTACTCACAATTGCCAAAAGATGGAAACAGTCCAAGTGCCCATCAACAGATGAGTGGATAAACAAAATGTGGTATATACATACGATGGAATTTTATGCAGCAGTAAGAAGAAATGAGGTCCTGAATCATACGACAATGTGGATGAACCTTGAAGACATAATGCAGAGTGAAACAAATCAGACACAGAAGGATAGATGCTATATGATTTCACCATTATGGCTTTGGTAAAGGTAATCTGAAAGGCTACACTGTAGAATAGAGCAGACATAGAGGTAAAGGAAAGATAGAGGAAAGGGTACTCAAATATGTTGAATCTAAATACAAGAAAACATTAAGGAATACAGATTGTGCAACAGGACTTATGATAAAAATTCAGAAATGGATAGCACCATACTACCTGATTGTAGCACGATAATGTAAGTACAGTGAATTAAGCTGAATGTTGATATAATTGAGGGAGAAGGGCTGGGACACTATGAAGCCAGAAGGAGAGAGAGAGAGGATAAAGGCTGAGATGGTATAACATAGGAATGCCTAGAGTTTTACATGAGGGAGAACAAATGAATGTCAACATTTCAAGTTTTGAAAGTGGATGATATACAGGAAAAAGCAAGCAATCTATAGTGAACAGTAACATTGCAGTATGCTTCCACTGAATGTAACAAGGGCATCATGCCAAAAGTAAATGTTAAGATTCAAGGTAGGAGTATGGATTCTTTGTAAACGCATGGGAATGGGTAGAAGTGATGGTAACTGATTAGCAGGTTTACAAGTAATGTTGACATATTGAAGGTGAATATGAGTGAAAGGGAATGTATAGTGCCGTGTGTCCCACTGATTAAATTTACAATTTAAAGTTCTCACATGACCTATTTCAATGGTTCAACAGTGGACAAAGAGTCAGTACTAGAGGGATATAGGGGAAAGTGAAAAATGCATGCTATGGTCAATAATTAACAGGAAGGCATCAACAAGACTATAGTATGACCAGGGGCAACTAATTGGGGGGATAGGGACAAGTGATAAAGGATAGTTTTAATTTGATATTTAGTGATGCTATGTTTGCAGATCTTTGTTTCTATGGAACAATGAAAATTTCCTAAAATTTAGAGTGCTGCTGATTGTTCAACCAAGTGAGGATACTGTAAGACATGGCTTATTTTGGACATTATCCATGATCCCCAATAGATAGAGGGAGCCAAAGGATATAATGATTGAGAAGAGTAATGACAAATAGTGATACATTTAATGATAGCATATGGTGTGGCTACAAAAAGGAAGGCTGCTGAGAGGCACACAATGAACTGAATAAACCTTGGGGACGATGTGCTGTGCAAAATAAGCCAGGAAAAAAATAACAAATGTGCTAAGGTCTTTCTCAGAAAATACCTGTAATAATATGGGATCCTAGACTGTAAGCCTTTATAGCAGCTAAATTTAGCCTGAAATTGTAAATGTATTTCTAGATTCTGGGACATTGAGCTATATGGTTATCAGCTGGTATTTCTCTGGAACTTTGGGTAAGTCTGTGACACCTGAGGCCCAGAAATGCAGTGTGCATCCCTGAAGGTTGGTGTAACTACTTACAATAACAGTTAAAGTAACTGAAAAAGAGATAAGATCACAATTAGAGTTAAAAATAAATTCAACCAGCTGGGACTAAGGTAAATCAGAGTACAGGGTAAAAGATGATAGTGCATGTACTCTAAACCTCTACCTACATATGAGACCAAAGGCAGAAAGGTTTGTTATGTCTAGAACCCAAATACTCTGTAACACACAATCTAAATCAACCTTTCTGAATAGCTCGTTTAAACAACCCAAACTCCTGGAATCCAGAATGGTAACAAGAGCTTGTAATTCTGTATAGCTTAATGCAATGCCTGGATAGCTCTTTAACTATAGTAGGCAGATAATTAAAAGTATTGGTAAAGTCCCTTGAAGGTCTGAAAAGGAAAAAAAAAAAAATATATATATATATATATATATATGGAGCTACTACACTCTCCCATCTGGGAAACCCTGGGTACCTCTCAACCATTGGGGACTCCCAAGAAAATAGGCCAAGCCCTGGATTTTGAGGCTTGCCCTTATCTGTAGAGAAGAAGATAAGACTACCCATATCAAGGCCTAAGAGTTGCTTCTGGGAAGCCTCTTTGTTCCTCAGATCTGGCCTCCCTCTTTCTAAGCCCAACTCTGCAAGGAAAATTGTTGCCCTCCACCCTTACATGGTATAAGTCATTCGGGGAAAAAACTTCCCTGACAACAGGGGCATGACTCCCTGTGATGAGTCTGGCTGTGGCACCATGGGATCAACAACAACCTCCAGAACAAAAGGGGAAAAGAAGTTTAGTAACATAAGGCATCAGTAGCTAACAGAGATCAAATAGAGTCAAGAGGCTACTCTGGAGGCTACTCTTATACTAGCTTCATTAGATAATTGCCACGGTTTGCTAAACCCAATCAACACCACTCCTGTTAAATGTTAAGAACACCTAGGGATCAAACTATAAATGTTTCATGCACTATTAGCCTTCCTGGAACATATAATTCCCAGAGGATTCATAGATCGGATAAATCCTGAAACTCAGAGGGATCAACCTCTCCAAGATTATCAATTTATTTTATCCTACCATACAGTCAGAATGAGCATTGCCCAAAGATTCCTATAGATTGGGAAAAGGATTAAAGGAGAAAGAGGAGGTATAACAGAGAAAATGTGATTTAACAATTGAGTATGGCTGCTGAATCACTATATTAATATTCCTTCTAGCCTCTGTGTTTGGGAGCAGCTAAAGATACCTCTCAAACTATGGTGATAATTAAAAGGATTGGTACAGTCCCTTGAAGGTCTGAAGAGGAGATATATATATATATATATATGGAGGTACTACACTCTCCCATCTGGGAAACCCTGCATAAATCAGAGATGGTGGAATGGTAGCCCACGACAAACTCTGGTATCTGTTCTGTAAAAACTTGTTGAAGTATGCTTTGAAAATTATTGCTTTTTTCTTTCTTTGCTTTGCATATATGTTATATTTTTACAATTAAAAATGTTTAAAAACCTGCATTATAGGCCAATTATAGGCAATTATATTGCCATTATTATAGGCAATAAGTGCAAAAATGAGTGAAACCTGTGTTTCACTCAGTTTCATATCCTAAGAAGTGTAGATGATTCACAGTTTTCTAACAGAAAATTTCATTAGAGCTTGCTTAGCAAACCATGACAAGAACATATAAGTGAATGAAGTACATTTCATTCTGCTTTGAAACTCAGTAATATCGGTGATTCACATCTTTCTAAGACAAAATTTGATGTAAAGATTGTTTAGAAAACCAAGATTACTGTTTGGAAGTGACTGACATTTTCCAAAACCATGCAAGAGAGATGAATCACAGCTTTCTAAGAAAATATTTTACCTGAGCAGTGTTTTCAGGACAATATAAGTGTGTAGAAGTGAGTGAAACATGCATCTCATCCATTTTTCAATTTACTAAGTGACACAGGTGACTTACGGTTGTCTAAGAGAAAGCTTCAGGTAAAAAATTTTAATAGCCATGTTAAGTGCAAAGAAATGAGTAAACGTGTTTTATCTAGTTTCCAAAATGAAGTAACATAAGGATTCATACCTTTCTGAGAAAATGTCATTTAAAGAGTGTTTAGAAAAAGACAAATACATAGAAGTGAGCAAAAGATGTGCTTAATTCATTTTCCAAAGCTAAGTGAGATAGGAGATTCTCAGCTTTCTAAAGAGAACATTTTAAAAATATTTTTATTGAGACATCTTCGCACACATACAATCCATCCATAGTATGCAATCAGCAGCTCACAATATCATCACATAGTTGTGTATTCATTACCATGATCGTTTTCAGAATATTTGCATCACTCCAGAAAAAAAAAAAAGAAAAAAGAGAAACCTCATATATGCCATATCCCACACTCCTCATTGACCACTAGTGTTTCATTTTTTACCCCTTCTTCCCCCTATTATTTATTTATTTATTATCCTTATTCTCATCTGTCCATATCCTGGATAAAAGGAGCATCAGATACAAGGTTTTCACAATCACACAGTCACATTGTAAAAGCTATACAGTTATGCAATCATCTTCAAGAATCAAGACTACTGGAATATACTTCAACAGTTTCAGGCACTTCCCTTATCCACTCCAATACAGCATAAACTAAAAAGGGATATCTATATAATGCATAAGAATAACCTCCAGGATAACCTAACAACTCTGTTTTAAATCTCTCAACCACCGAATTTTATTTTATCTCACTTCTCTCTTCCTCACTCTTAGTCAAGAAAGCTTTCACAATCCCGTGATACTTGGTCCTGGCACATCACAGAAGTCATGTCCCACATTACCAGGGAGATTTACACTGCTGGGAGTCATGTCCCATACAGGAGAGGGGACAGTGAGTTCACCTGCTGATTTGGCTTAGAGTGTGAGGCCACATCTAAACAACAAAAGAGGTTCTCTGGGGGGTGACTTTTAGGTATCATTATAAGTAGGCTTAGCTTCTCCTTTGCAGGAATAAGTTTCATAGGGGCAAAACCTAAGATTGAGGGCTCAACCTATTTCATGGCCTGATTGCATTGATTGTCCCCACTGCTTGAGAAAACATCAAGATTCCCAGATGGAGAAGTTTAATATTTCCTCCTTTCTCCCTGGTCTCCCAAGGAGACTTTGCAAATAAGTTTTTATAATCTGCCCAGATCACTCTGGGATATGTTGGGGCATCACAGTAACTTGTACAAACTAGCAAGATCTCAAGCCCTATTCAAGATTCCAGGTAATTATGGTGTCTGAATAAACTGACCATGCAAGTTAAATTAGATAATTTGCTATCTGAAATATCAATTTTGCAGCTAATAAACATCTCTCACTTTGGTCACACACAGGAGTTGAAGTTTTAAGAAGTTTTAAAATACGGACCATATCATTCTTTACCGTGTATTCTGATTTCCTTAGTCCTACCCAGATCAACTTCATTCATTCTCTAGTCAAAGTCTGATCACTTTTTCAACTTTTTAAACTGTTTCTGTATGGGGTGATGCTGACGTTCATAGTTTCAGAGCCCTAATCCCAAGTTTCAGGTGTCACATAAATACCTGAAGTTTCAGGGAATGACCAAGATATGCACAAAGAGCTTAGTATCTCAACAATTAAAAATAACAGTTATGACTGCAGAGTAGATGTGACTGCCCTAAAAGTTTGCAATCTAGGAACTTTTACAGTAGACCCCAACCTGATAATCCATGCTCTTGACTTCAATGCTTCAAGCTTGTATGCTTAGTTAGTCCATACGGGTGATGCATGACAATATTTGTCTCTTTGTTTCTGACATTTCATTCAACGTAATGTCCTCAAGGTTCATTTACCTAGTTATAAGCCTCAAAAATTAATTCCTTCTTGCAGCCTTTCAGTAGACTGTTGTATGTATAAACCACAGTTGCCACTTCCATACCCTATTGTACCCTTAGGCCACATCCATCAATTGTGAATTGCAAACATTGCTGCCATAAACCCCGTGTGCAAATGTTTGTCCATGTCCCCACTCAGTTCCTCCAAGTTTATACCTTGCAGTGCGGTTGCAGGATCATATGGCAGCCTCACCCCTAGCTTCCTGTGGAACCACCACACTGACCTTCAGAGGGATTGCACCTCTCAGTCTCCCCACTAACAGTGAATAGGTACTCTGCTTGTTGTCTAGCCGTTGTTTCTCTCTGCTAATTTTTAAAAGTTTTATTCACACATCATACAATCCAACCTAAGCAATCAACCATGCCTTCACTGCTACTATCTATATAAAGACATTTCCTTTCCCTCCAGAAAGAATCCCAGAATCCTCCCCCAAATTCCTCACTTGTCAACATTTAGTTTGCCAGGAATGCCTTTGTTACTCAGTGGAAACATATTACAATGTTACTGTTGACTATAGACCCTTGTTTTCATTGATTGTGTTTTTTCCTGTATACATCCCATTTTCAACAACTTGTAATGTGACATTCATTTGTTCTCCACCATGCAAAAACCTTCTTATATTTGTACATTTAATCACCATCATTGTCCACTTTAGGCATTCCCATTATACCATCTCAGTCTTTATCCTCTGTCTTTCCTTTTGGTGTCATACATGCCCTCAGCCCTTCTCCCTCAACCATAATCACATTCAGCTTCATTCAGTGTTTTTATATTATTGTGCTACTATCAGATAATATTGTGCTATCCACTTCTAAATTTTTGCAATCAGTCCTGTTGCACATTTTGTACTCCTTCAGCACTAAATGCCCAATCTCCATCCTCTTTCTATCTCTTAATAACCTGTGTTCTTGACTTTAACTCTCAAACTTCACTCATTAATATTAATCTATATTGGTGAGGCCATACAGAATTTATCTTTGGGTTTCTGGCTGATTTCATTCAACATAATGTCCTCAAGGCTCATCCACGTTGTTACATGGTGCATGACATCATTCTGTCTTACAGCTGCCTAATATTCCATCGTATGTATATGCCAGAGATTAAGCCATGCTTCTGTTGATGGACATTTGGGCTGTTTCCATTTCTTGGCAATCATGAATAATGCTGCTATAAACATTGGTGTGCAAATGCCCATTTGTGTCCTTAACTACATTTTCTCTGAATATATACCTAGTAATAGGATTGCTGGATCATATGGCAATTCTATATTTAGCTTCCTAAGGAACCACCAAACCACCTTCCAGAGCAGTTGCACCATTTTGCATTCCTATAAACGATGGATAAGTATGCCTCTTTCTCCCCATCCTCCAGAACTTGTCATTTTTCTGTTTTTTTATAATGGCCATTCTAGTGGGTGAGATGATATCCCGTTGTGATTTTGATGCGTTTTTCTAATAGCCAGTGAAGTTGAGCATCTTTTAATGTGCATTTTAGTCATTTGTATTTACTCTTATGAAAAGTGCCTGTTCATGTCTTCAGCCAGTTTTTAAATTGGGTTGTTTGTCTTTTTGTTGTTGAGTTGTAGAATTTCTTTATGTATTCTGGATATTAAAACTTATCTGTTATGTGGTTTCCAAATATTGTCTCCTATTGCGTAGGCTGCCTTTTTAATTTCCTGACAAATTCTTTGATACAAAAAAGTGTTTAATTTTAGGGAGATCTCATTTATCCCATTCCTCTTTTGCCTGTCTTTTCCTGTCTGCCTGTAGTGCTCCCTTTAGTATTTCTTATAGAGGCGGTCTTGTAGTCACAAACTCTATCAGGGAGTGTTTATCTGAAAATATTTTGCATTTATTTATTTATTTATTTATTTATTTATGCATGGGCAGGCACTGGGAATTGAACCTGGGTCTGTGGCATGGCAGGCGAGAATTCTGCTACCGAGCCACTGTCGCATCACTTTTGATTAGCAGTTTTCCTCTTTCCGAATCTTTAATATATCATAGCACTGCCTTCTTGCCTCCATGGTTTCTGGGGAGAAATTCACACAGTCTTACTGATCTTCCCTTGTATGTGATGGATTGCTTTTCTCCTGGTGTTTTCAAAATTCTCTGTCTTTGACATTTGATAATCTGATTAGTAAGTGTCTTAACTCCAAGACACTTGGAGTCTATTTGTATTTATTCCATTTTCAGTGCCCTGCACTTCTTGAATCTGTAATTTTATGTCTTTCATAAGCCATGGGGAATTTTCAGTGATTATTTCCTCCATGAGCCGTTCTTCTCCTTTTCCCTTTTCTTCTCCTTCTGGGACACACATAACATGTACATTTGTGTGCTTTATTTTGGAATTCAATTCCCTGAGACCCTGCTCATATTTATCCATCCTTTTCCCTATATTTTCTTTTGTGTGTTGGATTTCAGATGTCCTGTTCTCTGGTTCACTAATTGTTTCTTCTGCCTCTTCAAATCTATTCTTATAGGTCTCCATTGTGTTTTTCATATTTTCTATCATGTCTTTCATTCACTTATGTTCTGTAATTTGTTTCTTCAAACTTTTGAGTTCGTCTTTATGTTCACCCGATGTCTTCTTTATGTCCTCCCTCAATTAATTGATTTGAATTTTGATGAGATTTTGCATGTCTGTTGGAACATCCTGAATTTGTTGTTTCAATTTCTGTATCTTATTTGAAATGTTGGTTTTTCCTTTAACTGGGCCATACCTTCAATTTTCCTAATATGACTTGCTATTTTTTGCTGTTGTCTAGCATTTGATTTTGCTAGTTTACTCTAGAGGTTGTTTTCACTCTTTTACCTAGGGTTTTCTTGTTGGATGGCTTTGTCCTCTATCCTTTGGCATTGTACAGCTTATTCTAGACCTTCAGCATAGGTTCTATTTAAGTGATCAGAATTTTTCTGTCCTTGTTGTTCTGTTTCTTATCCTGCCTATATGAAGCCTTTAGGCCCCAGTCATATTTTCCCAGATCAGACACACCTACATCTCAGGAGGAGACAGTAGTTAGTATCAGGTTTCTTTGAGGGTGAGACCCAGCAAATTTTCAAACTTTCCTATGAAGGCTCTAGATTCTGTGATTTTCCCATTCTGCCCAGCATGCAGTGCTTGTCTGCCCACAGATTCCCATCAGTGTAAACTGATGTGATGCCTTCAATTTCAGCAGCCTCTCCTTGCCAGGAGCGTGGTTGAGAGGGACGCTGAGGATCCAGATGAACTTTGGTTGCTTCTGTTTTCCAGCCCCTGGGGCCTGAATTCTCTGATGGAGGGCCTCCTCTTGAGCTCAGATCTACCCTCTTTTCTTGGAATTATCTCCATCTTCCTATTTATTTTGTCTGTCAGACATGCCTTAATTCCGCCCTTGCCTGGGGCAGTGCTGGAGCCTGAGTGTGTTCACACTTATCTAATAATTGCTTAAGAAGATTAAAAAAGTTATTTTCAGAGCACAACCCCTGCTCCTGGTTTTGCTAATTAAGAGCTGGAGTTGGTACATGGCTCTATATATGTCCCTAGGCTCCATGTGCCCCCTTTTCTTAGGGTTCAGCACTTTTCCAGTATTTTGCACTGCCCATCTCAAAAACCCTCTTTTTTCTTATCTTTTGTTTCTATCAGCCCCACCCCTTCTCTGCTGGGGCAAAATCTTCTATGTCCTTCAGTGTTTACTCCAGGTTTATCTGTGCTTGGGGCCTGTTTTCAATAGTCAGAACTTGTTAATTAATTCTGCAGCTGGAGCTCGATTGAGGCAACTCCTTGATACTAGTAAAGTCTGTTTTCTTTCCCCTTGGGGAACCAGCCTGCCATGCCCATGAAGGAGGAGTGCCAGCCTCCAATGACTGAGAGACTTACATTGCTGTGTGGGATCTCAGCCATTCTACCCATTCCAGACTGGTGTACAGTGTATGTCTTTTCACCTATGTACCCCAGCAGTTGTTCCACACAGTTTCTGGCTGCTATTTACTAGCTTCTCTGGAAGACAAACTAAATTCCACAACTCATTATGCCACCCTCTTACCCTGCCTAGAGAGAACATTTTATCTTGTAGTGTTTTGTAGGCCTTGGTAAGTGCCTTGCACTTAGGTACTGAATCTAATTAACATAAAAGATTCACATTTTTCTAAGAGAATACTACATGTGAAGAATATTTTAACAAATCAAGATAATGGTATAGTTGTGAATGATATGTATGTTTTACTCAGTATGTGAAACTAAGTAACATTGTTGAATCACAAGTTTCTAAGGGAAGATTTGATCCAAGGAGTAATTTGTTGGAAAATAATATTTCAGAGTAAATAAAACCACTCTTTAGCAAGATAAAATGTCATGTAAAGAGTGTTTTCACAGGCCAAGATACAGTTCTAGAAGTGAGAAAAGCATGCACTTCACTCAATTTCTGAAACCAAGTTACATAGATGATTTGCCACTTTCTAAGAGTGTTGCATGTAAATAGTGTTTAGAATACCAATATAATTGCATAGATGTGAGTGAAATATTCCATTTACTCAATCCCCAAAATAAGTAACATATGTTATTCAGTTTTCTAAGAGAACATCTTATCTATACAATGTTTTATAAGCTGAGATAATGAATATAAGTGAGATCATCATAAATTTTCTAATTTCTGAAAGAAAGTAACATAAGTGATTCACAGTTCTCCATGACAAAGTTTTATCTAACGATTGATAATCTGAGAATATTTCACATCAAAACATGATCTCACTGACTGAATTTACAACTACAAACAACTGTTTTATTGGCCAAGATACAGAAGTGTATACAGTTTCCAAAACTAAGTAACATTAGGGAGTCACACTTTTGTAATAGAAATTTTAATGTAAAGAGTATTTAGAAAACTGAGAGCCATGCAAAAATTTGAGTAAATCACATTTCTCATATTTTATGAAACTGTTACATAGAGGATTAAAGGTTTCTAAGCAAGTTTGATCTAAACAGTGTACTGTGTAGGCCAAGATAAGTACAGAAATGAATTTCAGATTAAGGAGTATAGGTGATTATGTTTTCTAAGAGAAAGTTTCATGTAAAGAAAGTTTAGAAAACTGGGATAAGAATGTAGAAGTAAATGTGTTTCACATATTTTTCAAAATTAAGTAAGAGAACTTATTCACAGGATTTCCAAGAAAATTTTTTATCTTAGTGGTTTCAGGCCAATATCAATGCATAGAATTGAGTGAAACATGTTTCACTGATTTTCTAAAACTAAGGGACATTGGTGACCCAGTTTTCTAACAAATTTTTAATATGAAGACTGTTTAACAGCCATGATATGTACTTGGAAGTGTGTTGCAGTGGTTTGAAACTGTTATTTGTTTCCAGAAAAGGCTGTGTTCTTTTAATCCACTACTGTAGGTGATTAGGTTGTTTCAATTGAAGAGTTACACCAAGGTGGTCCTTTGTCATTTAAGATGAAATTAAGAAAAGTTCGTAGAGAAAAGCCCTGGAGAATCTATGAGAGGACCCATAGAAGCTCGCAGAGGAAGTCACTGGAACAAGACGCTATAAGAAATGAAACCCAGGAGTGAAAGAGCAGCAGATGATGGTCATATGCCATCTCATGTGACAGATGCATCCTGGAGGCCAGAAGCATGTCTTCAGAATCTGGGAATTGCCTTGTTGATACCATTAGTTGAACATTTTCATGGTATAAAAATTACAAATTGTAAGTTAATAAATCCCCATTGTAAAAGACAATTCATTTTGGTATATTGCATTCCAGCAGCTTTAGGAAGGGAACACATGTGAACATGTGCTTGGCCCAATTTACCAAAATGAAGTATAGTATGTGCATAATAGCTCTATAAGCAAAGATAAGTTAATATAATTGAGTGACATATGATTTTCACACATTTTCTGAAATGAAGTAACATAGGTGATTTACAACTTTCTAAGAGAACTTCATGTAAAGAGTGTTTAGAAAGCCAAGAGAAGTAGTGAAATGTGTTACCCTCCTTTTCCAAAGCTAAGTAACATGGGTAATCCATAGATTTCTTAGGGGATGTTTGATCTAATCAGTGTTTTTTGTTTGTTTGTTTGTTTTTTTGTTTTTGGCCAAGAGAAGTGCATAGAAGTGAGTGAAAAAAATTGCATTTCATCTAGTGTCTGAATCTAGGTATCATATGTGATTCACAGCTTTCTAAGAGAGAGGTTTTTTAAAGGAGTTTTTAGTACCTCAAGTTAATTGTATACAAGTTATTGAGTTGAGTTCTGAAACTAAATAAGATGTGATCACTGCTTTCTTGGACAAAATTTCATTTAAAAGTGTTTAGTTACTCAAGATGTGCATGAAATTTAATTAACTTATATGATTCACAGCTAAGTTCAAGATTCATTTAAACATTTTTATTGTCAAGATAAATGCATAGAACTGAGTGAGAAGTGTTTTTCTTACTTTCTGAAACTAATATATGTTTCACAGTATTCTAAGTGAAAATTTCCTTCAAACTGTGTTGTGTTAGTCAAGATAATTGTATAAGTATAAACACGCAAATACCTGAGATACTCAAATTATGTAACATAATTGAAAATTTCTAAAAACAATTTTCTTTTAATCACTTCTTACTTAGTCAAGATAAATGCATAGAAGTGAGTGAAACTGAATTTCAAAGAGTTTTTGAAACTGAACATCGTATGTGTTTCACAGTATCTAAGAGTTTCATTTGCAGTTTTTATTAAGTCACAATAAGTGACTTAGAATAATAAGTGTATAGAATTCAAGGCAATGTATACTTCGCTCAGTTTCTGAAAATAACTATGTGCTGATTTGAAAGGATGTATATCCCCTAGAAAAAGCCATGTTTTAATCTAAATCCCATTTCATAATGGTATAATAATCCTTAAATACTAAATGTTTGAAACTGTAATCACATCAGCTCTCTGGATGATGTGATTTAGTTAAGAGTGGTTGTTAAACTGGATTAGGTGATGACATATCTCCACCCATTTGGGTGGATCTTAATGTTTCTGGAGTCCTATAAAAGAAGAAACATTTTGGAGAAAGAAGGAGATTCAGAGAGCAGAGAAGAACGACACAGCCATGAGAAGCAGAGAGTCCACAAACCAGTGACCTTTGGAGATGGAGAAGGAAAACGCCTCCCAGGGAGCTTCCTGAAACAGGAAGCCAGGAGAGAAAGTAGCAGATGATGCCTTGCTCGCCATGTGCCCTTCCAGCTGAGAGAGAAACTGTGAATGTGTTCACCATGTGCCTTTTCAGATGAGAGAGAAATCCTGAATATCATCAGCCTTCTTGAACCAAGGTATCTTTTCCTGGATGCCTTTGATTGGACATTTCTATAGACTTGTTTTGATTGGACATTTTCTTGGCCTTAGAACTGTAAACTAGCAGCTTATTAAATTCCCCATTTTAAAAGCCATTCTGATTCTGGTATATTGCATTCCAGCAGCTAGCAAACTAGAACAAAGTATCAGAAGTGTTTCACTTCTTTCTAAGAGAATGACTCATTTAAACATTTTAGTTAGTCTGGATAAATCCATAGAGGTAGTGAAAGATGAGTTCCACTCAGTTTATGCAACTAAGTATCATATGTGATTACACAGCTTTCTAACCAAGAATTTTATTGAAGAAAGGTTTTCTAGTGCTGAAAAGTACCACATATTTCCACTCAGTTTTCATAACTAAGTCACATGTGTGATTTTTAGGTATCTAAGGAATATTTCATTAATCAGTATTTTGTAACTGCAGAAAAATAAATTGAATTGAATGAATTATATATTTTTCTCAGATTTAAAAAAACATGAGTCATGACATGCTAAGAGAAAGTTTACATTAAATAGTCCTTGTAAGTTCAGATACATGCATAGAAGTGGGTGAAGCATGTGTTTTACTTAGTTTTCAAAAGTTACATAACATTATTTATTGCTTTGTAAGGGAAAGGTACATTTATACCGTTTTGTGATTGAATATCAATTAATAAAAAATGAGTGAAATATGCATTTCACCCGATTTTTTAACTTAAGTGCCTGTTCTAGTTTGTTAGCTGCCAGAATGCAACACACCCAAGATGGATTGGCTTTTAATAAAAGGGGATTTATTTCATTAGTTCTTCAGAGGAAAGGCAGAAAACTTTCATCTGAGGTTCTTTCTTATGTGGGAAAGCTCAGGGTGATCTCTGCTGGCCTTCTCTCCAGGTCTCTGGGTTCCAACAACTTTCACCAGGGTGTTTTCTTTCTGCATCTCCCAAGGCCTGGGCTGAGCTGCAAGTGCTGAGATGAGGTATGCTGAGCTGCTTTGGCTGTGCTACATTGAGCTCTCTCATTTAGGCACCAGTCAATTAAATCAAACATCATTCATTGCAGCAGGCACGCCTCCTAGCTGACTGCAGATGTAATCAGCAACAGATGAGGTTCACATGTCATTGGCTCATGTCCACAGCAATATATCAGGCACTTTCATCTGGCCAAGTTGACAACTGAATCTAACTACCACAGTGCTGTATGTGTTTCACAGCTTTCCAAGACAAAGTTTCATTTAACCGGTATTATAAAGGTAAAAGGTGAAGATTTTTTGCATTAGATTTGGCTGTTTTTCAATGTAAAGACACAAACAGTGTGCTTTTGTGAGAATAATTACACATAGCTAAGATAATTATGCTTTTCAGATGTTTGTAAAACCAAGAAACACTTGATTTTCAGCAAAAAGAAAATTTCATTTCAATAGTGTTTTGTATATGATGATTAGTACATATATGTGAATGAAATATTTGTTTAACATAGCACCTCATTAGTAGCTTATAGGAATTAGAGTTTTCTAGCAGGATGGGTCATTTAAACAGTGTTGTATATGTGAAATAAAGTATGTAGAAATTAGTAAAGCAAATGTATATCTAAACTTTCTAGGAGAACTTTTTGAATAATATCATTATTTAGGTGAGTAATAGTTCTCAGAAATTGGTGAAAGATGGTTTAACTCAGTTTTCAAAACTAAGTAAGGGAAGATTGTGGATAATAGTGGAGTAGAGAACTCCAAAACTCAGTACTTTCACCAGGACCAGTGTTAAACAGGTAGAAACTGTCTGAAACAACTATATTGAAACTTTGGAGGTCAGAAGAACATTATACAGCACTCAGGATAGATCAGGAAGAGGAAACTGAAAATTTTCAGTAAATTGCTCTCTACATATTGTGTCTACAGGCACCCATTCTCCACTATCACAAGAGAGCAACTGCAGGGTACAGCCACTAATGAGATTGTTTGTCACAGTGCAACATAAAATTCCTAAAAAAAAAAAAAATCCTCATCACCAAGTCCAGGGGGTGAACATAGCAATCACTGCCTTTGATTAGTGACTTCAGATGCCTGGGGGCTAAGCTCTGACTGTGGTCATTTTTTTCAACATGCTCCAGACAAAATCTATTTCTTCAACTCACTTTAGAGGTGTAGGAAAATTAAAGGTATGACATGCCCTCAAGGCTGTGGGGAACCGTTAGTTGAAGGGCTTCATTGAAGGGCAGATCAAGAAAGCTCAGATTTGGAGAACTGTGGGTGATAGTCCTGGTGTTCTTATCGATCCCATCCCCAAGGCACTTTGCAGCTGGTCTGCGCCCCTTCTTGGGTCCATGGCACTGTTTTAGCTCGGAAAGATTGACTTTGTAAAGTCATATCTGGGTGACACTCTTTCCAGGCAATAGCAAGTTGAAACAACAAGAGTAGTATAAGGAACTACAGAAGTGGACAGTCTGGAGTAAAGGTGTGCCTACTTCAAACACCAAGAAGAGAGGGAAGTATGTCTTTTGGGAAACACAGGGGACAATCAACATGCTGTAAACAAGGCAACTCAAAGACAACTATAAAGCAAAAGTCCAGGAAAAGACAGGCCCAGAAAGGCAGGGAAATCCTGCAGAGTGTATGCCTCTTTGGCAGAACTTCCTGATAGGAGTTGTTCTAGTTTGCTAGCTGCCAGAATGCAGTATACCAGAAATAGAATGGCTTTTAAAGGGAGGAATTTAATAAGTTGCTAGTTTAAAGTTCTAAGGCAGAGAAAATGTCCCAATTACATGTCTATAAAAATGTCCAATCAAAAGCATCCAGGGAAAGGTACCTTGGTTCAAGAAGGCTGATGAAGTTCAGGGTGTCGCTGTCTCTGTCAAGTGAGAAGGCACATGGCAAACACAGAGTGTCTCTCTCATCTGGAAAGGCACATGGTGACCACAGTCAGGGTTCCTTTCTCAGCTGTAAGGGCACATGGCAAACATGGCATCATCTCTTCTCCTGGCTTCCTGTTTCATAAGCTCCCTGGTCGGCGTTTTCCTTCATCATCTCCAAAGGTCGCTGGCTAGTGGACTCTGCTTCTTGTGGCTATGTCGTTCTGCTCTGCGCTCTCTGAATCTCACATTTTCCAAAATGTTTCCTCTTTTATAGAACTTCAGAAACTTATCAATACCCACCCAAATGAGTGGAGACATGCATCTACCTAATCCAGTTTAACAACCACTCTTGACTAAATCACATCTCCAGGGAGATGATCTAATTACATTTTCAAACATACAATACTGAATAGGGATTAGAAGAAATGGTTGCCTTCACAAAATGGGATTGGGATTAAAACATGGCTTTTCAGTTTGAAAACATCATTTCAAACCAGCACAGGAGGGATGAAGCTCAAGAAACTCCCTAAGAACCAATGGTTACACAATCAAGAAGCAGACATCTAGAGTATAAATTCAAGATTTATCATTTTGAACCATTAGAATCTATTGCATGCAACAAAAGGGTACAAGACAACCAAAGAAACAGGATATGATGGCTCATCAAAGAAAAAGATAAAAATCCAGAAAATACCAATGAAGAAGATAAAAATATGGAATTCCTAGAAGAAAGTCTTTCTTAAAATGCTCTTAACAATGCTTAAAAAGATGAATGAAAAAAATCAAGGTATATCAGGAAAACAAAGAATAAGTAAAAAAAATAATCTTAGTAAAGAGAGAAATTTTAAAAAGGAAATACCTGGCACTACTGGAGTTGAAGATTAGACTAACTGGAATGAAAAATTCCCAGGACTGTTTCAAGAGCAGACTGGTGCTGGCAGCAATAAGAATCAGTGAACATGAAGATAGGACACTTGAACTAAGCAAAGGTGAGGGGAAGAAAGGAAAAAATAAGTAAAAATAGGCTAAGACACCACTAGGACACCATCAAGAGTACCAATATACATATATAGGAGTCTTAGTAGGAGAAGAGTGAGATTTCTCATGATAGTTATGAGATTTATGCAAATGCATGAAATGAAATGATAGATAAATGTTTTCTTTACATACAGTGTGCTAAGATATAGAAATGTAGCAAATACAAAAAAAGTTTGGGAGCAGAGGAGCATAAAAATTTTATATATGTATACTAATGAGGATAAATTGTTATTTTGGTTTGCTAAAGCTGTCAGAATGCACTATATAAAAAATGAAATGCCATTTTGAAAAGGAATTTAATAAGTCTCAAGCTTACAGTTCTAAGGCTGTGAAAATGTCCAAATTAAGGCTTCGACAAGAGGTTACTTTCACTCAAGAAAGGTTGCTGCCATCTGGAACACCTCTGTCAGCTGGGAAGGAACCTAACTGGCATCCGCTTGTCCCTTGCTCCTGGGCTCCCTTGCTTTCAGCTTCTGTTTCCTCACTTGGACATTCCTCACTTGGCTTTTCCAGGGCTGGGTTTCAGTTCTTGGCTTTCCTTGGCTGTCTGCCAGCTCTGGCTTGCTTAGCATCTCATGGGGAGGCACATGGTGATGCCCGTTAGGCCCTGCATTTCCAAGCATTGGAGTTTCATGTTGGCTGTTTTCCAAGCATTGGCATCTGAGATTTCTCCAAAGTGCTTCCTTTTTTAAAGGATTCCAGTAAACTAATCAAGACCCACTTTGAATGGGCACAGTCACATTTCCATCTAATGAAAAATTCCCACCCACGATTTCATGTGTAACATCTCCATGGAAGTAATCCAGCCACAACTGGGTGTGTCACATCTCCATGGAAACAATCCAATCAATGTTTGAACCTGAAACAATAAATCTGGTCCCACAAGATTGGATCAGGATTAAAATATGGCTTTTCGGGGGTACATAATAGTTTCAAACTGGCACAGTTGTTAGCAAACCAAATATGGTTATTATATATGTAGGATGCTAATGCACGAAATGCATGGTAACCGCAAGAAAAATAGATGATGAAAAATATATCCAGATAGAAAAGAGAAGACACTCAATATGGTAAAACACAAGGAATAAAATAATATCAAAGTAAGCATTAATGGAAGAATTGAGGGACAAAAATAGTGCCAAATAGAAGGGCAGAAGAAAGACCTGCATTATCAGTAGTAACTTTAATATTAACTGTATTAAACTTTCAAGTCAAAAGGCAGAGATTGGCAGAATGGATAAAAAAGGATGACCCAACTATATGCTGTCTGCAAGAGATTCACATTAAATTCACAGGTATAGGTAGGTTGAAAGTGAAAAGGTGGCAAAAATTACACAATGAAAGAAATGAATAAAAGAGAGCTGGCATTGCTATATGAATATCAAATAAAATAGACTAAGTCAAAACATTTATGCAGAACAGAGATGGTAACTATATGCTGAAAAAGGGGACAATTCAATAAGAAGATATAACAATTATAAATACATATGCACCTAACAGCAGAGCCCCCAGATATATTAAGCAATGGCTGGTAAATTTGAAGGGACCAATTGATGGTTCTACATTAATAGTAGGTGGTTGTATACATTATACACCACTTTCAATAATGTTTTGAATTCTTGTCAGAAGATCAATATGGAAATAAAGGACTCAAACAATAATCAAAAAAAAAAACCCAACAACTAAATCTCACAGACATATCTAGGACACTTCATCCAACGAAAGAGAATACACATTTGATTCAAGTGCACATGGATCAGTCTCCAGCATAGACCATATGTTAGGTCACAAAACAATTCTCAATAAATTCAAAAATACTGAAACCATACAATGTATTGACCACAACAGAATGAAGTTAGAAATCAATAGCAGAGGAAGAAATGGAAAATTCATGAATATGTTGAAATTACACACTCTTAAACAACAAATACATTAAAGAGAAAATTACAAGCAAAATTAGGAAATCTTTTGAAGAGCATGAAAATGAAAATACAATGTACCAAACCTTTTGGGATGCAGCTGGGAGGGAGATTTATTAGCTTTAAATGCTGACATTTAAAAAGAAGAAAGATTCTAAATCAGAAACCTAACTTCAAAACTGGAAGAACTAGTAAAAGAGTTGCAAACTGAGCCCAAAACAAGCAGAATGAAGGAAATGACAAAAATTAGGGCAGAGTTAAATGTAATAGGAAAAAAAAATAGATACAATCAGAAAATCCAAAAATTTGGTTCTTTGAAAAGACAAATAAAACTGACAAACCTTTACCTAGAATGATAAAGAAAAAGAAAAGATATGAATAACAGAAATCAGGCATGAGAAGGTGGGTGTTAAAAGTGACTCTGCTGAAATTAAAATGAATATAAGAACAGACTAGGAACAACTGCATGTCAATATATTGATAACCTAGATGAAGTAGCCAAATTTCTAGAAACACACAAAATACCAACATTTACTCAAGAAACAATAGATCTCAACAAAGCAATTACTAGTAAAGAGATTGAATCAGCAATCAAAAAGATCCCACTAAAGAAAAGCTCAGGACTATAAGGGTTCTCTGAGGAATTTTACCAAACATTTGAAGAACATTTAATTCCAATTCTGCTCAAACTTTTCCAGAAAACTGAAGAGTGGGGATTACTCCCTAATTCATTACAGGAAGCCAACATCACTCTCACCACTGCAGAGAGATACCATGAGAAAAGAAATCTAAAGACCAATATCTCTTATGAATATAGATGCAAAAATCATCACTGAAATATTATAGATCTGAATCCCACAGCATATTAAAAGAATCATTCACCTTAATCAAATGGGATTTATCCTTGGTATGCAATGGTGATTCAATATAAGAAAATGTATTACTGTAATACACCAAATAAACATAATGAAGAAAAAAACCAAATGATCATCTCAATTGATGAAGAAAAGACACTTAACAAAATTCAGCACCCCTTATTGATTAAAAAAAAAAAGTTAGAAGGATTTCTGGGAAGATTGCCAAATAGAGTAGCTTGAGATTAGCCCTGCTCCACGTAAAAGTCAGAGAAGGGACAGGCGTGTGACTGAGGCAGCAATTCAGGAGTGCAGCTGACCTGGGAGAGCTTTCTGCACCACATGGGGCAGCCCTGGTTGCAGAGGCTGAGGAACTGAGAGGCAAAGTTCTGGAGCTTGGCACGGAGCTGCAGAGCCTGCAAGAGTGCACAGATGGGAGCCAGGGTCTAGGAAGTAAGCTGGGCCACATTCCTTGGGTGCACTACCCTCACCAACACAGCCCCATGACTGGTGAGTCACTTCACACCCCACGCACTTGAACTGCACCACCCACTCCAAATCCACGTGCTCTGGGCACCCTCATACCACCAGCCCCCAGTGAATGTACCTGCCCCACACTCCCACCCCAAGTGCGGCCCAACCCACCTCTCCTGCACCCCTCCGGAACACTACCTCCCCCTCCCTGTTCCCTGGAGGCTGTTGCCCGCACATAAAGGCTGTGGGCACTAACCTCCATACCTAGGCTACCACTGACCCCCTGCCCATAGTGTTGCACAGCCTCACCCTGCATCTCTTGAGTTCTATGCATCATTTTATGGCAGTCCTAAGCCCACGCATGTGTACAGCACCCAATCACATCATTCAGCTCTGGGAACCACACTTTACAGCAGTCCTAGAAATGCACATGCACATGGCCCTCAGCCACACTTCCCAGCCCTGAGAAAGTGCCCACCTGTGCAGCTGGATTACATCTGCCCGAAATCCATGAAGGCATAACACCAACCTGATGCCATAGCTCTACAGATGCCCACAAAAGGGCCCCTTAGACCAGTGCACACCAGGGTTATACCTCCCAGACTGTTGCACTTGCACTGCTAAACCCTCCCTGGCTACTGGGCATCCATGTTCACAAGCATTAGTATAACATCCCCAACCTGTGCCTATACCTGCCCTTAAACAAATCACTGCACTGAGTGCCCCACCCTGTACCCTGCTCCCTGCTGTACAACCATCCTGGAAACACAAAGCTTTAGACTACTGAAAGAAATCAACTCCCAAAGTAAATCAATCAAGATATTTATATGCCACAAAGACAGCAGAAGATCATTAAGCATATCACAAGGCAGACAAATATAGCCCTACCTGATGACCAAATTAAAACACCAGGGGAGATACAGACATTGGAATAACCAATCGAAGATGTTCATACAACTCTACTTGATAAAATAAGTGGGATAGCAAATGACATAAAGGAGATCAAGAAGACAGTATAACAGCATAAAGAGGAATTTGGAAGAATAAATAGAAAAATAGCAGATATCACAGAGATTAAAGACTCTGTTGACCAAATAAAAAACTTACTAGAGGCACACAACAACATATTTGAAGAGACAGAAGAAAGAATAAGTGATATAGAGACAGGATAACTGACTTTGAAGACTCAAAACAGCAAATGCCAAAAAAGATGGAAAAATTTGAATTGGATCTCAGGGAAATGATAGACAAAACAAAGCATGCAAATATAAGAATCACTGGTGTCCCAGAAGGAGAAGAGAGAAACAAAGGGCTAGGAAGAGTAGTTGAGGATATAATGGTGGCAAAACTTCCAAACCTTTGTAAAGCACATAAATATACAAGCCAAAGAAGCCCAATGAAGTCCAAGCAGAATAAATCCAAATAGGCCTCCCCCAAGGCACATACTAATCAGTTTGTCAAATGTTGAAGAGAAGCAGAAAATTCTGAAAGCAAAAAGAGAAAAGCAATCTACATACAAAGGAAACCACATAAGACTGAGTTCAGACTACTCAACTAGCACTACCAAGGGTAGAAGGCAGTGGTATATTTAAGATCCTGAAAGAGAAAGACTTCCAGCCAAGAATTCTGTATCCAGCCAAATTGTCCTTCAAAACTGATGGAGAGATTAAAGTTTTCATAGACAAACAAGTACTGAAAGAAGTTGTCAACAAGAGACTGGCCCTACAAGAAATACTAAAAAGAGTTCTGCCATCTGCAAAAAAAGAGACTGGAGTGGGAAGTCTGGAAGAGGGCACAGAATTGAAGAGTACCAGTGAGTGTAATTTAAGAATGAAAACAGGAGGGAAAGAATATATAGATCTGAAAAATAAAATAAAAAAGGTAAGATGGTGGATTCAAGAAATGCATTTTCAGTAATAAGTTTGAATGTTAATGGGCTAAACTTACCAATTAAAAGAGACTGATTGGCAGAATGGATTAAGAAGGATAATCAAGCTATATGCTGCTTATAAGAGACTCATCTTAGACACAAGGATACATATGGATTGAAAGTGAAAGGATGAAAAAAATTTTCATGCAAGTTGTAACCAAAAGAAAGCAGTATCAGCTATACTAATATCAGATAGAACAGACTTTAAATATAAAGGCATCATAAGAGACAAAGAAAGACACTATACCCTAATGAAAGGGTCAATTCACCAAGAAGATATGACAATCATAAATGTTTATACTCCAAATTAAGGAGCTCCAAAGTTCATGAGACAGACATTGGCAAAACTGAAGGGAGTGATAGATGTTTCAACAATAATAGTAGAAGTCTTCAATACACTACTCTCCTCTATGGATAGAATGACCAGACAGAAGCTCAACAAGGAAATAGAAAAGTTAAATAACTTGATAAATGAATTAGACCTAGCAGACACATATAGGTCATTGCACCCCAAAGCACAAGGATGTACCTTCTTTTCTAGTGGTCATTGAACATCCTCCAGGATAGATCACATGCTGGGGCACAAAACAAGTCTTTACAAATTTAAAAACATTGAAATTATTCAAGCCACTTTCTCTGATCACAATGGGATGAAGTTGGAAATCAATAACCACCAAAGAATGACAACATTCACAAATACATGGAGATTAAATAACACATTCTTAAAGAGCCAATGGATCAAAGAAGAAATTGCTAGAAAAATCAGTATCTATCTGGAGATGAATGAAAATAAGAATACAACTTATCAGAACTTATGGGATGTGGCAAAGTCTGTGCTGAGAGAGAAATTTATTACCCTGAATGCCTATATTTAAAAAACAAGAAAGAGCAAAAATCAAGGACTTAACAGCACACAATCTTAAATAACAAAGATTAAAGCAAAGATAAATGAATGGGAGAACAAAAGAACAATGAAAAGTAATAAAAATTGATTGCAACCTGGAATTTTACATGAGGCTGGTCTTTCTCTTCCTCCTCTTCCTCACCTTGGACACAATCATCACCATAGTCCTTAACACGGAGGCATGAAAGCAATCCGGGTGGCTCCTCCAATCACATATTTACTTGGCCGCACCTCCACTTTTGGGTTATTGAAAAGAGGGTGAAGCTGATATAATGGGGACTTGGGTGGTTTCTCAAGTGTTCAGCTGCTGCCCTTTGGTTCAACATGCAGCTTCTTAGGAGGCCATGAAAGCTACTCATGAAACATTTTAATGAACAACTAATAATGGCCATTCCCAGAGAAAAGAAGAGACAATAACACATGTTAGTTAATTCTCTGAAACCATAGGAGAGCAGTAAGGGTGAGGAAAATGTAATAATCAGTGAACAGTGTATTACATGAAGGCACTAAAGAAGTAAGAGTTTGTTTCAAACACCAGTGTTGGAAATTTTTCTAATGAATTAATCCAGTTTTTTTGCCTTAGAAATATGGTATAATTGAGGCTTTGTTGGATGATGGAGGATCTTTGAGAAACTCAAGGATTCTCAGTAACTGTTTCATTGCTATTGTTAATTACCCAGGGCTGCAAATATAGCATGTGTATAAGCTTGGGCTAAGCATATATCAACTTATACCAGTCAGTCACGTGGCAGGAAATATCTGCACATTTGAATGGAATAATTCTAGGAGTTCAACAAAGAGATTGTTCACAAAGCCATGGGTACAGTTTAGGGAAACTAATAAGGGGTAGGGATGATGGGAAAAGAAAAATAAAGGCTTTTTGAGTTGGACAGCATAGAATACTGGATCACCTGTTTGAAAGGATTTATGTACCCTAGAAAAGCCATGATTTAATCCTGATCCAATCTTGGAGAAACCATTTCTTCTAAACCCTATTCAATACTGCATGTTGGAGATTTGATCAGATTATCCCAGCAGAGATGTGACTCCACCCATTCCAGGCGGGTCTTGATGAGTTTACTGGGATCCTTTAAAAGAGGAAGCAGTTTGGAGAGAGAGAGAGTGACAGAATGATGAGAGAGCCACAAGAATGATGGGAGATCCACGAGAATGATGGGAGGGCCATGAGAACCACACAGAGCCCACCGGCCAGTGACCTTTGGAGATGAAGAAGGAAAACACCTCCTGGGAAGGCCTGGAGAGAAAGCTAGTAGATATTGCCATGTTCCCCTTGAGCCTTTCCAGTTGATTGAGAAATGCTGAACTCATCAGCCTTTCTTGAGTGAAAGTAACCTCTTGATGGTGCATTGGTTTGGACATTTATATAGACTTGCTTTAATTTGGAAATTTTGACAGCCTTAGAACTGTAGACTTGGAACTTAGTAAATTCCCCTTTTTAAAAATTAAGCATTCCATTTCTGGTGCATTGCATTCTGGCAGCTAGCAAGCTAATGAACTTGTTTGAAAAGGGCTGGACTCCATGGAAAAGGGGCACAGAAAGCCTAGAGATACATAGAGCAACAAACCAACTCAAGCTCTTGATTGACAAACCAAGGAGAAGGGGTCCCGCTCTGAAAAGGTGTTTTTGCTATTTTTTTTTTACTCTTTAAACAGCTCATTAGATAGAATTGGCAGCACACTCAGGCTCCAGAACTGTCCCAGGCAAGGACAGAATTAAACTTGTCTGAAAGACAAGGTAACTAGGTCAAGTGAAAGGGGCTAATTCCTTAAAGGGTGTATCTTCCATAAGAAATGGGAGGTAGGGCCAAGTTCAAGTGGAATCTCTCCTTCAAGGAATTCAAGTCCCCAAGGACTGTAAAACTGAAGCAATCAAAGCCATCCTACTAGCTCACCTCTGCCTCAGCTATGCCCTGGTAGGGAGAGTCTGCTGAAATTAAAGGCATCTCATCACTTTAAGCTGGTGGGAAGCTATGGCTGACAAGCACCATGTACTGGGCAGGAAAGGAAAGAGTCTAAAGGCTTTATAGGAAACTGACAACCTGCTGGGTCTCATGCTCAGGGAAAACTAATGCTGGCTACTTTCCTCCTGAGATGTCAGCCTGTCTGGTCGGGGAAAATTCAACCAAGGTCTATAATATCTGAGGAGACCCTCCTCAAGAAGAGGCTCCATAAATGCAGGGCAGAAAAAAAAAACACACAGAAAAACAAGAACTGAAAAATTCTGATCAGTTACACAGAACCTATGTTAGAGGTCTAGAATAAGTTGAACTGAATGTTGAAGAACTGATAGAGAACAAAGCCATCAAGCAAGAAAACCCTAGGTAAAAGAGTGAAAACAAACGCCAGAATAAACTAATTAAGGACATAAAATACCTAGACACAAGCAAAAAATAAGGAGTCATACTAGGAAAGTTAAAAGATATGGCCTAGTCAAAGGAACAAACCAACACCTCAAATAAGATACAGGAGTTGAAACAACTAATTCATGATGTTCAAACAGATGTAGAAAATCTCATCAAAAATCAAATCAATGAATTGAGGGAAAATAGAAAGAAGATATTGGGTGAAAAAAAAGAACTCAAAAATTGAAAAAACAAATCACAGAACTTATGGGAATGAAAGCCACAATAGAAGAAATGAAAAACAAACCAAACCAAAACAACAACAATAAAAAACAATGGAAACCTACCACGATGGATTTGAAGTGGCAGAGGAAAGCATTAGTGAGCTAGAAGACTGGACATCTGAAATGAGATGCACAAAAAATTTGTAGGGAAAAGAATGGAAAAATATGAATGGGATCTTAGGAAATTGAATGACAACATGAAGCACATGAATATACATGTTGTGGGTGTCCCAGAAGGAGAAGAGAATGGAAAAGGAGGAGAAAGACTAATGGAGGAAATTATCATTGAAAAATTTCCATCTCTTATGAAAGACATAAAATTACAGATCCAAGACATGCAGTGTACCCCAAACAGAATAGATCCAAATAGACATACTCCAAGACACTTACTAATCAGATTGTCAAATAACAAAGACAAAGAAAGAATTTTGAAAGGAGCAAGAGGAAAGCAATCCAGCACATACAAGGGAAGTTCAGTAAGACTATGTGTGGCTTTCTCAGTAGAAACCATGGAGGCAAGAAGGCAGTAGTATGATATATTTAAGATTCCAAAAGAGAAAAACTGCCAACCAGGAATTCTATACCCAGGAAAAAATGTCCTTCAAAAATGAAGGGGAGATTAAAATATTTTCAAAAAATCACTGAGAGAATTTGTGACTAAGAGACCAGCTGTACAAGAAAAACTGAAGGGAGCACTATAGGCAGATAGTAAAAGGCAGGAGAGAGAGGTCTGGAGAACACTGTAGAAATGAAGACTATCGGTAAAGTTAAAAAGTGAAAAAAAAATAGATATGACATATAAAACCCAAGAGACAAAATGGTAGAAGAAAGTACTACTTTACCATAATAACATTTAGATGTCAATCGATCAAACTCTCCAATCAAAAGACATAGACTGGCAGGTTTAAAAAACAGGACCCATCTATATGCTGTCTACAGGAGACTCATATTAGACCTAAGGACAAAAATAGGCTGAAAGCAAAAGGTTGGAAAACGATATTTCAAGCAAACAGCACTCAGAAAAGAGCAGGAGTACCTATACCAATATCCAACAAATTAGACTTCAAGTGTAAAACATTTAAAAGAGACAAAGAAGGACACTATGTATTAATAAAAGGAACAATTCAGCAAGAAGAAATAACAATATTTATATATTTCTGCACTGATCCAGAGTGCTCCAAAATAGATGAGACAAACACTGACAACACTGGAGGGAGAAGTAGACACCTGTACCATAATAGTTGGAGACTTAAATTCCCCACGCTCATCTATGAACAGAACATTTAGACAGGTGATCAGTAAGGAAACAGAGATTTTACATAATACAATAAATGACTAAATACCACTTGATCATGCAGCATACTACATGATCAAGTGGTATTTATCCTAGGTATACAAGCGTGGATCAACATGAGAAAAACAATGTAATACACAATTTCAACAGAATGAAAGGAGGAAAAAACATGATCCTTTCAATTGATACTTAAAAGGAATTTGACAGAATTCAGCACCACTTCATGCAAAATATACTTAGAAAACTTAGAAGGAAAACTTCCACAACATGATAAGAGGCATATATGATAAAACCCAAGGCTAGCATCATACTTTGAAATCTTTCCCTCTAAGATCAGGATAATCAAGAATGCCCAGTGTTATCACTGTTGTTCAACATTTTACTGGAATTTTTAGTGAAAGTAATTAGGCAAGACAAAGAAATAAGTGGGATCCAAAGTGGAAAGGAAGAACTAAAACTTTTTCTATTTGCAAATGACACATCCTGTATCAGAAAATTCTGGAAAATCCACAACAAAGACATTGGAGCTAAGTAAATTCAGCAAAATGGTAGGCACAAGATCCATAATCAAACATCAGTAGTATTTTTATACAACAGTAATAAAGAATTTGAAGAAATAAAGAAAAAGCCACTTATGGTAGTCATCTAAAGAATCAAATCTCCAGAAATAAAACAAACAAAGGATATAAATGACTTATACAAAGAAAATTTAAAAATTGTTGAAAGAAATCAAGGAATACCTACATATATGGAAAGACATTTCATGTTTATGGATTAGGAGATTGTATATTAAGATATCATTCTACCTTAAGTGATTTACAGATTCATTACATTCCCAATAAAAATTCCAAAAACCTTCTTTGCTGACATGGAAGAGCCAGTTATTTATATGGAAATGTAAGAAGCCTTGAATGGCCACATCCGTCTTGAAAAAGACAAATGAAGTTTGAGGACTCACAAATTCCTGTCTTAAAACTTACTGTGAAGCAACAGTAGTTAAAACAGAATGATATTGGTAGAAGGAAAGATAGAAAAACTAATAGAATAAAATCAAGAGCTCAGGAATCATCCCTCACATTAATGACCACCTGATTTTCAACAAGGAGGCAAAGACCACTCACCTAGGAAAAAATAATCTCTTTAACAAATGGTGTTGGGAAAAGTGTATGTCCATTTACAAAAGAATGAAGGTAAACCCTTACCTTGTGTCATACACAAAAATCAATTCAAAGTGGATCAAAGACCTAAATATAAGAAGCATATCCGTCAAACTCCTGGAAGAAAAAGTAGGGAGAGCTCATCAGGACCTTGTGGTAGGTAATGTTTCTTACACTTTAAACCCAAAGCACGAGCAACAAAAAAGACAAATAGGACCTCATCAAAATTAAAATCTTTTGTGCCTCAAAGGACTTTTTCATGAAAGTAAAATAACCTACAAAATGGGAGAAAAAATTTGGAATGACATATCTGATAAGTTTAATAACCAGAACATATAAACAAATCCTCAATTTAACAAAAAGACAAACAACCCAATTTTTAAAAGGGCAAAAGACTTGTATAGACATTGCTGTAAAGAAGACATATAGGTGGCCAGAAAGTATATGAAAAAATGTGCAACACCATTAGCCATCAGGGAAATACAAATCAAAACAACACTGATACTATTGTACACCCACTAGAATGGATACTAATCACTCACTGCTGTAGGCAATATAAAATGGTGTAACTGCTTTTATAGGTATACTCAACTATTGGGTATAGAATTAATATATTAGCAAGGTTTTAATAATAGGGTGAATTTTATAAATGATTGTTCTGTAAATCTACAACTTCAAAATAAAGGAAAAAATATTTCTATATGACCTGAAAACCCAGTTAGGTAAATAACCAAAATAATTGAAAGCAGGGACTTGAACAGATATTTGCACACCAATGTTCATAAGAGTCTTATTCACAATTACCAAAAGATGGAAGAAACCCTACTGTCTATAAACCTATGAATGGGTAAATAAAATGTGGTATATACAAAAAAAAGAATATTATTTAGATGTAAAAAGGAATGAGGTCCTGATACATGCAACGTCAATGAACCAGAGAAGTATTTCATGGTCTCACTGATTTGAAACAATCAGAATAAGTGAACTCATAAAGTGAATCTAGAATATAGGCCAACAGGTGAGTAGGTGTGGATAGGGAATGGGAAGTTAAGGCTTAAAATGTATAGGATTCCAAAAATACAAAAATAAATAAAATGTATAGGATTCATATTTGGTATGGTAGAAATGTTTTGGTAATGGATGGTGGTGATGGCAACATAACACTGTGAATGTAATTTAAAACACTAAAATATGTATCTGAATGTGATTCAAAGGGGAAATATGACATTGTATACATGATAGCAGAATAAAAGCTTTTGAAAATTCTTGGAACTACACTACACAAACAGTGTACCTTAAGTTAAACCCAGGCTATAGTTAGTAGTACAATTATAAAAGTGTGCTATCAATTGTAACAAATTTTCCACACCAATGGAAGATGATTAATGATAAGATGGTATATGGAATCCTGTGTTTTATGTATGATTGCTCTGTGAATTCACAACTTCTCTAATGAAGAAAAAAATGATAGGAAAAAAGTAATGTTAATAGCCCTATATCTACTGAAGAAAATTAATCTGCAGATAAAAACCTTCCCTCAAGGAAAGTACCAGGCACAGATGCTGTTAATAGTGAATTTATTCAAACATTTAAGAAATCTTACACAAACTTTTCCAAAAATAATGATGAATATGAAGCCCTTCTTGTTCTAGTTTGCTAGCTGCTGGAATGCAATATACCAGAAACAGAATGGCTTTTAACATAGGGGATTTAATAAGTTGCTGGTTTACAGTTCTAAGGCCAAGAAAATGTCCCAATTAAAACAAGTCTATAGAAATTTCCAATCAAAGGCATCCAGGGAAAAATACCTTGGTTCAAGAAGGCCAATGAAGTTCAGGGTTTCTCTCTCAAGTGAGAAGGCACATGGTGAACACAGTCATGGTTTCTCTCTCACCTGGAAGGGCACATGGTGAACATGGCATCATCTGCTAGCTTTCTCTTCCGGCTTCCTGTTTCATGAAGCTCCCCAGGAGGCATTTTCCTTCTTCATCTCCAAGGTTCACTGGCTGGTTGACTCTGCTTCTCATGGTTATATCATTCTCTCCTCTCTCAGAGATCTCTCATTCTCCAAAATGTTTCCTTTTTTATCAGACATCAATAAACCAATCAAGACCCACATCTCCCCCAATCCAGCTTAACAATCACTCTTGATTGGGTTACATCTCCAGGGAGATGATCTAATTACATACAGTATTGAATAGGGATTATTCTGCCTTTATAAAATGGGATTTTGATTAAAACATGGCTTTTCAAGGGTACATACATCCTTTCAAGCCAGCACACTTCTCAACTCTTTTTTTCACATGGGCAGGCACCGGGAATCAAACCCGGGCCTCTGGCATGGCAGGCAAGAACTCTGCCTGCTGAACCATCATGGCCCACACTCGACTCATTTTGAGGGTAACATTACTTGGTACCGAAAGCTGACAAGGGCATTACAAGAAAAGAAACTCACTGAAAAAAAATTGTTCACGATCATAGGCATAAATTTTCTCAACAAAATAGTAGCAACTCCAATACAGCAATATGTAAAAAGATTTAAACACCATACCAAATGTTGTAAGATTTATCCCAGAAATGTAAATATGATTATACATTTAAAAAAATCAAAAGAATGACATTAACAAAATAATGGAGAAAAATCTTGATTATCTCAGTAGATGCAAGAGAAGCATTGATAAATTCAATCCTCATTTATAATAAAAAGTCAGAAAACTAGGAATAGGGGGAAATTTCTACAACCTAGAAATATGTGTGTATGAAAACCTATAGCTAACATCACACTGAAAGGTAAAATTTTGAACCTTTACCCTAAGGTGGGGAGCTAGGCAAGTAAATCCACTTTCACCACTTTTATTCAACATTTTCTAGAGGTCCTAGCTAAGACACTAAGATAACAAAAAGTTATCTTTTTTGTAAAAAAAAAAAAAAAGGAGATGTAAAAAAGAAGTAAAAAGTATAAAGATCAGATAGGAAGAAGTAAAACTGCCTTTATATTTAGATGACAGGTTTGTGTTGCAAAAAATTCCAAAATATTTACTACAAGCATATGCAAATTTTTCAACCTGTACAATTAAAAGTCAGTATATAAATTTGATTGTTTTTATATGGACTATCAACAAACAATTGAAAAGAAATTTTTAAAACTAATAGTTTTCATAAAAGTATAAAAAAATCAAATACCTGAAAATAAACACATAAAGGACGTGTGTATTAGTTTACACACTGCCATAAAACTATATACCAGAACTGGAATGGTTTTTAAAAAGGAGAATTTAATAAATTGCAAGTTTACAGTTCTGAGCTTCTAAAAATGTCCAAACCAAGGCATTCAGGAAAAGGTACCTTAATTCAAGGAGGGTTGATGGTCAGGAACACCTCTGTCAGTTGGGAAGGCATGTGGCTGGCATCTGCTCATCTCTTGCTCCTGGGATCCACTGCTTTCAGCCTCTGTTCCTGTGGGGGCTACCTACCTTGCTCCTCTGAGAATGGCCTTCATCTCTTGGCTCCCCTTGGTTCTGTCCAGGTTCTGGCTTGCTTAACATCTCATGGTGATGTCTACTGAACTCCAAACATCTCCAAACATCCATGTCTCCATGTTTTTCAAGTGTCAGCATCTATGTCAGCTCTGCTCTGAAGTTCCTGTCAGCTCTGTTTCTGACTCTCTCCAAAATGTTTCCTCCTTTAAAGGATTCCAGTAAACTAACCAAGACCCACCTGGAATGGCAGGAGTCATATCTCCATCTTACCAAAGTTCACACCCACAATTGGGTGTGCCACATCTCTGTGGAGATAACATAATAAAAAAATTCTAACCTACAGTACTGAATCAGGATTAAAGGAAAAGTCTACCCCCACAAGATTGGGTCAGGATTAAAATATGGCTTTCTGGGGTACATAATAGACTCAAACCAGCACAACATGCAAGGCATGTACACCAAAAAAAAAAAAAAAATTTCTATGAGAAATTAAAGAAGACCCAACTAAATGGAGAGATATGCCATGCTAATGAACAGGAAAACTTAATATTATTATGATTTAAAGTCTTCCAAAATTTATTTCTAGATATAATGCAATCTTAGTAAAAATCCCAGCACACTCTTTATAGAACTTGAAAAACTGAAAATATCTGGAAATGTAAATGTAAATGTAAATGAACTCAAATATCTGAAAGAAAGAATCTTGAAAAAGAAAAAATTCTGAGGACTTGTTCTAATTAATTTCAATAACTGTTATAGGTTACAGTACATAAGGCAGTAAAGTATTGACATATGGATAAAAAAATAGATCACAGGACTACAACAAGTCAATCACAATTATATGCTCAATTGATTTGACAAAGGTAACTGAATGGTGAAAACTTTACCAGTGGAAAGCTGTCAACTCTAAACTTAGCCCCCTATTTCTGAAAATTAGCCAATAAGGATTTGCCTAAATCTTGACCCCTAACTCCTTAATCCGAAACCTTAAAAACCCCTATCCCCTGCCACTGTGGGGCAGCCATTTTTCTCTTTCTCTTGAAATGCTGCCTTGCTGGCTCTTTTTCCCTGAAATAAAGCCTTGCCTAAACTTTTATCCCACCTCCTTCTCGGTGAGTTTGCTGAGTTTGCCTTCAATCAGTTACATTCACTATGAATTTGATGGTTTGTTGTGTCCCCATTTGGAACATTATGATGAGTATATTATTATCATTTTTAAAGTGGACCTCAGAGCCCTCATCTGTCTTCCTTAGGTAAGACTTTCCTTTGGCCAGGGTCACTTTTAAATATGTTAGATTAAAGTACAGAATCCAAATTCTAAATCCAAAAACTCCTTTTACCCTCCCAACAATTGTCTACTTAACATAATTTTAAAGATTCTGAAGTTGGAGTTATTTCCAGGAATTTGACTGTGTTGTTGGGTACTTGTCTGGCTCAGGTATTGGTCCTTTCACTTGGATGTAGTGAGTCCAGCCTTTTTCTCCAATCTAGATGCCATTTCAGTTGTCAACGTCCCTCCCAGTTTGGCTGGAGTCTGGACTCTTTCTACAATTTGATGAGGACCCAGCTGCTGGGTTGATGTTGATGGACAGGAAATTCAAGAGGTACAGTCTGCACCAGCAAGCCAATGTGCCTGAGGGGTGACAAAGTAGAGGACAAAACCAGTACATAATTCTTAAAGAAGAGGTCCTTTACAAAGTCACCTACTGGCATGGTCTGTCCTAAGGCAAAAGTCTCCTCTTGCTTTGGACCTGTAAAACTTCAGAATAAGTTATTTGCTGTTGACATACAAGTTATTTGCTGTTGACAGTCATAGGACATATTCTTCTTTACATAAGGGGAAATTGGAAGGAACACAGGAGTCACCAGACCCAAGCAGTTTTGAAAACCCACAGAGCAAACTCCATTAGATTTCAAAGTCTAAGAGTTATTTATCTTTGGGGCTTTAGAAAGCAGCAGTCCCACCCTTTCCAAGGGCCTTTACAGTGGCCCACCTCTTTTCAAATGCAACCCTGGGGAACACTGGGGAGGCCACACCCCTCTCAACTCCACCCACTGCAAGCATTGGGGCCACACCTAGGCTCTCTGCCATTTCCAGAGCACACCCCTCCACGTGGTGGCAACCAAGCTCTCCCTAATTCCCAAGGAGCATGCACATCCTCTGTATTTAGGGCAAATTCACCCTCTCCACATGCTTGAGTGAGTCCATTTTCCAAGCCCAGGACCTTCCAACTTCAGACCCCAGCCTCCACAGTTCCATCTCCAAAGTCTTTTTCCTCCAGTATTTCCCTTTCCTGGCCCTCCCAGTCCTGACTGGCAGTGGCTTTCTTTTTAAATACAGATGCTGTAACACTCTCACTGCCCTTCTATGTAACAGTTTTGCATCATACCCATTAGCTAGTTCCATGGGTATTATTAGGTTCTTCCCCAACAAGCTACTCCCAGCTCCTGGAATACATAATAGGGGCTTATAATTTGATTATATACCCAATAGATATCAGTACGTTTGAAACTGGGGACTTTAAATCTTTTTGCTTTTACCCCTGAAACTGTGACGGAGCTACCAAGAATTCAATCCCCTTTGCGATATGGGTCACAGAAGATCGAGCAGCCCTAGTGTCCACCAAAAATGTAATTTCTCCTTGATATGGGCCCACCTTTAGATTTACCAAAGGTTCTTGGTGGGCTCTTGAGATGAGGAAGGTTTAACCTCCCTAATTTTCAAAATTCAGCAGGGGTATCCCAAACATTGTTTCTTTAAATTCAGGCATTCCCCCTTTGAAATAACCAGGTTTCCCACAGTGATAACACCCTGCTGAATCTTCTGCCCCCCTCACTTTTTTATTCCCTTTCACCCAGACTCTATCTCGCCTCTGCTTGTCTCCTTCCTGCTTTATCTCTAGTCCCTTCTTGACCATGTGGTTGACCATGTGCAACATGAATTTAACTTGTTGTTTCTGCTTTTCTCTTCCCTTCTCACAACTCACTATCACCAATGGCATGGCAGGGGAAGCCATTCAGCTAAGTGAATTGGTTTTTGGCACTTTGTGGGCAGTCTGGAGAACACCCAGCCAGCATTTGCACTGGCCCCTTGGCCAGGCTTATCCCTGGCCCATCTCTGGCACTGGTCCCACACCCAGAGAGGCCAGGAGCTGTGCAGTTCTGGGAGCCTGGAGGTGGGTCATGCATGGCAGTGGGGTTTGGGGCTTAGAGGAGGGAGCCAGGTGGGTGCTGAGCCCACGCTCTCAGGACCAACTGACCCATGTTCAACTGCTGTTCACATGGAACCCTTCTGAACTTTTGCCTTCAAAGTTCTCATTTAAATATTTGCTATTATCACCAACATCTGCACCTGAGGTGGCTCCACCCAGGGCCCACACCCTAGGTTTCAAGTCTCACTGCAGTGGCCCTCTTACTCATTGCAGTGTAGTGTCTGCAGGGTTGGGGGATCTGGGTGGTGCCACAAGGTGGTGGTGGTCTGTCCCACTTCTGTCCCTCTCACACATGTCCCAATGCTCCAGCACCATCCATTTTCACAGCCCTTACACTGAGAAGTTCTCAACAGCTCCCTCTGACCTGCTCCCTACCTTCCTCTTATATAACACATCAGAGCAGACAAACAAAAAACAAAAGCCCACTCCTGTGCCAAAGAAAGAACAGGTGATCTTGCATCTAAAATAAAATGTGGAAGTGAAAAAATGTGCCCGATTGGGTCTTAAAGGCTGCCATCAACAATAAAGTTGAATACAACAAAACATTACAATTAAAATACACTCTGAGACTTTCTTAATAACTCTCCTAGTGGCTTATCCTTCCATCTATCTATTTTCTGGATCTTTTTCTGAATGCTAGCCCAAGACTCCTTTACATCCTTGGGCCACAGGACTATCAGAGTGTGTCCCTGAATATTTACTTACCTGGTGCCTCAACTTTTGCAGGTAAAACAGAGAGAGGTTTGTTGAAGTTCATCCCTCCAAAAAAAAAATACCCAACAAGATTTTGCTGGAAAACATGCACCTTTAGTTTAACTTTAATCATCTAACCTCTCTTGGCTCAGCTACTTGCCTAAATAAATTAGAAAGCAAACATCTTTTCTGCCACCTCAAATAATGCCAACATTATTGCTCATAAGTACTTGGCAGATTCTGTTAGGAGACACCATAACCCTCCTAGGAATCCAATTCCTACACTGAAATTTTTATCAAGACTAAACTCCTATAAGAAAATGCTCCCACATCAAGATAGTTTTATTCACCCATTTGCTTCATTCTTATTAGTAGTAAGTCTGCAATTCCTGCATTTGGCAAATGGATTTATTATAGAGAAACCCTCTATAATAACCATGGTGCATCAAGTGGTCACATACCACTTTAAAACAGTCCTATTGAAGCAAAAGAGACAAAACTAGAAAATTACCAAACTATCAGAAACTCTGGGTAGCTTCTTCAAGTCCCTTTTAAGGACTAAAAATTATGGACAGTTTAAGCTGTTTTTTTTGTTTGTTTGTTTGTTTGTTTGTTTTACTTGAGACCCCTCAAAGGCTTTATTTAAATTTTGAGATTTGGGTATAGCCAATTTTACCCCCTGTATAGTGAGGCCTTAAAGATCTCACATAAAGCCAATCTTTATCTGCCCTGTATTTTGGCCAGAATACATTGAGTGACACAATGCTTTCTTTTGTCCAAATGTACATTTTTCTTTCCTGTGGTCTGCCAGTGTTCCAACATTCTCCCTATGGACTATTTAGGGGAATGTTCCCAGGAGGGGATTTTATAGGTACTCCCTCCTTTTTTCCCTGGTTGGCCAACTGCCTCTACCCATTCTGAATCTTGCCTGGATTCCTTTGTTTTGGCACCATCTCACGTCATCAGACTTCAGTCATATCCCTTGTGGGAGAAGGGAACTGTGGATTGGAACTCCACACTTGCTTACCACCAGGCTTATCAGAATTCATCCTGACATGAAGGCAATACTTCATAGCCTTTTTCTTACCTTGGTCTGTGCACAGAGTTGTCTGGTCATTTGAGGTGAATTTTCCCTCTTTCTTCTTCACAGTCAGTGGATTTAGGCATCTGGTCTTTGGGGGTCCTGGCTGCTGGACATGGGGTCCCATGGCAAAGTCTGAGACTGCTTAATCAGTGGGGCATGCCTTCCCTTTGTCCTCCCTGGGGGTCCTCCTCTGAAGCCTCAGCTCCCAGATGAGCCCCCAAATTGTTAGAAAGAACAAGGTACTTGAAAGCAAATAAGTACTCACCCAGTTGTGGAGAAGAAAAGAATTTATTCATGATCTTGCAAGAATGAGTACCCACCAAAAAAATGGTGTCCAGTGCACTGAGCAACTAAAAGCAGCAATATTTATCCAACCTGTGAGTACCTCCACTGTTCTCTGCTGATTGGGTACTCCATAGGTTACAGCCTATCCCAGTAATCTAACTAATTTGAACTTCCCACTGAAGGTTCTCTCTTTGTTGCTGGCCATTAAGGATTTGGCACCAGTTCTAGCTTGCATCAGAGGCCTTCCTTTTCCCTGCTTGCTGTCATCTTTTGTGAAAGTTAAACTTAGTTTGATTCTTACACAATGACTATTGAGCATTTCCCTGGAGTTCCTAGATTTCACAGTGAAGCCACCAAAAGAAAAAATAAATAACCCAGGATTGGAAAGGCAGAAAAAATAACCCTTATGGTTCATGGTCTTTTGGTCACATAAAGAGTGTACAGACTTATTGAGACAATTTAGCAAGGTATCTGGATGCCAAATTGATACATAAAAATCAAGAACCCTCCATACCCCAAACAATACAATTTAGGAAAAGATTTACATTATAGGGCCATTTCTAATTAGTGCTCAAACAGACCTCTGTCATAAATATCACAGAGGGGGACTTAAAACCTAAATGTAGGAAATGAAACTATAGCAGTATTTCAACAAGTACAGTAAACTATTTTTATAGTAAACTGAGGTACAAGAAGACTTCTTAGGAAGAAATAAAACTCAGAAACTATAATGAAAAAGATTAATGATGGCCCAACTAAAAATAAGGCACTTTAGAAAAGAAAGTGACCACCTATGAGAAACATGTGGATTCAGTTAAAGGAGAACTGATGACTAGTAAAAATATGTTAAGTGCTCCCACTAGTCAATTAGAAAACAAAAACACAAAATAATGGGTGAAGTAAGTGCAAATTGCAAAATTAAAATACAAATGATTAATACACATATTAAAAAGATGCTCAAAACACAAGTCATTATGAAATGCAATTAAAATTATATATTTAAAACTGATTAGGTTGGCCACATTTGAAATTAATCTTTTGGAATTATATATGCCCATGGTAAACACACAAATACACAGGCACACCCACAAAATTTACAAAGTAGAAGAGGATCATTTTTGCTGAGATAGGAAAACCAATCACCAAATGTATATGGAAGAGTAAGAGGCTATGAATAGCCAAAGCCATTTTGTAAAAAAAGGATGAAGTTGGAGGACTCATACTTCCTGATCTTAAAACTTAAAGCAAAGTAAGATTAATCAAAACAACATGGAGTAATGTCATCAACATGGCCAAGTAAGATGTCCCATAAGAAAAGTTTCCCAGAGATTCAGCAAATAGATGGTAAATTCCACTTAGCACTATGGAAAATAGTAAAGGCTCCAAAAACACTGAATTGAAGAAAAGAAAATCAGGTAGGAAATTTCTGTCCTGGACCTGCTGGCCACTTCTCTTCCCATAACATGGTTCAATGCAGCTAGGGAGTTATTCAGAGGCAGTGAAACAGGTCCCTCACACTGGGAACAAAAACTTTAAATCCACTCACAGAAGTCAGTTAGAACTCCATGAATTACCAGGCACAGAGACCCAAGTCAGTAGAGACCCAGGGAAGAACACAAGCCAGCTGAGGAGTGCTGCAATACAAAAGGGCCCTCAGGGGGCAGAAGAAAGGGACTGTGGGAAAAATGTGGTGCACAACCCAGTTTTTGTTGCCTGGACCACCTAAATGTAAAATGGACTTTTTGGAGTGACAGCTCTTTCTGAACTGAACCAACCTGGATCCCTAGAGCAGGATATCCTAATGAAGGAGAAATTGAAGGCAGAAAATACTCACACAGAGGGAAAAAAAAAGGGAGGTTAAACTGAACTGCTCTCAGACAAGAGGATCCCAGAAGTTAAAAGGAAAGGGAAACAGGGCACTGAGTAACAGAGACCATTTAAACACATTTCAAGGTCTAGAATAAGCTGGACAAAGCATCAGAGAAAAGTCTTAGCACAAAGCCAATTAATTATAAAATCCAGACAAGTAGAAAGTGCCCATCAGACTTAACTCATCACTATAATCAATTTGATATGAGCATAAAATTATGAAGTATAAAAAGAAACAGGAAGATACGGCTAAGTCCAGGGAACAAATTAAAACTTCAGAGGAGACACAGAATTTGGAACAACTAATCAAAGGAGTTCTAACAGATCTAAATCATTTCAAGGAGAGGAAGGAAAATATGGCTGAAAGGATAAAGGGTATTAAGAAGAAAATGTGTGAGCATAAAGAATTTGAAAGTATAAAAAGAAACAAAACAAATTATGGGGATAAAAAGCACGATTGTAGAGATTAAAAATACGAAGCATACAAAGAAGATTTGAAAAGGCTTAAGAAATAATTAGCAAACTAGAAGACAAGACATTCAAAAACATACAGTCAGAAGAACAGAGAGAGAAAAAATTGAGCAGCACCTCAGGGATTTGAGTGACAACATGAAGTGCATAAACGTATGTGTCAGGGTGTCCCAGAACAAAAGAAGGGGAAAAGGGCAGAGATGATATTTGAGAAAATAATGGCTGTCAAGTTGTGGTACCTGTTTGTCTGGTTGGGCAAATGCTGGCCTGTCTGTTGCAATGAGGACATTTCATAGAATTAGATAATGATCACATCAGTTGCATCCACAGCTGATTCCACTTGTAATCAACCAAGGGGAGTGTCTTCTGCAATGAGTGATGCTTAATCTAATCACCGGAAGCCTTTTAAGGAGGATTCAGAAGAGACAGGTGCTATTCCTGCTTTGGCTGGTGAGCCTCTCTTATGGAGTTCATCCAGACCTTTCATCGGAGTCATCAGCTTCACAGCTTGCCCTGTGGATTTTGAACTCTGTGTTCTCATGGTCACATGAGACACTTTTACGAATTTTATATTTGTGAGTGTTCCCTGTTGATTCTGTTTCTCTAGAGAACCCTAACTAATACAATGGCATAAAAATTTCCAATTCTTGACATATGTCCAAGAAGTGCAATAGACTCAAGCAGAATGTATCCTATTAGACCTACTCCAAGACACATAGCAATGACAAATGACAAAATAGAATTCTGAAAGCAGCAAGAGAATAGTGATTCATCACATACAAGGGAACCACAATAAGATTAAGTTTTGAATAAGTTCCAATTTCTCAATTGGAGAAATTTCTCAGAAACCATGGAGGCAGGAAATGATATGATACATATAAGGTACTGAAAGAGAAAACTACAAGGCAAAAATTCATTATCCAGGAAAAGCAACCTTCAAAAATGAAGGCAAATTAAAAATATTCACAGGTAAACAGAAAGTGTTCGAATTAGTCAACAAAGACTTGCCCTGCAAGAATTACCAAAGGGAATTCTTCAGGTTGAAAGGAAAATATAGGAGAGTGTGCTTTAGAATAGCATAAAGAAATGAAGATTAACAGTAAGTTTCCATGGAGTTGTGTTTCCATGGAGTTGTGTTTCCACCAATTCACGGTTGGGCTGCTTACTGGAGCCCTTTAAGAGGCAACCATTTTGGAAAATGCGTCAGGGCCCAAGCAGTCAGAAACCTTTGGGTATGAAGAAGGAAAATGCCCTAGAGGAGCTTCTTGAAACAAGAAACCAGAAGGGAAAGCTAGCAGAATTTGCCATGTGTCTTTTCAGCTGAAAGAAACCCCGAACTTCACTGACCCTCTTTGAATGAAGGCAATCTTTAGCTCATACCTTAATTTGGACATTTTCATAGCCTTGTTTTAATTTGGACATTTTCATGGCCTTAGAACTATAAATTTGCAACTTACAAAATTCCCCCCTTTTAAAAGCCATTCCGTTTCTGGTATATCACATTCCAGCAGCTTGCAAACTAGAACAATTGACTTCAATGCACTTCTTAGCCAAAAAAACATTTAAACAGAACATTTACCTAGTACTCTGCAAATCTACTATGTTCAGTTTTGAAAACTGAGTGAAATACTTACTTCACGGCATCCATGAACTTCCTATGGCCCCAAAACACCATTTTCATTGAATATTTTTCCGCTGCTATGTGAAATTTGTATGTTGTTTAGTTTTGAAAACTGAGTTTAATACTTGTTTCTATGACTTCCATGCACTCCTTATGGCCAAAGAACACCATTACACATTAACCTGGTATTGTGAAAAAGTATAATGTTCTTCTGTTTTGATTACTGTGTGAATTACTTGCTTCCCCAGTTTCCATGTACTTCTTATGGGCCAAAAACAACATTTTCACAAAATATTCATCTCTGTGAAACAATTGTTCAGTTTTAAAAATTGATGAAGTGCTTGCTTCATTGACTTCCATGCACAACTTATGGGCCAAAACACACGATTTCACAACATTCACCTCGTGCTCTGCAATGCTAGCATAACATTCAGTTTTGAAAACTGAGTGAATACCTACTTCATTGATTTCCATGCCCTTATGGCACAAAAGCACAGATTTCACAGGACGTTCCACTAGTACTCTATAAATCTAGTATGTTTAGTTCTGAAATCCAAATGAAATACTTCCTTCCTGACTTCCATGCACTTCTTATGGTCCAAAAACACCATTTTCACAGAGCATTCAGCTAGTGCTCTACAAACAAACTGCACTCAGTTCTGAAAACTAATGAAATATTTGCTTCATGAGTCCCATGTGCTTCTTATGGCCCCAAAACACCCTTTTCACAGCACATTCCTAGTGCTCTGTGGAACTATTGCGCTATTCAGTTTTGAAAACTGATGAAACACTTGCTTCATTGACTCCAGGCACAATTTATGGGCCCAAAACACCATTTTCAGAGCATTTCATCCAGTTCTCTGTGAAATTAGTATGTTTTTCAGTTTTGAAAACCGAGTGAAATATCTGCTTCATTGATTTCCACACAGTTCTTATCATCTAAAAATATCATTTTCAAAGAATATTCCCTAATGATCTGGAGAACTAGATGTTGTTCAGTTTTGAAAACTGTGTGAAATACTTGTTTCATTGACTTTCATGTCCTCTTATAGCTCCCAAAACACCATTTTCACAGAACACTGGCTTAGTGCTCTGCAAAACCTGTATGTTCTTCGGTTTTGTAAAATGTGTGAAATACATACTTCATTGCCTTCCATGCCATCTTCTGAGTCATAAACATCATTTTACCTGAACATCCTTTTAGTGCTCAGTAAAATTATTACGTTGTTATTTTTAAAACTGAGTGAAATACTTCATTGACTGTTATGCAATTCTTTTGAGATAAAACATCATTTTCACAGAACATTCAACTAGAGGTCAGCGAATCTAGTATGTTGAACAGTTTTGAAAAATGCCTGCAATACTAGCTTTATGACTTTCATGCACTTGTTATGGCCCCCAAACCCCATTTTCACAGAATATTCTCCTAGCCCTCCTCAAATCAATCAACTTGTTCCATTTTGAAAACTGAGTGAAATACTTGCTTCATGGCAAAAGGAAATGAAAATGGATAAAAAGGATATTAAAAAGATGCTCATCCTCATTAAGTATTAGGGAAATGCAAATTAAAACCATGAGATTTCATCTCTCATCTATAATAATGGCTACTATTAGACATATAAGAAACCAAAAATGTTGGAGACGATGTGGAGAAAATGGAACACTTATCCACTGCTGGTGGGAATGTAAAATGGTACATCTGCTGTGGAAGACAGTTTAGCAGTTCCTGAAAAGCTAAATATAGAGTTGCCCTATGACACAACAATTGTGCCACATGGTATATATATCCAGATATGAAACTAGTGACATGAATAGACATTTGCACACCAATGTTCATAATAGCATTAGTCACAGTTGCCAGAAGATTGAATCAATCCAAGTGTTCATCAACAAAAGAGTGGATAAACAATATGTGGCATATACATATGATGGAATATTATGCAGCAGTAAGAAGGAAGGTGGTCCTGAAGCATGGATGAAACTTGAAGACATAATGCTGAGTGATAAAAGCCAAGAAAAATAGGATAGATATTTTATACTGTCACCAATATGAATCATCTATGGAATGTAAACTCAGAGTCTTAAAATGTAGACTAGGGGACTAAAAGATAGATAGAAGCTAGAGACAGGAAGCAGATACCTAATATGTAGACATATTTTTTACTGAGGTTGAACATAAGTGTTTGGAAATGGATACAGGTAATGGCAGTTTCTTATTGAGATTACAAGAGATAGTGCTTATTGAAGGTGACTATGATTGAAAGGGGTTGTCTAAACTTATGTATCTAACCAATTAACACTATACATATAAATAAATCCTTGCTTGATCTAATTCAAATGTAAGACACTTGTACAAAGAGTTAAAATTAAAGTGGTGTGAGTGGGCCACGGTGGCTCAGCAGGCAGAGTTCTCACCTGTCATGTTGGAGACCTGGGTTTGGTTCCCAGTGCCTGCCCATATAAATAAATAAACAAATAAAATAAAATGGTGTGATGGTTAGGTTTTGGTGTCAACTTGGCCAAGTGATGATGCCCAGTGGTCTGGCAAGAAAAGCACTCGCCTGACCATTGCTGAAATGATATTTCATGGTTGGTTGATAAACTGGAAAGCTGGTGTATTAAATCATCAGTGAGTTGATTGCATCTGTGGCTGATCACATCTGTGATCAACTAAGGTGTGTCTCCCACCAATGAGATGGTCTGACCAGTCGAAGACTTTTAAGGGAGACTTTTTTCATGATTACTTCAGCCAGTGAGCCTCTCTTGTGGAATTTGTCCAGACCCTTCATCAGAGCTGCCAGCTTCACAGCCTGCCCTATAGATTTTGGACTCTTCCATACCCACAGTTGTGTGAGACATCTTTATAAATCTCATATTTACAGATATCTCCTGTTGATTCTGTTTCTCTAGAGAACTCTGACTACTACAGCTTGGAATCGAGAGCGGAGAATTGAAGGATGCAGTGGTGGTGATTCCCATCACATCCCCATTCAACTCTTCTATTTGACCTGTGAAGAAGACAGATGGATCTTGGAGAATGACAGTGGATTATCATAAACTTAACCAGGTGGTGACTCTAATCTCAGCTGCTGTTCCAGATTTGGTATCATTGCTTAAGCAAATCAACACATTGCCTGGTACCTGGTATGCAGCTATTGATCTGGCAAATGTTTTTTTTCAATAGTTGTCAGGAAGGAACACTAGGAACAATTTGCACTCAGCTGGCAAGTCCAGCAGGTTACTTTCACTGTCCCACCTCAGGGGTATATCAGCTCTCCAGTGCTATGTCACAATCTTGTCCCCAGGGACCTTATCATTTTTCCCTCCCACAAGCCATCACACTGGTCCATTATATTGATGATATCATGATGATTGGACCTAGTAAGCAACTACTCTAGAGTTATTGGCAAGGCATTTTCGTGTCAGAGGATGGGAGATAAATCCAACAAAAATATAAGGGCCTTCCACCTCAGTGAAAATTCTAGGTGTCCAGTGGTATGGGATATGTCAAGATATCCCCTCTAAGGTGAAGGATAAACTGTTGAATCTGACCCCTCCTATGACCAAAAAAAAAAAGGCACACACTTAGTTGGCCTATTGGGATTTTGGAGACAACATATTCCTCATTTGGGTGTGCTACTCTGGCCAATTTACCAAATGACCAGAAAAACTGCTAGTTTTGAGTGGGGGCCAGAACGAGGGGAAGTTCTGTGACAAGTCCAGGCTGCTGTGCAAGCTGCTCTGCCACTTGGACCATATGATCCAGCATATCCAATGGTGCTGGAAATGTTACTGGCAAATACAGATGCTGTCTAGAGCATTTGGCAGGTCCCTGTAGGAGAACCACAATGCAGACTCTTATGATTTTGGCAAAGCCTTACCATCGACTACAGATGGTAAGTAACTAAGACTACTCTCCATTTGAGAAACAACTTTTAGCCTGATACAGGGACCTAGTAGAGACTTAATGCTTAACTATGAGCCACCAAGTTACTGTGAGACCTGAGTGGCACATCATGAACTGAGTGTTATCTGAGCCATCAAGCCATAAAGTTGGGTGTGCACAGCACTCCATCGTAAATGGAAATAAAATATAAGAGATAGAACTCCAGCAGGTCTTGAAGGCACAAGTAAGTTACATGAGAATGTGGCACAAATGCTTCTCTTTCCCAGACCAGACCTCTTGGGGAGTTCCTTACAGATAACTGACTGAAGAAGAGAAAACTCAGGCCTGATTTACAGATGGTTCTGGATGATATACAGGAACTACACAGAAGTGGACAGCTGCAGCACTACAACCCCTTTCTGGAATGTCCTTAAAGGACAGTGGTGAGGGGAAATCCACCCAGTGGGTGGAACTTCAAGCACTACATCTGGTTGTTCATTTTTCTTGGAAGGAGAACTGGTCAGAGTTACATTTGTATACTGACTCATGGGCTGTTACTAATGGTTTGGTTGAATGGTCAGGGACTTGGAAGGAGCAGTGATTGGAAAATTGGAGACAGAGGCCTGGGGAAGAGATATGTGGTTAGAACTGAGTGGACAAATAACAAGAAGATATTTGTGTTCCATGTGAATGCTCACCAAGGGGTACCTTCAGCAGAGGAAGGTTTTAATAATCAAGTGGATAAGATGACCTATCCTGTGGATAGAAGACATTCTCTTTTGTCAGCCACTCCTGCCATTGCCCAATGGGCTCACGAACAAAGTGGGCCTAGTGGTAAGGATGAAGGTTATGTGTGGGCCAAACAACATGGACTTCAACTCACCAAGGCTGACCTGGATGGACCACTGCTGAAAGCCCAATGTGTCAGCAGCAGAAACCCACTCTCAGTCCCTGATATGGCACCATTCCCTGAGGTGATCAGCCTGCTACCTGATTACATTGGGCCACTTCCATCATGGAAGGGGCAGTGATTTGTTCTAACTGGAATAGACATGTACTCCAGATATGGGTTTGCCTTTTCTACACTGAATGCTTCTGCAAAAACTATCATCCATGGGCTTATGGAATGCCTTATCCACCATCATGGTTTTCCACACAGCATTGCTTCTGATCACATTGCTTCTGATTACTTCACAGCAAATGAAGTGCAGGAATGGGCACATGTTCATGGAATTCTCTGGTCTTACCATGTTCCCCATCATCCAGAGGCAGCTGGGTTGATAGAACAGTGACATGGCCTTTTGAAGACCCTAGTACGGTGCCAACTAGGTGACAATACCTTGCAGGGCTGCAGCAGTATCCTCCGGTGCATACTCTGAATCAGCGTCCACTCTATGCTGCTGTTTCTCCCATAGCCAGGATTCATGAGTCCAGAAATCAAGGTATGGAAATGGGAGTGGAACCACTCGCTATCACTCCTAGTGATCCACCAGGAAAATTTTTGCATCCTGTCTCTGAAACCTTAAACTCTGCTGGTCTACATATCTTAGTTCCAAAAGAAGGTGTGGTCCTACCCGGAGACAATGATTCAGTTGAACTGGAAGTTAAGACTGCCACCTGGCCACTTTGAGTTCCTCATGCCACTGAATCAACAGGCCTGAATCACCTATTCCATCTGGGGTGACTGATCTTAACTATCAATGGGAAGTAGGACTGCAACTACACAATGGAGGTAAAGAAGGGTTTCCTGGAATACTGAGATCCCCTAGGGCATCTCTTAGTACTAGTATGCAGTGTAGCTAAAGTCAATGGAAAACTGCTACAATCCAATTCAGGCAGGACTACCAATGGCCAAGAAACATCAGGAATGAAGGTTTAGGTCCCTTCACTGGGAAAAGAACCACAGTCAACTGAAATGCTTACTGAGGGTAAAGGGAACATGGAATGGGTAGTAGAAGAAGGTAGAGATAAAAATGAACTATGACCACTTACAGAAATGAGGACTGTGATTGTACGAATATTTCCTCTATGTTTAGTTATGAGTGTGTTTGCATTTGTACATAAACAATTATTTTCATGACCCACCCCACCACCCCTCATTTTTCCCAGACCCATAGCTAGACTAAAGTCCCAACAGACCCCTAAAGGTGAGGTACAAAGTATCACACATGAGGAAGTGCATTATGTTCCAAAAGAACTGTGTGAGTTTTCCAATTTATATAGACAGAAATCAGGGAAATATGTGTGGCAATGGATTTTAAAGGTGTTGGATAATGGTGGGAGAAATATAAGGCTGGATCAGGCTGAATTTATTGATATGGGCCCACTAAGCAGAGATTCTGCATTCAATGTTGTAGCTCGAGCAGTTAGAAAAGGTATTGACAGTTTGTCTGGATGGTTGGTTGAAACATGGATCAAAAGGTGGCCTACATTACCTGAGTTTGAAATGCCAGAACTGCCCTGGTATAATGTAGATGAGGGGATCCAGAGACTTAGAGAGACTGGAATGTTACAGTGGATTTATCATGCAAAGCCTGCTATTACACCCCAGGAATGTCCGGAGGATGCACCTTTTACCAGAATAGTGAGATATAAATTTTTGAGATTAGTGCCATCATCCCTGAAGAGTTCTGTAGTTGCACTTCTCTGTAGGTCAGATATTACTGTAGGAACTTCTGTCACTGGGCTGGAATCCTTAAACACATGGGGATGACCAGATCCTAAACTGGCAGAAGCCAGGTGGCAGCACTTAATGGGCAGACAGGGTGGACATGGCTATTATAATAGGCAGCAAACTCAAAGCAGGAGTCAAAATAGTCTGACTTTCAGTGATTTGTGACATTGGCTACTAGATCATGGGATACCTAGAAATGCAATAGAAGGGCAGTCTACTAAATTCTTGCTCGAGCTGTATAAACAAGAGTTCTAGGTCAAGTGAACAGAAGTCTAACCTGAATTACAAAAACGCAGTCACGGCCCCTTAATCAATTTCCAGACTTGAAACAGTTTACAGACCCAGAGCCCCTTGAATGAAGGAGAGGCCAGGTCCCTTTGAGGGAGAACCTTGTTACACTGTCATAAATTTATTGTTAATCTTCCTTCAAGCCTTCCCCAAGGAGACAGATGGCCTTTTACCAGGGTAACAGGGAAAAGGAAACAATCAGATATTTCAGGAATTATTAGACACTGGTGCAGAAGTGACGTTAATTCCAGGGGACCCAAAATGTCACTTTGGTCCAGCAGCCAGAGTGGGGGCTGATGGAAGTCAGGTGATCTTAGCTCAGGTTCATTGTACAGTGGGCCCAGTGGGCCCCCAGACCCTTCTGTAGTTATTTCCCCAGTTCCAGAATGCAAAATTGGAGTAGACATACTGAGCAACTGGCAGAATCCCCATATTGGCCCTCTAACTCATGCAGTGAGGGCTATTATGGTGGAAAAGGCCAAGTGGAAACCACTAGAACTGCCCCTTCCTAGAAATGTAAATCAGAAGCAATATTGGATTCCTGGAGGGATTACAGAGATTACTGCCACTCTCAAGGACTTGAAGAATACAGGGGTGGTGATTCCCACCACATCCCCATTCACTCTCCTATTTGTCCTGTGGAAAAAAACAGATGGGTCTTGGAGAATGACAGTGGATTATTGTAAGGTGGTAACTCAACCAGGTGGTAACTCCAATGGCAGCTGCTGTTCCAGATGTGGTATCATTGCTTGATCAAATCAATACATCCCCTGGTACCTGGTATGCAGCTATTGATCTGGCAAATGCTTTTTTCTCAATAGCTCTTAGTAAGAACAACTAGCAGCAGTTTGCTTTCAGCTGGCAAGATCAGCAATATACTTTCACTGTCCTATCTCAGGGGTTTACAAACTCTCCATCCCTATGTCATAATCTTGTCTGCAGGGACCTTGATCATTTCTCTCTCCCACAAGACATCACACTGGTCCATTATCTTGATGATATCATGTTGGTTGGACCTAGTGAGCAAGAAGTAGCAACTACTCTAGATTTACTGGTAAGGCATTTGCATGTCAGAGGATGGGAAATAAATCCAACAAAAAATGCAGGGGCCTTCCACCTCAGTGAAATTTCTAAGTGTCCAGTGGTGTGGGGCATGTCGAGATATCCCTTCTAAGGTGAAGGATAAGGTGCTGCATTTGGCCCCTCCTATAACCAAAAAAGAGGCACAATGCCTAGTTGGTCTCTGGATTTTGGCAACAAGGTTTTCCTCATTTGGGTGCGCTACTCCAGTGCATTCATCGAGTGACCAGAAAAAGCTGCTAATATTGAGTGGGGACCTGAACAAGAGGATGCTCTGTGACACGTCCAGGCTGCTGTACAAGGTGCTCTGCCACTTGGACCATATAACAGCAGATCCAACGGTGCTGGAAGTGTCAGTGGCAAATAGAGATGCTGTCTAGAGCCTTTGGCAGGTCCCTATAGGAGAATCACAATGCAGACCCTTAGGATTTTGAAGCAAAGCCTTATCATCTGCTGCAGAAAACTACTCTCCTTTTGAGAAACAGATTTTGGCCTACTACTGGGCCTTAGTAGAGACTGAGCATTTAACCATGGGCCACCAAGTTACCATGAGACCTGAGTTGCCTATCATGAGCTGGATGTTGTCTGACCCACCAGCCATAAAGTTGGGTGTGCGCAGCAGCACTCTATTGCAAAATGGAAATGGTATATACAAGATAGAGCCAAGCAGGTCCTGAAGGCACAAGAAAGTTACATGAGGAAGTGGCCCAAATGCCCATGGTCTCCCCTTCTGCCCCATTACCTTCTCTTTCCCAGACCAGAGCTATAGCCTCTTGGGGAGTTCCTTACAGTGAATTGACTGAGGAAGAGAAAACTTGGGCCTGGCTAACAGATGGTTCAGCACGATATGCAGGTTCTACCCGAAAGTGGACAGCTGCAGCATTACAACCCCTTTCTGGGGTGTCCTTGAAGGACAGTGGTGAGGGGAAATCCTCCCAGTGGGCAGAACTTCAAGCAGTACACCTGGTTGTTCATTTTGCTTGGAAGGAAATTGGCCAGAGGTTCATTTGTAAACTGACTCATGGGCTTTTGCTAATGGTTTGGCTGGATGGTCAGGGACTTGGAAAGACCATAATTGGAAAATTGGTGGCAAAGAGGTCTGGGGAAGAAGTATGTGGATAGACCTTTCTGAGTGGGCTAAAAACATGAAGATATTTGTGTCCCATGTGAGTGTGCACCAGCGGGTGACTTCAGCAGAGTAAGGTATTAATAATCAAGTGGGTAAGATGACCCATTCTGTGGATACCACTCAGCCTCTTTCCCTGCAACTCCTGTCATTGCCCAATGGGCTCATGAAGAAAGTGGTCATGGTTGTAGGGATGGAGGTTATGCATGGGCTCAGCAACATGGACTTCCACTTAGCAAGTGGAACCTGGGTACAGCCACTGCTGAGTGCCCAATCTGCCAGCAACAGAGACCCACACTCAGCCCCCGATATGGCGCCATTCCCCGAGGTGACCAGCCAGCTACATGGTGGCAGGTTGATTACATTGGACCACTCCCTTCATGGAAGGGGCAGTGATTTGTTCTAACTGGAATAGATACATACTCTGGATATGGGTTTGCTTTCCCTGCATGCAATGCTTCTGCCAAAACTACCATCCATGGGCTTACAGAATGCCTTATCCATCATCATGGTATTCAATATAGCATTGCTTCTGATCAAGGAACACACTTCACAGAAAATGCTGTGCGGGAATGGGCACATGCTCATGGAATTCTCTGGTCTTAGCATGTTCCCCATCATTCAGAAGCAGCTGGATTGATAGAACGGTGGAATGGCCTTTTGAAAACATAGCTGTGGTGCCAAGTAGGTGGCAACACCTTGAAAGGCTGGGGCAATGTTCTCCAGGAAGCTGTGTATGCTCTGAATCAGCGTCCGCTGTATGGTGCTGTTTCTCCCATGGCCAGGATCCATGCGTCCAGGAACCAAGGGGTGGAAATGGGAGTGGTACCACTCAGTATTACCCTTAGTGATCCACTAAGAAAATTTTTGCTTCCTGTCCCTGCAACCCTGAGCTCTGCTGGTTTACAGGTTTTAGTTTCAAAACGGGGAGTGCTTCCTCCAGGAGAAACAACAATGATTCCACTGAACTGGAAGTTAAGACTGCTGCCTGGTCACTTTGGGCTACTTATGCCGCTGGATCAATAAGCCAAGAAGGGGATTACATTATTGTCTGGGGTAATTGACCCTGACTATCAGGAGGAAGTAGGACAGCAACTACATAATGGAGGTAAAGAAGAGTTTTCTTGGAATATAGGAGATCCCCTAGGGCATCTTTTTGTACTACCATGCCCTGTGATTAAAATCAATGTAAAACTGCAACAACGCAATCCAGGCAGGACTATGAAAGGCTCTGAAACTTCAGGAATGAAGGCTTGGGTCACCCCACCAGGCAAAGAACCATGGCCAGTTGAAGTGCTTGCTGAGGGTAAAGGGAACATGGAATGGGTAGTGGAAGAAGATAGTGATAAATATGAACTTCGACCATGTGATCAGTTACAGAAACAAGGAATGTAATGCTGTTTTGTTCCTGTTATACATTTAAGTTGTAAGATATCAAGTTTAAGAATGAATATTATCCAAAGATTTGCACCCTATTCTGGAGAGATTTAATGTGTTTCCAGTTATATGCAGGACAGTTGAGTATTGTTAGGTGAAAGAAAAAAAATGTGTTTTATTGCTTTTTATTTAGAAATTAGGTATAGTTTAAGGTGGTATGTATAGTTGCCAAGTTGACAAGGAGTGGACTGTCATGGTCAGGTTCATGTGTCAACTTGGCCAAGTGGTGGTTGGGCAAGTGCTGGCTTGTCTGTTGCGATGAGGACATTTCATAGAATTAAATCATGATCATGTCAGGGGCATCTACAGCTGATTCCATTTGTAATCAGCCAAAGGGTTGTGTCTTCTGCAATGAGTGATGCTTAATCTAATCACTGAAAGCCTTATAAGGAGGATTCAGAAGTGACAGGCTCCTCCTGTTTCGGCTGGTGAGCCTCTCCTGTTGGGAGTTCATCCAGACCCTCCATCGGAATCATCGGCTTCACAGCGAACACTGCGGATTTTGGACTCTGCATTCCCATGGTCACGTGAGACACTTTTATAAATTTTATATTTGTGAGTGTTCCCTGTTGATTCTGTTTCTCTAGAGAACCCTAACTAATACAAAACTAAACTAGCAACTTAACAAATTCTCCTTTTTAAAAGCTGTGCCATTTCTGGCATTTTGCATTCTGGCAGTTTTCAAACTAAAATGGGGGGATAAGGTATATGGGGCGTTTTTGGTTTTAGTTCTTGTGTGGCTGTTTCTATCAGCTATTCTCTTTAGAGTAATGAAAATTGTCTAAAACTGAGAGTGATGACTATACAAGTACAGGAGGATATTGTGAGACATTGTGTAGTTTGGATAGAATATATGGTATATGAATAAATCTCAACAAAAAATGCAGATTCAAGAAATAAGCAGAAAGATACAAGTGCTGGAGAAGATATGGAGAGAGAGGTATACCTGTTCAATGTTGGTAGGGAAGTAGAACAGTGAGCCTCTCCAGAGTGTAATATAGCAGATCCACAATAATCTAATTATATGGTCACCATAGGTTTAGGTAATCCAGTTACTAGTTTCAGAAGAACTGAAATCAGGGACATGAATAGACCTTTTCACAGTGATGTTTATGGCAGTGTTTCAGTGTGTGAATTCTGCCAGAATACAATATATCAGAAATGAATCGGATTTTACAAAGTGGATTTCTTAGGTTACAGATTTACAGTTATAAGACCATGAAAATGTCCAATTAAGGCATACAGAGAAAAATACCTTGACTTTGAAGAAAAACCCCTGGCATCTGGAACATTTCCTGTCATATGGAAAGGTACATGGATGGCATCTGCTGGCCCTTGCTCCAGATTTCTTGCTTTCAACTTCTGATTTCAGGGCTTTCTCTCTAAGTGTCTGTGGGACCTCATTTAGCTTTTCCAGGCCAAAGTTTGGATTTCATCTTTTAGTTGAGAATCTCCAAATATATGTGTCCTAGTTTCATCTTTCTGCTCTGTGCTGTCTCTCAGCTCTATGTTTTTGGCCTTTTATTCTCCTCATAGAGTACTCCAGTAAGAGGATTAAGAGCCACCTTGAATGGGAGGGGCCACATCTCTATGGAAACAACCTAACTGAAAGTTCCCACCCAACAACAGGTCTGCTCCTACAAGATTGGATTAGAAGAAAATGCCTTTTTCTGGGGTATATGACAGTTTCAAACCAGCCTAGGTGGTATTATTCATGATCGTCATTAGATAGAGGTGGCCAAGGGATCCATCAACTGATGAGTGGGAGGAATAACTGTGATGCATAGATACAATGGAATATTTTGAGGCTAGAGAAAGGAATGAAGGTCTGAGGCATGCAATGAGGTGAATAAACCTTGAGGACATTATGTTGAGCAAAATAAGACAGAAAGAAAAAGACAAATACTCTATGGTCTCACTTTGAAAATGCTTATAAGAAAATCAAGGCCTAGACTCTAAGTTCTTACAGAAGTCTTATTTATTCCTGAGTTTTAAGTGCTATTTCTAAACTCTGAGATGCTTTGCTATCTGTGTATTACTTGGTACTTCCCTGGATCAATGGGTCCCTATGTGACATCTAAAATAGAGTTACAGTTCTGAAGCTCTGAAAGTCAGCATTACTCCATAAGCAACTGTTTAAAAAGCTGAAAAAGAGATCGGACTTCAATTAGAGATATGAATGAAGGTGATCTGGTTGGGTCTAAAGAAATCAGAACACAGGCTAAAGGATGATATTGTTGGTATTTTAAAAACATCAACTTCCGTGTGAGACCAAAGAAGAGATGTTTATTTGGCCCAAAAGTTCAATTTTCTGTAGCACATAGTCTAACTAACTTAACCTGTCTAGCCAGTTTATTTAAACAGCCTAAATATAAGGAGCCTAGAATAGGGAATGTGATCTGGTGATTCTGTAGATCTTAATGTAATACCCCCACAGATTCCAGAATTTGGGGGCATATGATAAAAAGGTATTTGCAAAGTCCCCTTCAGGGACTGGAGAAAAAATATGGAACTATTAAACTTCCCTACCTAGAAAATTCCTGATATCCTCTCAAGTATTAGGGACTCCGAATTTACTAAGCCAAACCCTCAATCTTGAGGTTTGCCCTTATGAAACTCATTTCTGAATTGTGAAGCTAAGCCTACTTATAAACATGCCTAAACATCACCCCTAGAGAACTTCTTTTGGTGCTCAGATGTGGCTTTTCTCTCTCTAAGCCAAACTCTGCAAAAATACTCATTACCCTCCCCGCTATGTGGGATATGACTTTCAGGGGTATATGTCTCCCTGGCAACATGGGACATGACTCCCAGCAATGAGACTGGAATCGTGGGACTGACAATGCCTTTTTGATCAAAAAGTGGAAAATAAATGTAATAAAATAAGATTTCAGTGGCTAAGAGATGTCAAAGAGAGTTGAGAGGTCATTGTGGAGGTTACTTTTATACAAGCTTCAGCCAAAATTCCCACAGTATGCCAAGCCACAAACAACAGTATTCCTGAAAATCCTAAAGAATAGCCAGGGCACTAAGACTCTATACAAGTTTGACCTAAGATTATTTTCCAGAAATTTAAACCCTCCAGATTTTTCCTATGCCAGATAAGATCTGAAACCTAGAGGTACCAGTCTCTCTCAGAACATCAACCAGTAGCATTTTCCTACACCATAAAGTGAAAACCCATTTTCAACATGAAGAAACTAGAATATTCACTGCCCAAATATCCCTGAATATTAGGAGAGCAATCAAATGAGAGTGGGGAATTGTAACAGAGGATTTAGGATTTAACAAATGATTATGACCACTGAATCATAATATACTAAAAAGACATTTCTTTTTAGTTTCTAATATATTAGAACAGCCAGAAGGAAACACCTAAAATTGTGGAACTGTAACCCACAGTACACTTTGAAATTTGCTCAATAACTACTTGTTAAACTGTACTTTAAAAATGATCACTTTTATATACTATATATTTATATTTAGTATAAATGTTATATTTCACAATTAAAAGTGTTTTTTCTTTAAATAGGAACCATTTCTTAAAAATAGGAACCAAATAGGACTTCAGGAGTGCACTTAATGTACATGAGTTCTCACATATACATATACAGTATACAACCTCATGGACATTCATATACTTATACTGAAATCCATGGGATGCATGCACTGGTATAGAAAATATTCACACATGCACCCAGAGAATGTAATTTTACATGTAAGTGAATGTATTTACTAAAAGACTAAGAGTCATATGTACCTAAATAACTTTTTCAATGATCAAACAGAAAGAAGGAATTTCCTTAGCTACAAGCAATATGGTGCTATATTAAGGAATTTATCTCTTAATGTACAGGGAATAATAACTTCTGCCATGCAGCTAGATGAAGTCAATCTGATTTCAACTGTAAATGAAAATTCAGCAAGAATGGAGCCAGGAGACATATATGGGACTCTCTGGAAGACCTCGGACTAGCTCTACTCTTTACATACACTGATGGGTAAACATGGGGATTGCAGTCTCCACGTGAGAACAGGAATACAAGTGTGGGCCTGGGGTTAACCTAGAGAGCCGCCTTTCTTCCCCTGAATCCAACCATCTAGGGTGGAATTATGGTGGGCTGGAGTGGTTGTGAAATGCATCTTAAGGAAGACCATAGTGGTAGACAGAAATGTAAAACAGCCCCCAAATATTTTCTACACCAATCCCTAGAATATATGAATATGATGGGATATTAGTCACATTATTATGTTGTTTAACATAAGGAGATTTTCCATGAGGGCTTTATTTAACCACGTGAAGCTTTTCTATACTTGATGGCAGAAATGTAAGTCAAAGGTTCTTGAAGCAAAAGAGCTTGACATGCCAATGCTTTGAAGATGACAGGAGGTTCACACAAGAAGGAATTCAGATGGCCTTAAGTTGCAGTTGATGACAGTCATCAGCTGAGACCCAGCAAGGTAAAAGGCATTTCAAACCTAAAGCTGTAAGGAAGTAGATTCTGTGAACAACGTAATTAACTTGGAATCAGATTCTTCCCTAGAACCTCCTAATAAGGGCCCAACCCAGCCTAGCCCAGGCTAGCCCAGCCCAGCCCCGCCCAGCTGTTCCCTTGAGGATGAAACACTGAGAGGAAAGCTTGGCCAAGCCCAGATAGAGTTCTGACCTATAAAAATGTGAGATAAGAAATGGGTGATGCAGAGCAGTGCAATGGTAGCTCAGTGGCAGAATTCTCACCTGCCTTGCCAAAGACCCGGGTTCGATTCCCAGAGCCTGCCCATGCCAAAAGAAAGAAAAGAAATTAGTGATGCAATATTTTAACTATAATGAACAAAGCTGGGTGTGAGTATGGTTGAAAGAGGAAAGTTAGGGGCATTTATGACACCATAAGGGAAAGATCAAAGTTAAAACCTGGGACTGTATAATTTAGAAAAACCTGGAGTGGACAATGATAGTGATTAAATGAATAAATATAAGAGGATTTTTATATGAGAGAACAAGTAAGAGAACAAGTGAATTTCATCATCACAAGGTTTTGAAAATGGGACAGTATATGGAAAAATACAATCAATGTAAGCTAGGGTCTAAAGTTAATAGTAACATTGTAATATGCTTCCATTAATTGTAACAAGGGCAATATACCAAAGTTAAATGTCAATAAGAGGGGGATATAAAGGAAGGGTATGGGATTCTTATCATTTTTCCGTTTTATTTTTTATTTCTTTATGGAAGAAATGGAAATGTTCTCATACAGATTGTTGTGGTGAATGCATAACTATGTGATTATACCAGGATCCATTGATTATTTATTTAGGATGGATTGTATGACGTATGAATAATGTTTAAAAAATAACAAAAGATAAAAGTGCGACAGAAGATGTGGAGAGAGACATACCTATGCACTGTTGGTAGAGAAGTAGATAAGTGCAGTCCCTCTGGAGGGCAGTGTGGTAGTTCCTCAGGAGGCTAAGCATAGGGTTACCATATGATCCCGCAACCCCATTATTAGGTATATATTTGGATAAACTTAAAGCAGGGATATGAATGGACACTTGCACATTAGGGTTTATGGTGGCAGTATTCACAATTTGCAATGGATGGAAGTGACTTAAGGCTACATGGACTGATAACAGAAGGGTGAACTGTGGTGTATATCTATAATGAAATACTGAGTGGCTGCAAGAATAATGAATTTGTGAGGCATGCAACTGGGTGAATGAACCTTGAAGACATTATGTTAAAGTGAAATAAGTCAGAAATGAAAGGACAAATATTGTAAGGTGTCACTAGTTTAGACTGACTATAATGAGCAAACTCTGAGAACTGAATTTGAGAGCATAAGTTAGCAGGGGATAGAATGTGTGCAGAGATTTGGCAATCAACAATTAAGGGTTACAGAATGTTCAATAAGGCTTATTGTAAAGGTTCCTATATTGTAAGCTCTTATAGCAGTCACATATATTCCTGAGTTTTAACTTTTATTTCTAAATTCTGAAATGCTGAGTTCTTTGTGTATAACCTAGTAGTTCTTTTGAACTTTGGGTATCTGTGTGACACCCAAGACTCAGAGATAGAGCTCTATACCTCTGAAAGTCAGCTTTACTCCATTCAGCAACTGTTAGAGAAGCTAAAAAAAAAAAAGAGATCAGATTTCAATTAGAGATATGAATGATATGAACTTGGTTAGGACTAAAATAAATTAGAATACAGGGTAAAGGATGATATTGGCTGTATTTAAAAACTTTGTCAGACAAAAGGAAGAGATGTTTCTCTTCAATTTATATTTTGAGTACAAATTATATTTTCTATGGCACACTATCTAATTTAACCTATATGGCCAGTTTATTTAAACAACCTAATACATGGAACATAGAATAGGGAATGAGATTTTGTTATTCTGTGCAGATTAAGACAATACTCAATTACATCCCAGAGTATTTGGGATAGAAAATAAAAAGTATTTGCAAAGTCCCCTTGAGGGACTAGGGGAAAGTGTGGAAATATTAAACTACCCTACCTGGGGAATTCCTGACATTCTCTTAAGCATAAGGGACTCCTAATTTAATAAGCCAAGTCCTTGACTTCAGTCAGGGCTTGCCCTTATGAAACTTATTCCTGCAACGGAGAAGCTAACCCTACTTATAATTATGTCTAAGCGTCACCCCTAGAGAACCCCTTATGTTGCATAAAGTGGCCTATACCTCTAAGTCAACTCTGTAAATAAAGTCACTACTCTCCCCCCTATGTTGGATATGATGGCCAGGGGTATAAATCTCCCTGGAAATATGGGACACGACTCCCAGGGATGAGCCTGGCGTTGGAATCATGAGACTGAGAAAGCCGTCTTGACCAAAATGGGGAAAAGAAATTGAAACAAAATATAGTTTAAGTGGCTAGGATATTTCAAATAGAGTTGAAAGTTCATTCTGGAGGTCATTCTTATGCAATACATACATATATGTATTTTTTTTTTAGCTTCTTTAACAGTTGCTGTATGGAGTAAAGCTGACTTTCAGAGCTATAGAACTCTAACTCTGAGTCTCAGGTGTCACACAGATACCCGAAGTTCAAGGGAACTACTAATATATATACATATATTCCTTTTTAGTTTCTAGTGTATTAGACAGCTAGAAGGAAATACCTGAAATTGTTGAACTGTAATCCAGTGGACAGGGGGATTCTTGATGATGAGTGTATAACTATATAACTTTTGTGATATGACCATGTGATTTTGAAAACCTTGTGACTGACACTCCCTTTATTCAGTGTATGGGCAGATGAGTAAGAAACTAAAGACAAAAAGATTAATAAGGGGGTGATAAGGGGTTATGGGATGTTTGGGTGTCCTTTTTTATTTTTATTATTTTTGAGCAATGAAAATGTTCTAAAATTGTGTTTATGGATGCACAGCTATATGATGCCATGAGCTACTAATTGTATAATTTGGATGATTACATAGTATGTGAATATATCTCAGTAAGACTGCATTAAAAAAAAAAAAAGAAATGGGTGATGTGTGCCTGCCACAAAAGGCCATGTTGTTTGGCGTGGGGGTGTTGGTGTGCAGGGAGTAAAGCCAAGTGAGAAAAAGGGACATACCACACACAACACAAGATGGCCAGAGAGGCAGCGGCAAAGGAGTTCTCAGGGAACTCACTGCAGGCTACCCGGATGTTGGAGCCCTCAGCAAAGGCACCAGGGACTGAAAGCACCACTGTGGCAGCAGCTTTTTTTGTTTGTTTTCTTTGAAATCTTGTAAAACAAGTTTATTTTGAAAAGTTAAATAGGTATAGTCCAAATAACCCCAAAGAGTTGGAGAAACATCAAAGGTGACTGTGGAATGTGCCAGTTTGAAAGGATTATGTACCCTAGAACAGCCATGTTTCAATACTAATCAATCTTGTGGGAGCAACCATTTCTTTTAATCCCTATTCAATAACGTAGGTTGGAAACTTGACTAGGTTGTGTCCACGGAGATGTGACTCACCCAACTGTGGATATGAACTTTTGAATAGAGGGAGATGTGATTCCACCCATTCCAGGTGGGTCTTGATTCGTTTACTGAAATCCTCTAGAAGAGGAAGCAATTTGGAGAAAGCTTGAGAACAGCAGGGTCACAAAGCAGAGGGCCTATTCCAGAGACCCCTGGAAAGGAAGAAGGAATATACCCCCAGGGGAGCTTCATGAAACAAGGCTGGAGTGAAAATTAGCACATAACACCATGTTTGCCATGTGCCTTTCTAGTTGAGAGAGAAACCCTGAATGCCATTGGCCTTCTGGAACCAAGGTATCTTTCCCTGGATGCCTTAGATTGGATGTTTCTATATCCTCGCTTTAATTTGGACATTTTTCATAGCCTTAGAACCACAAACTAGCAACTTATTAAATTCCTTCTTTTAAAAATTCATACCATTTCTGGTATATTGCATTCCAGCAGCTAGCAAACTAGAACATGGAGTTATACAGAGAAGGTAAGATTTAACAAATGAGTATGATTGCTGAAACATTATATTGGTATTTAAGTCTCCAGTATCATAGAGCAGCTAGAAGTAAAAAACTAAGTTGTGGAATTGCAACCCTTACCAAACTCTAAAATCTGTTCTACAACTAATTGTTGCTATGTGCTTTGAAATATATTCTTTTAGTATATACGTTATTTTTCACAAAAAAAGAAAAAAGCTGATTGTGATGATAAATGCATAGCTATATGATGATATTGTGAACCAATGAATGTACACTTTGGGTGATTTGTATGGTATGTGAATATATAATAAATATATCAATAAAAATTTTGTTTTTAATTTTTAAAGATTTTTTTTAAAAGTTCATTTTGGACATTTGGTGAATATGGCACATTAATACAGATGATAGTTTGCATGCATGGATTTTTTTTTGCAATTTGTGTAATGAGCTTAAATTAATTAAAATTTCTAGCACTTAAAAAAAAAGAAATGGGTGATGTTTTAGTCCAATAAGCCTGCAATAATTTCTTTCTCATGGCATTATAGAAAGCTAATAAAATGTTGGTACCACAACCTTGGTGCTGCAAACAAATAACTAAAAATTAGTAAATGGCTATAGAATGAAGCAATGGAAAGAGGCTGGAATAAGTGGAACATGACAGAAAAGTCAAAAGAGACTTGAACGGAATGTTAGTAGAAATATGGCCAGTGAGAACACCACTGGTGAGAATTTAGAAGGAAAATGAAAACACATGACTTGAAAGAAGGGGGATCCATTTATCATGTATTTGAAAAACTTTAGGGAATTGTCTCCTGAAGTTATGTAGAAAGTATAACTTGTAAGTGATGAACTTGCACATTAGTGAGATTTCACAACAAAATGTTGAAGTTATTTATTTTTGCGAATGTGAGTGATAAATTAAGGAAAAATTGTTAAAGAAAATTATACCAAGACTTTATGATTTGGGAAATTTTCTGCCTATCTACATGGCAAAAGAAGCTAAAATTAAGACATTGCTCCAAAACTGAAACTGAACAGAAGCTGAGTGTGTGATTTGTGTAACCCACCCTTTGTGGAAACAGTGGAAATATTAAAAGGCTAGTCATTCACAAGAAATTAAAGATGTGAGTCACAAATCCTTTCAATCAAATTAGATGGCCTACAGGAAGATTTTTGGTTAATTGTTATGTAGCAAAAGAAATGAATACTATCATGACAGTTATGAGCTTCTGGAATCACAGCGTTACTTGACAATTTTGAATCACTGTAATCCTTTTGAAAATCTAATGAAGAAATGTAGCCTCATCACACATACATGCACAGATCTACATACAGTCATAAATTAGCATACATCTAGACAACAAATGAGCTTCTTGCAACTCTTCAGTGGACCTTCATTTTAGGAATGAGATGGAGGTGGCTCAGCATATCTGTTTTCTACTTTCCTGTTTCTTCAGTCTAAGTGTACTCAACAGGCAAAGTCAGGGATCTACAGTGCAGAGGACCAAAACATGAGAAAGAATGTCAGCCACTTCCCTGGAAATCTCCCTGGGTGGGTTACACAGTCTGGCTGTCTGTCACTCTAGTTATCATGTCAGGAGAGGTTGAAGGGACGAGTTTATCACTTAATTTACTAAGCAGCTAGTGAAGTCTGTTCAGTAGAAATTTTAGTTATTTGCAGGGGTTGGAAAGCAGGAAATCCAAGGTCATTTAGTTACAAAACTGTCCGGGAAATATATGTGGATCCAGTTAGGGCAGAGTGTAAAAAGGCTTCACATCACATGCCACAACATGTAATAATGTGAAAAGCCTCTGAAAACAGGCTGCTTTTCAAGTTTCGGCAGCTTTAAGACCCTTAGTAAGCAAGTACACAGACAGTTAAACTAACTCTTCCTGGGTCTCTACATCAGGCTACCATTCATTAAATCAAAACTGAAAAAAACCCATAAGATCATCAGGGAAGGAGAAGAAATACTTAACAGATAGGGGAAAAATTAATTACTAGGATATAAATAACATTCTACAGTGGATGAAGTGGTGCTGGGGAGTCCCTGTAAATGTTTGGAGCACAGTGAGATAGGTGAAGTTGATGACCCCAAACACTAGTTTGCATCAACTGGATTACAATGAATGATCCTAGGCCCTCTGGATAAATTGATTTCAACTTATGGTTATGAGATTGAGAGCGAATTTAATACAAATCTAATCATAATCTCAAAAGACTTATTGAAGTGTTAAGTTATCAAATGTTATCTCTAAGAAAAAAATGTAGGGGGAATGGAGGACTTCTCATACGAAGTCACAGCAACCATCACGATCATAAACAATACAGTTTGGCAAGAACAAAATAGATCAGAAACACACAGTAAAAAGACACGGGTCAAATGAAGGGGCACCCAGTGAACAAATCTGAGACAATCTGTCTGCCCAAAATATTGATAACTTTTATAGACCTCTGGATAAAGACAGCATCCAGGAGCGTGCTGGTTTGAAATTACATACCCCAGGAAACCATGTTTCCTTAATTCTGATTCAATATTGTAGGGTGGAACTTTTGATTGGATTGTTTCCATGGAGATATGATCTACTCGTGTGTGACCTTCTGACTAGATGGAGATGTGACTGCCCTCAGAAATAACATAGATACAAATATGTGGAAATGCTTACCCTAGCCTAGACACAGACATCTGGAGGTGCAACAGAAAGCTGAGAGAGCCATTTGAATCCAGAAATTGGAAGAGAAATCTCTGGCCCTGGCAGATGTTAAGCTAAGAGATGAAACCCAGTGTTGCCCCAGAGCAGCTAAGTGAAGACCTATAGATACTCAGAGAGGAAGCCACTGGAATCAGGAGCTGGAGACAACAGAACCAGCAGATGCCAGCTATGTGCCTTCCCATGTGACAGTCTTTCTTTGAAGTCAAGGTATCTTTATCTGGATGCCTTAGTTTGGGCCTTTTTAAGGACTTAGGAACTTTTAACTTGTACCTTACTAACTCCCCTTTAAAAAGCCATTCCATTTTCGGTATATTCCATTCTGGCAGCATTAGCAAAGTAATCGAGAACTCTTTCTTACAACAGAATGCCAAATGATAAAAATGCAGGAATACGAAACTTAAAAAGTCAGTACTAGGCAACCCTGTTAACTGATATAGGCAAGTCATAAATATATGCAAGATCTGCAGGTGACAACTGAGGTGAGAACTGGCTGCATGTTTGAGCCCAAAATTATCTCATCACAAGACATTTATCAACACAAAAGGCAAAAGGTGACCTTGCAGTACAGAAACTTAGAAGTCATCACTTAATGATGAAGTTAATATCACAAGCAATGATTTCAAACAACAGCATGTAGCTCCTGGTCAATATCCTGAGAATAACTCAGCATCCTTTCTGAGCTACTGCTGCTACATGACTGAGCCTAATAATAAAACAGATGACAACTCTAAACTATATGCCCTCTCCAAGTATGCCACTGTTGTGAAATAAAAAGAAATTGTAAGGCACTGTTCAAGATTAAGGGAGACTAAACAGACACAACAAAATGTAATGCATGCTAGATCTTCTTTCTGGTATATATATAATGAACGTTATTTGGAAAATTGGTAATATATGAACAAGCTCCACAGATTAAATCCAAGCATTATATCAATTTATTGATTTTAATAAATATTCTGAGATATCTAAGGAGATACCATTTTGACAAAGAATTTCTTATATTGAAATACTCATGTTGAAATGTTGGCTAATTCCTCTGATATTTCTCTTTGTAGGAATAAAGAACACTTCTGGATTAAGTGCTTATGATCATTTAGGATGTTATCAGTGGTTTCTTCTGTGTGAATTTTCTGATATTGAGTTTGCATGTCACACAGAAGCATTATTCTTAAATTTAATGCCACTATGGTGAGTTTACTTCAGTGTCAAGTACATCTAAATCTACATAATTTCAGCAGAGAATAAGACTTTTTCCTTGTTACAGAAAATCCAGCTCTGTACATGGAAGAGAAACTTCATTTCAAAGTCACTTTCTCACCCTGGCTCCTTCAATATAGTACTTTCAATCATCAGTGCATGAGTCCCATGGCTTCCCTGGAGATAATCTCCTTTTCTTTTTGATGTGGGACAGGAGACAATGTCAAGAATTTTAGGGGCCTCTTGAATGACATTTGTCACTGAATCCTACATTCCACTAATCAGAGGTTGGTGATATGATACCACTTGGACGAAGGAGTGGTTTGGAAATTTAGTCATGTGCTACAAAGAAAAAGAGGAAATGCTTATTTTTGAATAGTCAATATATGATATATGGGGATTACCTTCATGTAAATCAAATTGAGTAGACATATTGAAGATTTCCCACACTCATTACCTTCATAAAGTCTTTCTTTTGTGTTTTGATATACTATGAGTTCTCCACCCTGAACACATTTATTTCTGTACTGAGGAGGGTGGCTTATTGTTTATGGTTACTACAAATTTATTACGTTCTTGGTTTTATTGTTGGGTGACTTCTCTGATCATGAATGAGTTATGACTGTTAATACGAAATGTTTCCATTTTTACTTACTCTGATTTCGTCTGCCATGTTTCTTGATGCTTGATTTCACACAGTATATTTCCCATATTAAGTGTCTATACTAGACTCCTTGGTTGAACCCTCTAAATAAATTTTAACACTTTCTTGTTTAAATTCTTTGACAGCTATAAGTTGGTTTTTGCAGAGGAACTTCCATAGTTCATTTATTCACAGAATTTCTTTCCTTAGATCTATGAGGCTAGATTTCCAGCTCAGAATTTCCTCACATTCTTTATGTACATAGGTTTAACTCTGTGTGTGGGCTTTCTTATGTTCTTTAAGGCTTGACTTTTGGCTGAAAGTTTTACCACATTCATCATATTTCTAGGGTTTCTCCCATATGAGTACTCTATACACTCTTAAGTTTGATTTCTGGCTGAAAGAATCTCTACAATGTTTACAATTGTACCAAATCTCTCCTGTATAAGCTCTCTGCTGTTGTCCTAGGACTGATTTCTCATTGAAAGCTTTCCACATTCATTACATTCATGGTGTTTCTCTGCTGTGCAATTTCTCTCTCCTCTGAGATTTTATTTCTTTCTAAAAGGTTTCCATGCTAATTATATTCATACTGTTTTTTCCTGGCATGAGGTCTCTAATGAACTCTGAAATTTGATTTCTGGCTGAAAGATTCTCCACACTAAGTTTACATTTACAGGTTTTATCACGTGTGTGTGTCCTATGATGCTTTCTTAGGCCTGACTTCACTTTGAAAGCTTTCCCACACTCATCACATTTATATGGTCTTTCCCCCGTGTGAGTTCTCTGATGATTCCTTAGGACTGAAATCTGACTAAAAGATTTCTTACATTCATTACATACAAAAGGTTTCTCCCCTGTATGGGTTCTCTGGTGTATTATGAGATTTGATTTATAGTCAAAAGATTTCCCACATTCATTGCAAACAAAGGGTTTCTCCCCCGTGTGAGTTCTCTGATGCACTATGAGGTTTGATTTCTGGCTGAAAGATTCTCCACACTGATTACAATTATATGGTTTCTCTCCTGTGTGAGTTCTCTCATGTCTTCTTAGGACTGATTTCTCACTGAAAGCTTTTCCACATTCATTACACACATAGGGTTTCTCTCCTGTGTGAGTTCTCTGATGTCCTCTGAGGGTAGATTTCTTCCTGAAAGATTTTCCACAGTCATCACATTTAAAGGGTTTCTCCCCAGTGTGAGTCCTCTGATGTTCTCTGAGACATGATTTCTGGCTGAATGGTTTTCCACACTGATTACATTTGTATGGTTTCTCCCCTGTGTGAATTCTATAATGTCCTCTGAGTTGTGATTTCTGACCAAATGCTTTCCCACACTGATTACATGTATATGGTTTCTCCCCTGTGTGAGTCCTATGATGCTTTCTTAGGCCTGACTTCAATTTGAAAGCTTTCTCACATTCATCACATTTATATGGTCTTTCCCCTGTGTGAGTTTTTTGATGTTTCCTTAGGCCTGAAATATGGCTGAAAGATTTTTCACATTCATTACATTGAAAAGGTTTCTCTCCTGTATGAATTGACTGATGGATTACGAGGGTTGACTTATAATCGAAAGATTTCCCACATTCATTGCATTCAAATGGTTTCTCTCCTTTGTGAGACCTTTGATGTATTATGAGGACTGACTTATAATCAAAAGATTCCCCACATTCATTGCATTCAAAGGGTTTCTCCCCTGTATGACTCTTATGATGTATTCTTAGACCTGATTTTGTACTGAAAGCTTTCTCACAACCATCACATTTATACGGTTTCTCTCCTGTATGTGTTCTCTGATGTCTTCTTAGGACTGACTTCTCACCGAAAGCTTTTCCACATTCATTACATTCATATGGTTTCTCTCCTGTGTGAGTTCTCTGATGTCCTCTGAGAGTTGATTTATGCCTGAAAGATTTTCCACATTCATCACATTTGTAGGGTTTCTCCCCAGTATGAGTTCTCTGATGTTCTCTGAGATTTGATTTATGGCTGAAAGCTTTTCCACATTGATTACACTTAAAGGGTTTCTCCCCTGTGTGAATTCTATGATGTCCTCTGAGTTGTGATTTCTCACTGAAAGCTTTTCCACACTGATGACATTTATAGGGTTTCTCCCATGTATGGGTTCTATGATGCTTTCTTAGGGCTGATTTCAGTTTGAAAGCTTTCCCACATTCATCACATTTATATGGTTTTCCTCCTGTCTGAGTTCTCTGATGATTCCTTAGGCCTGAAATATGACTGAAAGATTTTTCATATTCATTAGATTCAAAATATTTCTCCCCTGTATGAGTTCTTTGATGTGCTATAAGGATTGACTTATAGTTGAAGGATTTCCTACATTCATTGCATTCAAAGGATTTCTTTCTGTTGTGAATTCTCTGATGTTTCCTTAAGCGTGATTTCTTACTGAAAGCATTCCCACATTCATAGGATTTTTCTCCCGGGTAACTTTTCTGAGGCTGAACTGGGTATGAATTAGGGACAAAACTTTTTCCATAATCAAAGGGTTCCACCTTTAGGTGCATTATTTGATTTTCTGTATAGTTCGACTCAGGGTTGAAAGTTTTCTCTTTCAACTTTTTCAACTGAAAAAAATCAGTTCTTTGATTTTGCATGATACTACTGAAATCATTCCCATTTCCATTATACTTATATTCATTTAATTCATAGTGACTGTTATCTTCTTTAGGAATACTCTGAAACCTCATAAAAGTAGATTTATCATACAAATTGTCCCGAAACTCATATTTATAAGATTTCTCTTTTGTGTGGGCATTCTTAGATGTAAAGAAGGCAGCTTGTTCGAGGAAACCTTTTCCACATTCAAAAGCTTGCCCCAAAGTCTGAATTATGGGATGCTGGGCAGCTTCCTCCTTCCATCTGAGGACTTTCATATTTTTATTATAATGAAAATCTTTCTCTCCAGTATCAATTCTCCCATCCTTAATACTGAGGAGCCATTTCTCACATACGTTAAACTCATCTGCTTTCTCTCTTGTATACTGAAAGCGTGGGGCCGATGAGATTAAACTAAGGTAAGGAGGTCCTGCAGTATGTTTCCAGGGCATCATTCCTGAAGGAGAAACGTTAATGCCCATAGAACATGGTGTCCTTGAGATGTTCTCTTGCTCTGCAATTAATATTTTGTTGGTGCATAAAACTTGCCACCACTGTTTGCCTTGGTTTCCTGAGTTCTTCTCAAAGAGTTCACCATGTTGGCAGTATTCTAAAAATCAGAAAAGTAAAAATACTTTATGATGTTTAACATACTTCTTATGGTAGTAAGGTTCTTTTACATATATACCCATCTATGTTTTGTGACAAGTTGGATTTTGGCTCAATCTCCCAAGAAGGGACTTCCAAATGTATACTCTCTAAATTACTTTTAATTGTGAAAAACAAAACACAAAACAGAAATTTCCATAGTGGGAGAAGGCAGAGGAAACTGGAAATGAACATAACATATATTTGGCAATCTAAACTACAATTCTCAAAATTAACTTACATGCTTCATTTGGAGGTCCTTTTGTTCCATTTTACTCATCAATTCTGAAATAAATTTATAATGGCAAACGATTTCCTCATGTTGTAAGTCATGCTTTAATTCTTGTAATGTCATTCATGGGACCACAAATACACAACTGGAAGTCTTAAACTGATGTGTATTAGTCTTCTACCACCTGGACTGAATCATTGCTCTATACTGGCTCTATTAGATCAGGTATGGCTGTTCAATGACCTGCTATTGACAATAAAATCTTAACTTTCCCTCATTCATTTTCCCAAAACTAGTTTTGATCTTATCGAACCCTTAATTCAGCTTTCTATCTTATTATCACCATACCTGGTTATTAATGACTGTTGAGAGCCTAAATGTTTCAACCTGATCCCAGAAACCTTACAAGTACCTTTTATATTTATTCATCATAAATTTCTAGTATATATTCGGTATCCATATTCCATATAACAATGTGTCAGGCCTATGCTAAAAATGTATGGAAAAGAAAAATGTATGAAGTTCTTCAGACTACTTCTCCTACTTCTCTAGGTACCAAAAGGTAAAAGATTTAAGAGAAGTGATTCTGGAAAAGAAAGTTTTCATTAATTGCATGCTTCACTAGTCTACACCATTTCCTGCTCTAGTCTTGACAAGCTATCTGTTCCCCTTAAATGGTTAATTTGCAACAATCATATTCTTTTGCTAGTTATCCTGCATTCCAGCACTGGTACTACTTAGGATCTAGAGCCCAAGGTTAAAAAGGATTCTTATTTCTTCCCATGAATTCAAGCACCATTTATTTTGAAATCTGAAGTAGTTACTGCCTGCGTTCATTTTAACAAAGGATACATGGAGAGAACTCATATAACTGAGACACGTATTTTATGCAAATTATCATCACTGAAATCAAAATGCATCTTAAAACTGATGGCATTTCCATGTTTGAATGAGCAGAGTTTTCTCTTGGTTGCACCTTAAATAAAGGCTCATCTTTTCATCAATAATATCTTATATGATATAAAATATACTTTATGGAGCTTTGCTTAATACAATCCTCATTCTGATTTACTTTGGGTACCAGTTTGAAGCTACTGTGTACCCCAGAAAAGCCATGTCCTTCAATCCTCATTCATTATTGCTGGGTTGGATCTTTTCGATTGTTTCCATGGACATGTGACCCGCTCAATTGTGGGTGGTAAAGTTTGTTTAGATCGTTTCCACGAAGATGTGTCTCCACCCATTCAAGGTGGGGTTGCTTACTGGAGGCCTTTAAGAGGGAATCATTTTGGAAAAAGCTTTAGAACCAACAGAACCCACACAGCCAGAGACCTTTGGAGATGTATAAAGAAAATGCCCCTGGGGAAGCCACTGAAGAATGCAGGAGAGAAAGCTAGCAGACATTGCCATGCACCTTTGTAGCTGAAAGAGGTGTTCTGGACCCATCAGCCTTTCTTGAGCCAAGGTATCTTTCCCTGGATGCCTCAGTTTGGACATTTTCATTGCCTAAGAACTGTAAACTGCTACTTAATAAATTCCCTTTTTAAAAAGCCATTCTGTTTCTGGTATATTGCATTCCAGCAGCTTACAAACTAAAACACTTTGCATAACTCTATAAGATAAACTAAATCAGCAATCCAAAAGCACTGTGTGCCACATAATTATCCACAGAGCACTTTTAAACATAAGGGCTCTGACTTAGGAGTAATCTATAGCTTTTATTCAGAAGTCCCAGATATCTGACTTGGACATTTGCATCTAGGGATAGTGTTTCTGAATACATCAATATAAACTACCTCTCCCCAACTAGCTTGGGTCAACACACAATGTAATTATAAAATATTTACTATAATTTACATACTAGTATATGGGAGAAAAAAAAACAGATCACTCTATTTGGTGGATCTAGTGGGAAGTGGAACTCATTTAATAACTGTATGCTACATGGCATCATGTAATTTAGTCACATGTTCTGAAACATCTAACAAGTGAGTTGAGAGCTTAAAAAGAGAGAAATAATACAGTCTAAAGTATTACAGAATAATTTTATAAAAGTGTGAATATGAGCCAAACTGTAAAAATAATAATAATAAAATCAATAAAAAAAGCTTTTCCCACTTGCAAGGCACATTAAGGAATTTAATGCAGTGAAGTACCTAAGAATTTATACAGGGAAAACATACGTTGATGAAAGGTATGATGTAGGGAAAAATACCATTTATGACATTTTAGAGACTGGGTCATACAGAGTTTGGGATGAGCACATGTAAGAGAAATAAATAAATAATAAATTTATATATAATTTATTATTATAAATAAATAAATAAATAAATCTGGTAAGACAAACTGGCCTTGCAATGTGGGAACTGAAATATAAGAAATTGTAAATGACCATATGCTTATTTGTCAGTTTATAGAAAGCTAAATTGGGTACTTTATGTTAAAAATAATACCAATCAGGAAGCAGAAAAATAAGGCATGAGAGAACAGGGTTCTAGTCAGTAAAGAGTGAGAAAATGACAAGTGAGAATGAGAAGATCTTGAAAAAAAAAAGGAACATAAGAAACTATGGAAAGATCAATGAGAGAGGACAGACATAAATCTATGAAAGAGTTAAAAAATTTGAGGTGATTTCATGGTTGTCCATTACGGAAGGAGAAAGATAGTACAGCAAAATAATTATAGGGGGTGTGTGATGGACAAAGGGAAATTGATATATAAGAGAAATTTTCGTACATATCCCTAAAGGCACAGGGAACTTTAGCATAGATCCCTGAAGGCACAGAAAATGGTACATTAGAGTAGAGATGAGAGAACATACATGCAAGTAATAAACTGCTAGCATGTATTTATAAACTGCTAGTAATAAAATGAGGATAAAGCAAAAAAAGCTTAAATTATGAAGACGGATGAGGCAACGTGAAACTTACTGTAGAAGGACAGGAACCAGAGAACACAGGAGAGAGTGTTCATACGCAAAACAGTGCAAGAGGAAGAGAAACCTGTGAGTCAAAATTCATTCACTCAAGAAATATTCATTGTAAGCCTATTATTATGCACCTTATTGCATTCCAGGCACTGGAGAAATGACTTTATACAAGACTCATTAGATACAAAGAGCTGATTAAAGCTTTGGAGGAATCATAAAAGAGAGGAAGGGCAGGGGGTAACTGAATGGCCTGAAATGAGGGATTCCATTTTAAACAAGGTGGTCATGGGAGGCAATGCTAAGAAGGGGGCACTTATGACAATATCAGATTTCCTCATCTATTACAGAAGTAAACCCTTTGTGGGGAATATTCGTAGTAAATATCATCTCTTACTCATTCGTTTGTTTCTTTTAAACTTTTTAAAAACATAAGACCAGTATTAATGTGCATAAAATTCTTCTATACATTTCGACAAATGGCAGAGGGAGAACACTTTTGTGTAACTATCATACAGGCCAAGAAAGATAAAATGTCTGGCTATGAAAAATCCCAGGAGTTCCTTCTTGAGCAAAACTTCCTTACAGGTTATGTCTATCATGAAGTATATGGTAATCATTCCCTGACTCCATAGCTTTATAACCTATATATGCAACTCACAAATCAATACAATTAATTTTTACCAGTTGCTTTATATAAAGGGAATCACAGAGTTTACTAACTTTACTGTTGTCTTGCTTCTGTGCCAAACATTGTGAGACTGATTCATATATTTGCTTTGTAGCCATAATTTGGTGTACTCCATTTACTGTATAGTATTACTCCTTTCAACAAGTGCATAGCAATTTATTTTTCCATTCATCTGTTGGTGGGCACTTGGTTTTGTTTCATTTTGAAACAAAAATTCTCATGTGCTTTCTGGAGTACAGCAGCACACTCTTCTCGAGAGACCAGAAATGCCTGATAGGGGTTAGATATATATATCTTTGCCTTTACTCAATAATGCCCAATGATTTCAGTGATTCGACCAGTTTCAATTCCACAGAAGTTGATGAGACTATGTTCCACATCCTCATCAACTCCTGATACTGTCAGACTCTTCTTTTCTGCCAATCTTATGATTAAACAATTGTGCAATGGTACCTAGCTGCAGTTTTATTTTGTATTTTTTCATAACCAAAAAGGTTAAAACCTTCCTTTCTCCATGCTTATTTGACATGTGGATTTCCACTGGAGAAGCTCCTAATTAAGTTCTTTGTCCATTTTTCTGTTGGGCTGCATGCTTTTCCCTCACAGATATGCAGAAGTTCTACAGATTATCTGAATACTACAGCTATTTTGGTTCTACAAACTATAAAGATTCTGCTATGTTGTGGCTGGTGCTTTCACTCCTTTAGTGATTAAAATGATGAAGTTTAGTATAGTCAAGTTTACCTACCTTTTCTCACACATTAAATGATTTTTTGGTTGTAAATTGTTCCCTACCTAGTGTAATAAAAATTGTCTCCTATGGGTGGGCAATGGTGACTCAGTGGCAGAATTCTTACCTGCCATACCAGAGACCTGGGTTAAATTCCCAGAGCCTACCCATGAAAATAAAAAAATTATCTCCTACAATTTCTGCTAAAATACTCATATTTCTGCCTTTAATCCACCCAAATTGACTTTTGCAGCATGGTGTTAATCAGGGGCATACTATTTTTCCTGTTAATGATTTGACAGCACTCTGAATTATCATCTTTTAACAAATCAAGTGTCATTAAAACATGTTTTAAATGTGAGGTGGTCTGGGGAACCATGACACAGCTTTCTAAAAAGGGTTTCCAGTACCACTGCTCTGCTAAACGTATTTATTCTCTAAGAATTCGGAAGGCTGTTATGCTCTAGTCGTTATCCTTAAAGCAATTTCAGTTGCTTTAATAACATTTTTCAGTCGTTCTTTTTCCTTTAAACATATACCCATCACTTTTCAGCTTTAAATGATATACTTAGCCCCTGTATTTTCAAGGTGGGAAATCAAAATGCTAATACTGGGAAATCAATATGCTAATATCCCATTTTAATTTTTTAAATTCCTAAAGGTATAGGCTTCTGCAAGGACAGTGCTGAAAATATTTCAAAGTGCCCATCTCTAATTGATCATTTTGGATCTAATTTTCTTGAATATCTTGTGTCAGCCCTTCATATCTCACCTGTGTGGCTCCTGTTTAGAAATTCTTCCTCTAATAACCATGGGCCTTCTTGTTCCAATGCAAAGATCAACTCTGGTTTTGTAAAGCAGTACCCTATAAATGGGAAATGATTTAGAACTTGAGTAAGCTGCATGGGCTTTATCATCTCTGAATTTAAACGCAGGCATGGCTTTAGAAGTGGCACGCTGAATATATTCATTTGACCCATTATGGAGGGAAATGACAACAGAAAACATTTCTTAACTAAAAAAGGAGCAATCTCCTTAAACTCCTGAATCACAAACCTAAAGAATATTAACTTCTAAAAGGCCAGAATGCTGGGTTTCAAAGAAGGAAGCATGACGACCAAGATAAAATAAAAGTAACCAATTTAGTTCTCCATCTTAGATATCTAGAAAACCATACAAAATATATGACAGAATGCTTCTTGGACATTGGACAACAGGCAGTGCAAAACAGGGACTCTTGACAACAGAGCAGCAAAAATTAGTAACCACTATGATTAACACAGATTACTGCCAAGTTACCAAAAGATAGAAAGGGACTACAGAAATAGAGTTTGGGAGATGCAGTAAGTTGTCAAAACAGAACTGGAAGTTTAGAGAAACCATTGCAACTAGAATGTGTGTGATGAAATATCAGAGAAAAAATTATACTAAGAAAGTGAATCTTGGAGATCACAGGAGGGTTTCCTTGAATCTTTGGCTGAGTACTGACATGTGCATGCATGTACAGAAACTAACCAAGTTTGAGAATAAACTATTTGAAAGGCGGAGGGTGAAAAATCATGAAAGTACATGTGATACAGAATATGTCTGTTCCTACCAGCCAATAATGACAGGCCTTCTAATAAACATAAATTTTATCAGAAAAATCAGAAAGGATTTACCTTGGTGGAGAGAACAAATTAGTACCAGACTAGAATGAGCTTATGAATCCAACATAAGAATTAAAAGCCAACCCTGAAAGGATCAAAGTTAAGTTCAAGTAATGTAACTGCATTGCAGAAATGGCCCTATAATATTTAAAAGAATAGCACAAAATCCAATGCTCAGTAGTAAAATTCACATCAAGCACCCAATGAAAAATTACCAGGTAGGAATATAGGCAGGGTATATGATTCTTACTAAGCAGAAAAATCAATCAATAGGAACAGAATAAGAATTGACACATAAGAGAAAATCAGTAGTCGTGGACATTAAAAGATATTAAATTACAGATGTCCAAGAAAATAAAGCCATGAACATGATGAGAAAAGAAGTAACAGTTATAATAAGATCCAAATCCAAATTCTAGATATAAAAATGAAATGTCTGAAATGAGAAAGCAAACCAACCAACTGAAAAAAACAAGAAAGCACTGGATATGGTTACTAACAGCAAATACCACATAAAGAAAGAAAAATGACATCAACATATTGGTGAGTTTATAACAGAGCATAATTTATATAAAATTCTTGAAAAGGAAAATTATAGCAATAGAAAGCAAGTCAGTGGTTGTTAGGGTGCAGAGGGACAGGGATGGAGGAAGAAGACTCCCTGTAAAGGGCTATGAGAAAACTTTCTGAGGTGATGGAAATATTCCAAATCATGATTTTATAGGAAGTAATGAATTGTATACATTATTCAAAACTCATCATAGTTGTACACTTGAAAGTACAGAATTTTATTTTCTGTGAAATACATGTGATTAACATTTAAAAAAAAAAAGAGAGAGAGAGAGAAATGTATTCTATAGGAGGTTAGGATGTGCTCACCCACTGAGAGGAGGTGGCTGTAGTTCTCCAGCATCACATCTCTGTACAAGGTCCTCTGGGCAGGGCCCAGGTGCTGCCACTCCTCCTGGGTGAACTCCACTGCCACATCCTTGAACGACAAGGAGGCCTGTAACAGCACAGCTCTGGTCAATCTGAAGGGTCCAGAAATAGGTGATGTGGAAAATACCTTTGGAAATTGACTCAATATATGTTCACTGTTGAGAGTTTCTAACAAGATGCTATAAAGGGTGCTGTGGTAGTTTAAAACTGTATGTGCCCCAAACAACATGTTCTTAAATCTAATCTTTTCCTGTGAGTGTAAACTCATTATAAGTAGGTGCTTTTAATGAAGCCACTTCAGTTGAAATGTGACCCATATCATTCAGGATGGGATGTAATCCTACTACTAGAGTCCTATATAAGGGGAAGGAATTCAGACAGAGAGGAGAAAGCCATGAAAGCAAGATGATGAAATCAATGAAACCCAGAAGAGAAGGGAGAGATCAGCAGGTGCTGCTAAATGTCAGAGAGCCACAGATCACTGGCATCCAGACTTCAGGAAGCACTGCCCTGATGATGTCTTGATCTAGACATGTTCCTGGACTCTAACCATAAACAAATAAATTCCTACTGTTCAAACCAAACCCATTTCATGGCATTGTTTTGGGCAGCCTAGGAATAACTAAAACAGATGCCTATGACAGTCCTATTTGTAGAAAGTCTTGATGAGTTCTCTATACAAGGTTAGGTGAAATGCTTCAGGGGCTTTGGGTAGAGATAATGCAGACAAAGAGAGAGGCCTAGAGCAATTCTGTTATTTAATATTTTTGATGATTTTGTGGTTGATTATTACAGATAAAGTTTCATATTCTCAGAGTTTATTGTTGGGATATAGATAATGACTTTGATTATTTAAAATACTGGCCACATATGATGCCCCTTGCTAACTTGACTTATTAATTGTAATAGTTTATATGTAATTTCTTCTGGATTTTCTACATACACAATAATGTCATATCTAAAAATTGGGATTCTATTTCCTCCTTCTAAACCTTGTGTCCTTTATTTCCATGTCTTTCTTTACATCCCCGGTTAAAATTTCCAATAGCATATTTTTGAACTCAGGAGAATAGTCTTCTGTGTGAAATTATAACATATGTTGTCACAGGAGGTTATATTTAGATACCACAGATCAGATGAAGAAAATTCCTTTTTATTTCTCATATGTTAAGAATTCTTACCATGAGTGGGTTAATACATATTCTCAAATTCAGTTACTATATATAATCACCTGAATTTATGATTTTTCTCCTTTACTGTTTGTCACGAATCACATTGACTTTTGATCAACTCAAATGTACATTCCTCAGTAACTATGTCATGATATTTTTCCTTTTAAAATACATATTGATTCATTTTGCTTTCCTTGGCTCAAAGAATGGGTACGCAAAACTAAACAGGCATAGAACCAAAAAGGATTAAATAGCAAATATCATGGAGTCGATGTACTGTATATTGAAATCTCATAAAATGGTTCAATAATTTAAAATAGTGTGGTCTTTGTACATGATGAAATGGACTAGGACCTAGAAAAGAAAAGAGAAAGTCAAAAATAGGCGCAAATGTTTATGATTTCCTAATTGTGATAAAGGTGGCATCACAAATGAGTGGAGAAAGGCTTGGTTTTCAATATCATAGGGATAACTAGATGGCCTTCTGGGATGTGAAGGTTAAATCTATTCCTCACCCCAAAGAGTATGACAAATTCAAATGTATAAAAAGATCTGAATGCAAAAAATAAAATCCATCACTTTCTAGAAGATTACTCAGAATGATTCTTTACAACGATACAGTGGAAAATGCCCCGCTATGGACTTAAAATTCAGAATTATGAAGGAAAACACTGCTAAATATGAAAATCAAATGTTTCTGGGGAAAAAAAACACATAACGAAGGCTAAAGACAAATTCTAGGAAAACTACAATTTATATCACCCACACAGAATACACCTAGTAAGACATACTAAAGACTGTAACTAAAAGATCAGTATCAACAGAAAAATGGATAAGGGATAAACAGTTCACTTAAAATACAAAAGAAAATGACTACTGTGGTGGAAAACAGTTGACATTTCCTTAAAAAGGTATATACCCAAAAGACCTGAAAGCCAGAAATCAAACAGGTATTTTCCCACCAACGATTATGGCAGCATTATTCACAATTGCCAAAAGACTGAAACAACCCAAGTGTCCATCAACCAATGAATGGATAAACAAAATGTGATGTATATATGCAATGGAATATTATTCAGCTATAAAAATAAATGAAGTTCAAAAATAAAGAAATAAATAAATGAAGTTCCAATATATGTGACAGCATGGATGAACCTTGAAAACATCTTGAGTGAAATAAGCCAGACACAAAAGGACGCTTTTTGATCTCATTGATAAGAAACAATTAGAATATGCAAAAAAACCAAACAAATGAAACACACACCCACAAAAACTGCTCCACATTATTCATGAGAACATAAAAGCTAATAAAATTCATCAGAGATACCATGTTTTTATCACATTGGTAAAAACTCAAAAAATTTGACAACCACATTCTATTTGCAAAGCTGAGGGGAAACAGGCACTCTGATCCTACTGGCTCTCTTTTCAAAATACATCCAGAATCTGACCACTTCCAAGTACCACAACTGCTATCACCCTTAAGAGAATCATTTCTAGCTAGAATTACTGAAAAAGCCTCTTACATTGTTCATGCTTCCTTTACTACCCCCAATGCCTCTTCTATTATTGAACAGTATCAGAGTTACTATTTCAAAATACATATCAAAGCTGTTCTTTCTCAGCTAAAAACCCTGTTTTCACTTGAAGAAATGGAGACAGAGATACTGTATTAATGATCTCGAAGACCCAACATGATCAAGAAGTCAAGCAATCAAGCTTCTTTTATCTACCTCATGGACAGATGAGTCAAACATACGAATTAAAGATAAATAAATAGGAGGAACAAATGTTACATAAATTTAGTAGGTTGAAATGCTAGGGATCAATGAAAGGGAGGGGGTAAGGGGTATGGTATGTGTGAATTTTTTTCTGTTTTCTTTTTATTTCTTCTTCTGAATTGATGCAAACTAAGAAATGTAGATAATGATGAGTATACAACTATGTGATAAAAAAAGAATGTTCATATTGTATGTTGATTGGTTTTATTAATAAAATAAAAAGTCAAGCAATCAAAATCAAAATTTCAGCAGGCTTTTATGAGACGGAAAAACATATTTTTTAAAAAAGCGAACAAAGTTGGAAGACACATTACCTCATTTCAAAACTAACTGTAAAATGACACTCACATAGACAGAGGGGTATTAGGAAAAGGATAAACACAGATCAACCAATGAACAGAGCCCTCTCAACTAATGTACTGACAGGTGGGTATGTAGAGGTGGAAAACACTACTACAGTGACTGTATCTTTCCTCTTCTCAATTATTTAGAGAACACTGTGAGTACAAACTGCAAAGACACTTAACTCCTGAAACTTTAGGTTCCGGACTGCGCCAACTAGAACGTATCTTCTTCTCTCATTATCAGCCTCAAAACTGAGGTAAAATGCAAAAACAGAATTACTCATGTATCAAACAGACAGATAAAAACTCTAAAGTCCTGGGGCGGGCCGCGGTGGCTCAGCGGGCAAAGTGCTTGCCTGCCATGCCGGAGGACCTCGGTTCGATTCCCGGCCCCAGCCCATGTAAAAAAACAAACAAACAAACAAAATACAATAAAACAAGAAAATGTTTAAAGATGTTTCCTTTCCTTCCTTCTATCCTTCCTTCCTTCTCTCTGTCTTTCCTTCCCTTCCTCCCTCTCTCTTAAAAAAAAAAAAAAAAAAAAAAAAAAAAAAACTCTAAAATCCTAAGAGAATATCATGAACAAGCTCATCGACACAAATACTTTTCCATGATTTTGGCAAGGCCAAAAAATGAATGCAAAAAAAAAAAGAAACCCAGGATAGATAAATGACTATTTCATAAATTGATTCAATAATTAAAATGTGCACACAAAAAGTCCCTGCAAGGAATAATTTATAGATGAATTTTACCAAAATCTACAAGTAATTTTCTCACCTAAATTATGAGGAAGGAAAAGAAAGCAGAAAGCACCCCATTTCCTTTTAAGACTATAATTATGATACCATAACTATATAGGAACACAAAACTACAGTCTAATATAATTTAGAAATATAGAAATAAAAATCCTGAATATAATATTAGCAAAACAATAACTATGACACCAAAAATAAAACCCTGAGGAATATGTTTAAGAAAAACTCACCACCTATTAGTATAAGTATAGTGTATACAAGAATTTCAGAATACATTAACATCAGAAAATAGATTACACTAGTGGCAATATTTACCAATAAAAGTAAAGAAACTATGGCTTTCTTTCAATAGATGTGCAAAAAGTAATATAAGTAAATGCAAATTCATGACTAACATGACATCTTAGCAAACTGGTAACATAAGAAAGCTACTTGCCCAGACATAGATTACCTACCAAAAGCTGACAGCAAACATCAGGATTAATGGAGAAGTCTTCCCTCAAGATTGATTTGATCCACTTCTACCTCTCCTTTTTCAAGTAATTATGGACGCTTATAAAACAAAGAGCTCACCTGAGATTTCTTCATTTTCTGCAGCTCTCAGGAGAATGGAGAACTCTGTTCAGCTAGGGAGATGAAAGAGAATAGGGATCAGGAGATCTGGCAAGCCTTACAGCTATTAGTTTCACCTGCCAAAAATCTGACACAGCTAGGGTGCCGCCTCCCTATGTAAAGTGCATATGTGGGGGCATGAAAAGCATGAGGAGGGCCATGTTGGGGTGGAATATATAAACCACTGGATTAATATAAACTTTTCTCAATCCACTTAATAAGCCATGTGTCCTGACAAAAAAAAAAAAAAAACATAAAGAAATAAAAACAAAAGAGGATTAGGTGAATTACACTACACCAAAGGATAAGACACGATTCTTCCATTAGGTGCATCATTGTTCTATTTTCTTAGCAATACTGTTTACCCCTTGACACAGAGGGTCCACAGAAAGCAGAGTAAAAGGAATGGGGATGCTTTAAGACATGAAGTTTTAATTATTTGTTTTGATTATGATGCAGTTTCCCAAAAGCCCCTTTTGATGGCAATTCTGTGGTGTCTTATCTGAGAGAGAACGAACTGCACTGTTTCCTCCTAGCTCTGCCACAAACAAACTGGACATCACCTGACAAGTCATTGAACTCATCAGGCCCGGTGTCTTTAAAGCTTTCAAGAAAAGTCCCACGTAGGTAGCCACGGAAACCCTTCATGAACCATCTTGGTCGGATTCTGACATGAGGACAATATCAGTAGTGTCATACGAGGTAACAGATATGAATCACAGCCGCACATATTCTGCATAGAGTACAAAGGCAAAAGGAACCTTTCAGGGATGTGTGAAATCAGAATCTCCTCACCTCTGGCTGTTTTGCTCCTAACTCCACAGCTTCCTTTTAGGGATGTGTGAAAAGAGAATCTCCTCACCTTGGTTGTTTTTCTCTTAACTCCAGAGCTTCCTTTTAAGGATGTGTGAAATCAGAATCTCCTCACCTGTGGCTGTTTTTCTCTTAACTCCAGAGCTTGCCCATACAAGCTCCCCTGATTAAATGGCCTTTCCTGCGTAGCCTGTTCCTAGGCCTCCTCAGCTCACTGAGCTCTTCTCAAAGCTGGACCAAAGAATCCACTGTCATACAGTGGCTTCTGGATGTGACAGCATCAAGTCTGATTCATTCTGGCCAGCAGAATCAGTAACTGCTTCTGGTCAAGGAAATCAGGACTTTCTCATTTCCGGGCTCTTCTGCCTTCTCTGAAGTTCTGGTAAGAAATAAAAAGTCAGAGGGCCATTCCCTTCCAGGTTAGATTCTGGATTCCAAAAGCCCCCTGCTTCCTATCTCATGAGGGCTGTTTTTTTTTTTTTTTTTTTTTTTATCCAGGGATCTGAGACCCAGACTTGGTAAACAAATTAATTTTAAGGCCAAAACCCTGACTCTTGGAACTCCCTATATCAGACTTAAAACACAGCTATCTCTTAAGCAAACAAACAAACAAACAAAACACAGATAACCTACCGGTCTGGGAAGAGCTAGGATCTTTGACCTAACGGATTTGAAGACACCAGACATACCAGAAAGCATTTGCCAGGTGGTAGGAAGCCATCTACATTCACTTCACACAGTACCATGAGGGACTTGGGGACAAGTGACTTGAAGGCTGTGAGGTGTGCTTTAGACAGGTGCAATATTAGAAAGAACTTGAGACTGGGAATAAGGCACGCAAACCTCCGAACCCAAGCTTCGCCACCAGCTGGTTTATATCCCGAGCACATCACTACATGAGCCTCCATTTCTTTTTTAATGCGTACGATTATACCTACTCATAACGTGGCTGTCAGGTTTACACAAGCCACCAAATGAAAATTTATGAGTGCTTTCTACATACAAAAGCCACTGTCACTCCGTGTTTTCTACCTGGCACTTGTGTAATTACAGGTGACAACTAACTTCACAACGTCCTGAAGCAGTCATCATTCATAACCTCGCTCCCAGACGCGTGAAGCGACAAGGCTCTCGCCCGCCCCGGTGGCGGGTGACCCACGTGGAATCCACTCGGGTCCTTCTCCGGAGCCGCAGACCCACGGCCCGCTCCTCCCGCCGCGCTCACTGCCCACTTATGAACACGCGCTGACTCTGCTCTCCGGCATGGGCTCTCCCCTGGCCGAGCCGCACCGGGGAGAGGCACAGGTGTGCGCCCACCCCGCCCGCACCAGAAGCCCCCTGACGAGGACACCACCGGGGACCGTGCGGCGGGAACCGCCGGCTGGGCCCTTCTCGGGCCCCGAGCGTACGGCTGGTGGACGGCGGAGGTTTCCACGGATTCCCATTCTCGCTGCCAAGACATTCTCGGCCGCCTCTCCCGGCTGCTCCCCACGCGCGCTTACCCCGTGCTGCCTTAACCCTTTGAAGTGACTCAAGATGCTTCCCGGGACGCCAGTCCCTTCCCGGGACGCCTGAAGGGGCGCAACGAGGAAATGGGCTCTGGCTGCGCATGCGCAGCAGAGGCGTAGCCGTTCGTTCCCAGAGTGCTGTGCGAAGACCCAGTACCTGTGAGACCACATTTCCCACAAGTCCCTGCGTCCCTTTGGCGGCCCCTCGCGCGTTTCCGCCTTCTGGAAGGTTGGAGGATGTGCTGAGAGGGCGGAGCTCGCGAAGGTTAAGGTGTGAACTTGAAGTCTACGATGAGTGCAGATCCTCAAGGAAACAGTAACCTTTCTTCATAGACGTTTGGAGTAAATTGGGAAACCTTGAATATGAACTGAGCAGTTAAAAATATTAAGGAAAACCACTACTTTTCTCAAGGGAGAATAATGGGGAATTGTGAGGGAAATTTAACTGATTTGTAAAAGGCATGACAACTGAAGTATTTAAGATTAGAATTACGTTATTGTAAATTTACTTCATAATTTATAAAATTTATCCTGGGACCTTGAGCTGAGCCCGTATTTTTACAAATCCTGTCACATCACCCTGATTCACTGCTGGTGCCCCGGGTACTAAGGATGCAGTTAGGATTGTGTGTCAGGAAATGCTGATTTTTATATATTAACGTTATTTTTGGCAGAATTCTCTAACTGTTTAAACAAACTTTTACATTATCTTCTCTTTTCATGCACATAATGACCAAGTTTGTCTGCTTTTCCCCAATATTTATAATTCTTAACCAATTATAAGCAATAAGTGAAAAATACTGGTCGACTTCTATTAAACAGACGTAAAAAACTTTAACATTATGATCTCTAAGGGAGAGAAAGTGGTCAATTTATTCCACAAACATTCATTGTAAACCTTTTGTATATATGTTACTAGATATAATTTAAAAACAAACCATAGAACTGTAGAGCACAAACATAAATGATGGACTGAAGTTAAAAGTACAAGTATAAAAATTCTTTCATGAATTGTAGCAAATATACCACACTAATCCAAGGCATCAATAATAGTGTAGTATATGAGAATGCTGTATTTTGTGCATGATTTTCATGTAAATATACAACTTCTCATTAAAAAAATAAGACCTACTGTATAGTAACTGTCATTACAGGTACTGGGAGAGCACCATGAAAGAGAGAAAATACTCTATCTCGATGGAGTTTATAATCCAGAATTGTTTGAGGAGTCTATGAGCCAGGGTCACCACAAGAAACAGGTGTCATTCTCTATTGGGACAATTGAGGAGGGTCTAATAAAAAGGGCTCTGGACAAACGATGAGTTGGTGAACTACCCTGTGATTAGTGACAGCATGGAATCATTGTTACCACCAGGCTTGAAGTGAGAGCAGGAAGAAGTACGGAAACCAGGTAGAAAATGTTACCCCAATAGGAGCTATGGCCTTAGGAGTAAGAACATTCTAATGGCCAAGACATGGGCCAGTACAGAAAGTCACTCGAATGTATACTCCAAATCCACTTGTTTACACCGTCTAATGTTCTGTCCTCTGGTAAGCATTCATTAAGCCCCACTTTATGTTTCTTTCTGGGAGTCCATCCCCATATGTACACACACACACACACACACACACACACACACACATACACACACACACTTTTTGTCGCCGGTTTTCCACTCTTATTCTTTTCTGATCTCTAACTACCAGTTAACTCATTCAGCAGGTGGACAAGAATCATAAAAATCTCAACTCAGAATGTCTCTATTCATCACAAAGGGGACAAAGAAATATAAATTGTGCACACTGGGAAGATTTCATTTCAAGGACAGGCCCTCAGAAACGCCCATGACTGGGACTATAATTGCAGCAGTCATCATTTCTAGATGATTCCACCATACATAGGAAGTCATGTGTGAAAGATTCAATGTGTCTATGGCTACAGATCTCCCTTGGGAATGATTTGTGGAGTATGCTGGTATACCTGTGACTAAATAACCAGGAAATTTTTGAAACGGACCCAGCCTCTTCTCAGTTTAAGACTGCTTAAGGATATATCAGGGAACTAGGAAGGAGTATTTAAATCCCTATTATGTTGACATGTTACTTTTCTGCCTACTAGATCTAGAATTTCATACACACACATTCACTCACGCACACATACAGACGTACAAATCCCTATACATGAATGGTTCTCAAACATGGCATCAAATATGCACAGAGAGTTTAAAAATATATTTGTGAGAATTCCACTGGAGAAACACATATATATAATCATTAGCATGAAATAAAGAATGGGCTGCTCCTGAATCCATGGTGAGTATAGTCATATAACTTTGATGCTATCCAAATATTTTCAGTCTTTCTGGTTTAATATCCTGGTATTCACCTTCTCATGCTACCTAGTTGTGATTGTACTATTGAGCAGGATCTTGAGTTCCTTTGGTGTTTTAATTCTGGATTAGATATTCCAATTTCCCTTCTGGGCATAGCTATTTTTCATTCTGATTGTAGACCTGGAGTCAGTAAGGGAGGTTGTAGGGACAGGTCCAGAGAAAAGTAGACATCTCCTTTCTGGTTGAGTTACACTAGGAGTGCCCCTTGGGATTTGGAGAAAGAAATGAGAAAAACATTGTTCAAAGCCAGTTAATCCTCACTCTTTTTCTCAGCTCACCACAAACACTGATTTTCATAAACTGAAAGGTCTTCAAATTGGAGAGTGTGCCAGATACAAGGAATCCTAAATAGTTTATAAGCCTCAAAAGCCTGATTTCCTAGGTAAGGTGTCCTGAACAGAGAGTATGTGTATTGACCAACAACTACTAGATGTTTGACCACATCATTTTCTTCTGGTGATAATTTTGGGCTTCTTGGCTGCTTTGAAAACCTACCAAGAAGAAGGAAGAACTCGATATGTCTTGACACTGAGTTCTTCCTAGCATGGATAGGGGGAGAAGGTAGTTTTTTCGTCAGGTCCATGTGTATAGTAATCATTTTTTGAAAGAATCAGAGGCATGATGCCCCTGTTGAAGCTAGTCTTGTATTCAGACCATATGTGACTGAATCCTTGAGGTAGATCTTGGTCTATTGAAAGCCAAAATATATTGGACCCCTTTCTTATAAGTCCACATACCTCCATCTGGGCCTGTTTCTGTCAATTTAGAATAGTTCTGTCTTTACTAGAATTTTATGCAAGAGGAATCAAACACTATATACTCTTTTGTGCCTGGCCTTTTCACTCAGGAAAATGATTTTCACATTTGTCTTTTTGCAGCGTAACAGCAAGTCAGGAGCAGCCTCATTCAGGGAGGGACAAATGCTGATGATGTCAGGAGGCGCTCATTACGCTTAATGGGCTTAAACCAAATCTGAATTAAAAAAAAATCCTTATTCCAATCTCCAGTTTCACGAATTTTCCGAATCAGTGCTCCCAAATTTCATGTAATATACTTGCTCAAATTGTGAATTCAATAATTATTATAACCCAATTTCTTACAAAAGCAAAATTTCATGTTATTTTTTCAACATCGGCCAATGAGTATGAGAAAAGAGATTATTTTAGAGCAAATGTAGAAGCTTCTTGGTCCTCTGACATTGTTTTGAGCCAAGTCCTTGATTTGCCATTTTCTATCTTTGAACTATCCAGTGTCCTCTTTGCAGCCAGACCACCTCAAAAACTGCCACTTAGTCAGAGCCTTGCTTTTTTTTTCATTCCAAGAAAATAATCACAACACAACTGGTTCTCAATACTCAGGAATGTGAGAAGTGGAACCTGAGTTCAGATGCTGCAAGAACCAGATTCCAAAGAAGCTACTGACCAGACACTGATGCATGAAAGTTACATCTCAGGATTCATATCTTCAAGATGTTGAGTGCTATCAGGAATAGCTGCAGAGAAATGACCCTAGTGATGGACATTTGTTTCTGTGTGAGCCTTAAACACCACTAACTTTGGCATTGCAAGTTAAGATTTTTGGTGATGGCTTGTGCTCCCTTATCCTTCCAAATGATACCCTCTGATAAAAGGCTTCACATTTCAAATATGAAGATTCACTCTTGTTTTTATGACTGAATATCTTCTAATTCCCTGGTTTAAAACTTCTAGGCCTCAAAATGATCTTACAGATGGGTGACAGTTTAGGGGCTTTTTTTTGGAGACTTGTTTTGTGATCTAATGTGGTCATCCTGGAGAATGACCCATGTGCAGTAGAGAAGAAAGTGTATTCTGCTGCCTGTTAGATCTCATTGGTTTAAAATAACATTTAAGTCTATTTCCACATTTACCTTCTCTCTAGATACTCTGCCCATTAATTCAGGTGGTTAATTAAATTGCTGTACTATTAATAATATAGAACTGTCTATTTCTCCCTTCAAATCTAAAAATCTGCTTCATATATTTTGAGGTTCTGTTAAGTGTATCTTTACAATTATATCCTCTTGTTGAGTTGACCCCTCTCTCGTTATATAGTGAACTTTTTTCATCCCTTGTAACAATTTTCTGACTTAAAATCTATTTTATCTGATATTAGTATAGCTACCTCAATTCCCTTTTGGTTTGTATTTGCATGGTATATTTTTTCCATCTTTTCATTTTCAATGTACTTACGTGTTTGAATCTAAGGCGAGTCTCTTATAAACAGCGTATAGTTTGGACATGCTGTTTTAACCATTCTGCCAATCTCTGACTGACTGGGGGGTTATTCTATTTACACTTTAAATAACTACTGACAATGCAGACTTTCATCTGCCATTTTACTATTTAGTCTTTGCAAGTCTTATGCCTTTACTGACCTTCAATTCTTCCATTAATGGCTATTTTCATACTTATTTAATTTTTTGTATTATACCATATCGAGCCCCTTCTCATTTCTTTCTGGATATATTTTCATATATTTTGTTTGTGTTACCATGGAGTAAATATTTAATGTTCTAAATTTATAAAAATCATTTTTTACTTTGTACCAACTTATCTTCAATAGCGTACACATACCCCATCTGTATGCCACTCTAATTCCCACATATTTTTACTTGTTTTAAATTTTACCTTTGTACATTTTACCTCCAATATAATAGATATTATAACTTTTATGCATTTGTATTTTAGCACCTGTGAAAGGTAGAATTACATATAAAAATACAATATTGTATTAAAAATAGTGCTGGCATTTGTAATGACCTAAATGGTTACTTTTATAGAAGCCTTTCTTTTTTAAGCTGCATCAACCCACTGTGTCGTGTTCTTTCCTTTCAATCTGAAAAACTCCCTTTCTGCATTGCTTAAAGGGCAGGCCTAGTGTAATGAACTCCCTCAGCTTTTGTTCATTGGGTATGTCTTAATCTCACCTTATTTTGAAAGAAAGTCTTCAACTGGTTGGCAACTGTTTTCTTTCAGCACCTTAAGTATTTCAACTGGCTGCCTGCTTGCTTCCATGGTTTCGATGAGAAATCTGCTTTTAATCTACTTGGGACACCGTTTTACATAACACACTGCTTTTCTCTTGCAGCTTTCAGACCTCTCTGTTTAGCATTCAATAGTTCGTTCACCATGTTTCTGGTCATATTTCTCTTCAAGTTTATCCTTTTTTGGTGTTTGATGGGCTCCTTGGGTATGCATATGCATGCCTTTTGCAAAGTTTGAGAAGTTTTCTGTTATTACTTTAACATTCCTTCTCCTTTCTCTCTTTCCTCTCTCTCTTGTGATGGTTTACTTCGGAAGTTGATTTCTCTCAGTACTCTAAAGCCCTGTATTTGTGGGATGGATGTGGAGCAGGTTGCAGGGTGTGAGATGGGGCACAGCAGTGTGGTGATGCATTTCAGTGCACGTATAGGCTCAGGTTGGTGATGCTACGCTGGTGCCTGTGAGTGTGGGTGCCCAGCATCAGGGATATGTTTAATGATCTTCTGCTATCTTCACGGCATGTATATATACTTGCTGGTGTCCCAAAGAGAACAGCTCACTGATTCTTCTACCATTTGCAATCTGCCTGTGTATTTTCTGTTTCAGTTAACTGTGTTCTTCAATTCCAGCAGTTCTCTTTGGTTCCTTTTTCTTATAGGGCTGTTCTCTCGTTGACAGATTCTTGCAGGATTTGTTTGTCTGTGAAAATTTTAATCTCTCCCTCAGTTTTGAAGGACAGTTTGGCTGGGTAAAGAATTCTTGGCTAGAAATCTTTCACTTTCAGGATCTTAAATATATCATACCACTGCCTTCTCGCCTCCATGGTGCCAGTTGCGTAGTCTGAACTCATTCTGATGTGGTTTCCCTTGTATGTGGTAGATTGTTTTTCTCTTGCTGCTTTCAGGATTTTCTGCTTCTTTTCAACATTTGACAGACTGATTAGTATGTGTCTTGGGGAAGGTCTATTTGGATTTGTCCTATTTGGAGTTCATTGAGCTTCTTTGACTTACATATTTGTATCCTTTACAAGGGTTGGGAAGTTTTCCCTCATTATATCCTCAACTACTCTTCCTAGCCCTTTACTCCTCTCTTCTCCTTCTGGGACACCAGTAATTCTTATATTGGTGCATTTTATGTTGTCCATCATTTCCTTGAGATCCAATTCAAAATTTTCCATCTTTTTTGCCATTTGCTGTTTTGAGTGTTTGAAATCAGTTGTCCTGTCCTGTAGTTTGCTTATTCTTTCTTATGCCTCTTTAAGTCTGCTGTTGTTTGTCTCTAGTATGTTTTTTATTTGGTCTACAGCATCTTTAATCTCTGTGATATCTGCTATTTTTCTGTTTACTCTTTGAAACTCCTCTTTATCTTCTTCTAGTGTCTTCTTGATCTTCTTTATGTCATTAGCCATCCCATTTACTTTATTTAGTACAGTTATATGAACATCTTTGATTAGTTATTCCAGCATCTGCATCTCCTCTGGTTTTTCATTTGGTTGTTAGGCTAGGCTATATCTGTTTGCATCATGATATGTTTAATAGTCTTCTACTGTCTTCATGGCATGTAAATATCTTGATTGGTTAACTTTGGAAGTTGATTTCTCTCAGTAATCTAAAGCCTTGTATTTGCGGGATGGATGTGGAGCAGGTTGCAGGGTGTGAGGCAGGGCACAACAGTGTGGTGATGCATTTCAGTGCAGGTATAGCTCAGATTGGCGATGCTATGCTGGTGCCTGTGAGTGTGGGTGCCCAGCATCAGGGAGAATGTGGCTGTGCAGGTGCATGCGTCTGGGTGGCAGGACCCTTTGTGTGCATGCATAGAGCTCAGGGCAGCCGGTTGGCATTGTGCCTACTGGGGAAAGATGTGGCCCGGCTGCGCAGGTCAGGGCTTGCCCAGAGCTGGGGTCATGTCTGGAGGACGTGCTCATGTGCAGATCTGGGAGGGCCATAATCTGATGTACATGTGTGCAGAGCTCAGGGGGGATGGGTGGGTCTCATGAGACTGTATGGGCTGGGGGCGGATGTAGCCTGGGTATGGAGGTTAGTGCCTGCAGCCTTTATCTGCTGGCACTGCCTTCAGGGAGCATGGAGGGGAAGATAGGGCTCAGGAGGGGCGGGGCAAGACAACATATGTGCAGGAGATGTGGGTTGGGCTGGGGCAGGCGTGCGTGTTCATGGGGTGGGCATGTGGGGCAGGTACTCATGCAAGGGGGTGCTTGGAGTCTGGGGAGTGGGGGCGGGTGATGGGGTTCAGGTGCGTAGGGTGTGGGGTGGGTTGTAGGTTGTAGGGCTGCACTGGTGAGGGTAGCACGTTCAAGGAATATGCCTTGGCTTACTTCCTGGTCCCTGACTCCCCGTCTGTGCTTCTGCATTAGGCCATTTGCACCAGATGGATGGTCTTGGTTCCCTACTTCTCAGTTTCTCAGCTTTTGCAACTAGAGCCTCCTATGTGGTTTAGAAGACCCTCCCAGGTCACTTACATCCTGGAATCGCCATCTCAGTCACCCTCCCATCCCTTCTCTAGCTGCTTCTTGAAGCAAGGGTGAACTCGACCTATCCTATTCAATCTTCCCAGAACTCCCCTCTTTGGTTCCTTTTAAAAATTTCTGTCTCTTTATTGAGATCCTCACATTGCCCATTCATTGTTTTCCTGAGATACCTTGGTTATTTCTCTGTCTTCCTCTTCATCTCCTTGAGCATATGGAAAATCATTTTTTTTAAGTCTTGTTCAGTTTGTTCATAAACTGGTCTTCTTCACTGATCTTTTCTGGATTTTATTCTCTTTCTTTGAATGGGCCATCATTTTCTATTTCTATGTTTGTCTTGTAATCATTTTTTGCATGCTGTACATTTTAATATTTTAAAATGTCAACTCTAGAATTTAATTCTTGAGGCATTCCTTGAGTTTGTATCCAACAAACTCTGATATGACAGAGATTTTCTTGAGTGACAGGAGCTAACAAAACCAAACAAAGCAGTCCAAAAAAACACCTTTCACAGTCTTGGCAAACTGGCTTTCCAATTGGCTGGTGTTGTCCTTGAGTTCAGCCCTCATATCAAGATCAGCCCATGGTGAAGCAAAATTCAGGGTCTTCCTTGTCTTTTCTGGGCCTGGTCTTGTCCTGAAGATGTGTTTGCCAGGGGCTTACGAGTTCCCTTGTTTACCCGAACTTGAATGCTCCCTCTAATCCCCAGGAAATAGACCTTTTCCTTCTCCTGGTGTTCCACTGCAGGAATTGAAGCAAGCCACCAACTCAATTTTTCTCACCCTGCTTTCACTGTCTCAAGCTGCCTTTGCCTGGAAGGCAGATTCTAGGAGTAAGGGCTTTAGTGGCTGTGTTTCTATGGAGATTTGGCACCCTCTGGATTCAGTGGCTGGACTTCTTGGGCTGCAACTGCCCCAGGCATAGGCAGAAACGGGCTGTTTTCAGGGCTGTCTCCCACCTGTGCCTTCCCCAGGGGAGGGGCGAAGCCCAACTCAGGTGGAATCCCTCTCGCAAGGAATTCAGACCCCAGGGCTTGGCAATTTGAAGCCATTAAAACCAGCCTACAACCTCTCCTCCGTCTCCACTATGCCCCCAGCAGGGAGAGTCTTACAAAGTTAAAAGTGCTGCAACATCTTTTGTTGGTGGGACCCGCAGATAGATGCGCCACATACTGGACAGGATAAGAAAAACAGAGCCCAGAGACTTCACAGGAAAGTCTTTTAACCTGCTTGGTCTCACCCTCAGGGAAAACTGATGCAGGTGACTCCTTCCCTCTGATAGGAGGCCAGTTTAGTACGGGAAAACCCGGCTGGAGTCTATAATACCTATGTAGACCCTCCTAAGGGTGGGGAGGGAAAAGGCACCATACAAACAGGGCAAGAAACAAGAAAACAAGAACTGAAAAATTATCCTCTGTTAAACAAAACCTAAGCTAGAGGTCCGGAAAAAGCTGAACTGAAGGTCAAAGAACAGATAGACAACAAATTCATACAGCAAGAAAACCCTAGGTAAGAGAAGTGAAAGCAATCTCCAGAATAAACTAATTAAGGTAATTAAATGTCTAGACGCCAGCAAAAATAACAAATCACACCAGGAAAATTGAAGATATGGCCCAGTCAAAGGAACAAACCAATAGTTCAAATGAGATACAACAGCTGAAACAACTAATTCAGAATGTACGAACAGACATGGAAAACCTTATCAAAAACCAAATCAATGAATTGAGGGAGGATATGAAGAAGGCAAGGAATGAACAAAAAGAAGACATGGAAAGTCTGAAAAAACAAATCACGGAAATTATGGGGATGAAAGGTACAGTAGAAGAGATGAAAAAAAAACAATGGAAACCTTAAATGGTAGATTTCAAGAGACAGGTTAGGATTAGTGAACTGGAGGACAGAACATCTGAAATCCAACAAGATACAGAAACTATAGGGAAAAAAATTTTTAATTATGAGCAGGGACTCAGGGAACTGAATGATAATATGAAGTGCACAAATATACATGTTGTGGGTGTCCTGGAAGGAGAAAAGAAGGGAAAAGGAGGAGAAAAACTAATGGAAGAAATTATCACTGAAAATTTCCCAACTCTTATGAAAGACTTAAAATTACAGATCCAAGAAGTGCAGCGCACCCCAAAGAGAATAGATCCAAATAGACGTTCTCCAAGACACTAGTCAGAATGTCAGAGGTCAAAGAGAAAGAGAGGATCTTGAAAGTAGCAAGAGAAAAGCAATCCATCACATACAAGGGAAACCCAATAAGACTATGTGTAGATTTCTCAGCAGAAACCATGGAGGCGAGAAGACAGTGGGATGATATATTTAAATTACTAAAAGAGAAAAACTGCCAACCAAGAATTCTATACCCAGCAAAACTGTCCTTCAAAAATGAGGGAGAAATTAAAACATTTTCAGTCAAAAAATCACTGAGAGAATTTGTGACCAAGAGACCAGCTCTGCAAGAAATACTAAAGGGAGCACTAGAGACAGATACGAAAAGACAGAAGAGAGAGGTGTGGAGAAGAGTGTAGAAAGAAGGAAAATTAGATATGACATATAAAATACAAAAGGCAAAATGGTAGAGGAAAGTACTACCCAAACAGTAATAACACTAAATGTTAATGGATTGAACTCCCCAATCAAAAGACATAGACTGGCAGAATGGATTAAAAAACAGGATACTTCTATATGCTGCCTACAGGAAACACATCTTAGACCCAAAGATAAACATAGGTTGAAGGTGAAGCAGGAGGAGTTATATTAATATCCAACAAATTAGACTTCAAATGTAAAACAGTTAAAAGAGACAAAGAAGGATACTATGTACTAATAAAGGAACAATTCAACATGAAGACATAACAATCATAAATATTTATGCACCAAACCAGAATGCCCCAAAATACATGAGGCAAACACTGCAAACACTGAAAAGGGAAATAGACACATCTACTATAATAGTTGGAGACTTCAATTCCCCACTCTCATCAATGGACAGAATATCTAGACAGAGGATCAATAAAGAAACAGAGAATCTGAACATTACAATAAATGAGCTAGACTTAACAGACATTTATAGGACATTACACTCCACAACAGTAGGATACACCTTTTTCTCAAGTGCTCATGGATCATTCTCAAAGATAGACCATATGCTGGTTCACAAAGCAAGTCCCAACAAATTTAAAAAGATTGAAATCATACAAAACACTTTCTCAGATCATAAGGGAATGAAGTTGGAAATCAATAATAGGCAAATAGCCAGAAAATTCACAAATATGTGGAGGCTCAACAACACACTCTTAAACAACCAGTGGGGCAAGGAAGAAATTACAAGAGAAATCAGTATATATCTCAAGGCAAATGAAAATGAAAACACAACATATCAAAACTTATGGGATGCAGCAAAGGCAGTGCTAAGAGGGAAATGTATTGCCCTAAATGCCTCTATCAAAAAAGAAGACAGGGCAAAAATACAGGAATTAACTGTCCACATGGAAGAACTAGAGAAAGAACAGCAAACTAACCCCAAAGCAAGCAAAAGGAAAGAAATAACAAAGATTAGAGCAGAAATACGTGAAATTGAGAACATGAAAACAATTGAGAAAATCAATAAAACCAGAAATTGGTTCTATGAGAAAATCAGTAAGACTGATGGGCCCTTAGCAAGATTGACAAAAAGAAGAAGAGAGAGGATGCAAATAAATAAGATCAGAAATGGAAGAGGAGACATAACCACTGACCCCACAGAAATAAAGGAGGTAATAACAGGATACTATGAACAACTTTATGCCAATAAATACAACAACGTAGATGAAATGGACAAGTTCCTAGAAAGACATGAACAACCAACTTTGACTCAAGATGAAATAGATGACCTCAACAAACCAATCAAAAGTAAAGAAATTGAATCAGTCATTCAAAAGCTTCCCAAAAAGAAAAGTCCAGGACCAGACGGCTTCACATGTGAATTCTACCAAATATTCCAGAAAGAATTAGTAACAATCCTGCTCAAACTCTTCAAAAAAATTGAAGTGGAGGGAAAGCAACCTAATTCATTCTATGAAGCCAACATCACCCTCATACCAAAACCAGGCAAAAATATTATGAAAAAAGAAAACTACAGACCAATCTGTCTCATGAATATAGATGCAAAAATCCTCAACAAAATTCTAGCAAATCGAATCCAGCAACACATTAAAAGAATTATACATCATGACCAAGTAGGATTCATCCTAGGTATGCAAGGATGGTTCAACATAAGAAAATCAATTAATGTAATACACCATATCAACAAATCAAAGCAGAAAAATCACATGATCATCTCAATTGATGCAGAGAAGGCATCTGACAAAATTCAACATCCTATCCTGTTGAAAACACTTCAAAGGATATGAATCCAAGGGAATTTCCTTAAAATGATAAAGGGAATATATGAAAAACCCACAGCTAATATCGTCCTCAATGGGGAAAAACTGAAAACTTTCCCCCTAAAATCAGGAACAAGACAAGGATGTCCATTATCACCACTGTTATTCAACATTGTGTTGGAAGTTCTAGCCAGAGCAATTAGACAAGAAAAAGAAATACAAGGCATCAAAATTGGAAAGGAAGAAGTAAAACTATCACTGTCTGCAGATGATATGATACCATATGTCAAAAACCCTGAAAAATCCACAGCAAAACTACTAGAGCTAATAAACGAGTACAGCAAAGTGGCAGGTTACAAGGTCAACATTCAAAAATCTGTAGTGTTTCTATACACTAGTAATGAACAAGCTGAGGGGGAAATCAAGAAACGAATTCCATTTACAATTGCAACTAAAAGAATAAAATACTTAGGAATAAATTTAACTAAAGAGGGCGGGCCGCGGTGGCTCAGCGGGCAAAGTGCTTGCCTGCTATGCCGGAGGACCTCGGTTCGATTCCCGGCCCCAGCCCATGTAACAAAAATGGAGAAACAGAATACAATAAAACAAGAAAATGTTTAAAAATGTTTCCCTTTCTTCCTTCCTTCCTTCCTTCTATCCTTCCTTCCTTCTCTCTGTCTTTCCTTAAAAAAAAAAAAATAAAAAAAAATAAAAAAAAATAAAAAATTTAACTAAAGAGACAAAAGACCTATACAAAGAAAACTACAAGAAACTGTTAAAAGAAATCACAGAAGACCTAAATAGATGGAAGGGCATACCGTGTTCATGGATTGGAAGACTAAATATAGTTAAGATGTAAATTCTACCTACATTGATTTACAGATTCAATGCAATACCAATCAAAATCCCAACAACTTACTTTTCAGAAATAGAAAAACCAATAAGCAAATTTATCTGGAAGGGCAGGGTGCCCTGAATTGCTAAAAGTATCTTGAGATAAAAAAACGAAGCTGGAGGTTTCACACTGCCTGACTTTAAGGCATATTATGAAGCCACAGTGGTCAAAACAGCATGGTACTGGCATAAAGTAGATGTGTTGACCAGTGGAATCAAATAGAGTGTTCAGATATAGAACCTCTCATCTATGGACATTTGATCTTTGATAAGGCAGTCAAGCCAACTCACCTGGGACAGAACAGTCTCTTCAATAAATGGTGCCTAGAGAATTGGATATCCATATGCAAAAGAATGAAAGAGGACCCGTATCTCACACCCTATACAAAAGTTAACTCAAAATGGATCAAAGATCTAAACATCAGGTCTAAGACCATAAAACAGTTAGAGGAAAATGTCGGGAAATATCTTATAAATCTTATAATTGGAGGCGGTTTTATAGACCTTACACCTATAGCAAGAGCACTGAAGAAATAAATAAATGGGAACTTCTCAAAATTAAACACTTTTGTGCATCAAAGAACTTCATCAAGAAAGTAGAAAGACAGCCTACACAATGGGAGACAATATTTGGAACTGACATATCAGATAAAGGTCTAGTATCCAGAATTTATAAAGAGATTTTTCAACTCAACAACAAAAACACAGCCAATCCAATTACAAAATGGGAAAAAGACTTGAACAGACAACTCTCAGAAGAGGAAATAGAAATGGCCAAAAGGCACATGAAGAGATGTTCAACGTCCCTGGCTATTAGAGAAATGCAAATCAAAACCACAATGAGATATCATCTCACACCCACCAGAATGGCCATTATCAACAAAACAGAAAATGACAAGTGCTGGAGAGGATGCAGAGAAAGAGGCACACTTATCCACTGTTGGTGGGAGTGTCAAATGGTGCAACCACTGTGGAAGGCAGTTTGGCGGTTCCTCAAAAAGCTGAATATAGAATTGCCATATGACCCAGCAATACCATTGCTAGGGATCTACTCAGAGGACATAAAGGCAAAGACACAAACAGACATTTGCACACCAGTGTTTATAGCAGCATTATTTACAACTACAAGGAGATGGAAATAGCCAAAATGTCCATCAACAGACGAGGGGCTAAACAAACTGTCGTATGTACACACGATGGAATATTATGCAGCTTTAAGACAGAATAAACTTATGAAGTATGTAACAACATGGATGGACCTTGAGAACATTATGCTGAGTGAGACTAGCCAAAAACTAAAGGACAAATATTGTATGGTCTCATTGATATGAACTGACATTAGTGAATAAACTTGGAACATGTTGTTGGTAACAGAGACCATCAAGAGATAGAAATAGGGTAAGATATTGGGTAATTGGAGCTGAAGGGATACAGACTATGCAACAGGACTGGATACAAAAACTCAGAAATGGACAGCACAATACTACCTAACTGTAATATAATTATGTTAAACACTGAATGAAGCTGCATGTGAGAATGATAGAGGGAGGAGGACTGGGGACATAAATGAAATCAGAAAGAAAGATAGATGTTAAAGATTGAGATGGTGTAATCTAGGAATGCCTAGAGTGTATAATAATAGTGAAATGTACAAGGTAAAATTTAAAAAATGTTTTTGCACGAGGAAGAACAAAGGAATGTCATTATTGCAGGGTACTGAAAATAGATGGTAATTAATATTTTAAAATGTCACCTTCTGTGTGAGACTAAAGCAAAAAATGTTTATTAGTTACAAAATTTATATTTTGACTAGTGCATTTCCTAATATAACTTATGTAGATAGTTTGATTGAACACCATAAGTACTTGGAATCTCAGATAGGACATGAGATTTTGCTGGTTTGTTCAGAGTGATGCCCCGATGAATCCCAGAGTGATTCAATTAGTGAGTGGAAAAGTATCTGCAAAACCCCCTTCAGGGAGTGGTGAGAACGGGGAGAAATTCAACTTCCCCAAGTTGAATTCTTGATATTCTCACAAGCAGTGTGGACAACCAAAGCTATAGGCTGAGCCCCCAGTCTTGGGGTTTGTTCACATGAAACCTAACCCCACAAAGGATAGGTCAAGTCTACTTAAAATTTAGGCCTAAGAGTCACCCCCAAGAGAGCCTCTTTTGTTGCTCAGATGTGGCCCCTCTCTCCAGCCAACACAACGAGCAGTCTCACCACCCTACCCCTCTCTACGTGGGGCATGACTCCCAGGGGTGTGGACCTTCCTGGCAACATGGGACAGAGATCTTGGAATGAGCTGAGACTCAGCATCAAGGGATTGAGAAAAACTCTAGAATGAGCTGAGACTTAGCATCAAGGGGTTGAGGAAACCTTCTTGATCAAAAGGGGGAAGAGGGAAATGAGACAAAGTGTCAATGGCTGAGAGATTCCAAACAGAGTGGAGAGGTTATCCTGGAGGTTATTCTTATGCATCAAGTAGATATCATCTTGTTATTCAAGATGTAATGGAGAGGCTGGAGGGAACTGCCTGAAAATGTAGAGCTGTGTTCCAGTAGCCATGTTTCTTGAGGATGATTGACTAATGATACAGCTGTCACAGTGTGACTGTGTGATTGTGAAAACCTTGTGTCTGATGCTCCTTTTATCTACCTTGTCAACAAAGGAGTAGAACATATGGAATAAAAATAAATAATGGGGGAACAAATGCTAAAATAAATTTAGTTTAAATGCTAGTGATCAATGAAAGCGAGGGGTAAGGGGTATGGTAGGTATAATCTTTTTTTTTCTTTCCTGTGTTCGTTTTATTTCTTTTTCTGAATTAATGCAAATGTTCTAAGAAATGATGAATATGCAACTAAGTGATGATATTGTGAATTACTGAGTATGTATGTTGTTTTATTTTGTTTCTTTATTTTTTTAATAAATAAATAAAAAAAAAAGAAGCCAGTAGAGAAAGCTAGCAGACATCAGTCACCATGTGCATTCCCAGCTGAGAAAGAAACCCTGAACATCTTCGTTTCTTTCTTTGGGGCTAAGGTATCTTTCTCTGGATGCCTTAGTTTGGATTTTATGGCTTTAGAACTGTAAACTTACAACTTAATAAACTCCCTTTTTAAAAGCCATTCTGGGCGATGCAACAGTAGCTTGGTGGCAGAATTCTCACCTGCTAAGTCGGAGACCCAGGTTTGATTCCTGATGCCTGCCCATACAAAAAAAAAATAAATTCCATATCGGGGGTTTCACCAACGCACTCACTTGAAGTGAAAGAAATACCCAAACACAAGAGGGTATGGGTGAACAGGGGACTACTCTCTTGTTAGGACAGCCCTGAGTGCTTAAAAGAGCAGACGTTTATTCACTCAAGCAACCCACGACTTTCTCATGAGAAACGGCCTTTGGCAAGCAATGATCTTATGTCTATATCTTATGGACCCAAAGTCCAGGGAGCTTATCTGTTCTTATTTTAGGGAACATTCTGCACAAAGTTTATTGAAAACACCCCTCCCAACTTCCTTGAGACTAGTTATGCACACAACAATCTCCACTGCCAGGTCATGAACACTGCCTTCAGTAATCCATGTCCTTGGCCTGGCCTGATTCAGACATTTCAGAAAGCAGGCCCCGTATTACAACATTCTCCACCATCCGTCATGCATTCCTACATCTCCCCCCTTGTTGTTTTTGCATGGAGAAATTTGGGCATTGGCAGAAGCAATAGTTGTGGATGCAGACAAAGGAGCAGAGGGGCAAGTCATGAGTGTTTGGATTCTGATTTTGACGCTGCGGCTCTTGTATTCTCTAACACAGCCTCAGCCTGCTGTGTTGTCTTCTTCAGCACCCCCCCCCCCCCATGTCAGGCCAGATGCTTTCTGGGTTCAGGGGAGTCGCATGGTCCATGGCTGCAGCTCCTCAAGATTCATTTTCTTAAGTTCCGGGATTGGAGTGGGTGCTGCCCACACAATGCCACAGTTTGAAGTATCGAAGTGGGATCCACACAGGTCCTGCTGAGGAGGAAACACAAGCATAGCCTCGTCCCCACGTTATTAGCAGGGATGGGCCTTCCAGTAATTACTGTGAGGATTTCTCCACAATACTGGAGGTTTTGAAACATGTTTAAGGGTGATGTAGTGTTTTTGTACTGCAGAAGTGTTGGTAGAGTCAAGGTTTAAAAAATTCAGGGTGTATAAAGCTTGGGATATTCTTATATTAGGATCTCAGGGGCCCATACTCCCCACTTTCTGCTTTTTAAAGAGACTTGATGGTTAGATGAGTATGTGTAATAATGGCTTGACATTCTGGGTTATGGGGAATACCGGTGACGTGAATAATTTGCCATGTTTTGTAAAATAGTTGGAAAATGTGGGAAGAATTAGCTGGGCCATTGTCTGTTTTTAATGTATAGGGTCTTTCCATGAATGCAAAAGCACGCAATAGATGTTTACAGGTGTGCGCTGCTGTTTCACCAGCTAGAGGTAAAGCAAGAGTTAAATGTGAGTAGGTGTTTACATAGATGCATGTGTACTGAATCAATATGCTATATTTGAGCAGGGAGTGTTTTTTTTTTGCCAATTTTTCTGTTACTATTTTGTTATTGTTTGTAAAGTATTATTTTTACAAATTTCACATTGACTTTTATTTAAAATAGGAAAAGTTAAATTAATCCCTTTGGCTTGTACCCACCTGTGCATAGCTTATGCACCTAAATGTCCAGATTGTCGATGCACCCATTGTGCAAAAAGCAAAGTTTTTTTTTTTTTAGTAATGATATTCATAGGAATTTTTGCCAAGGCATTTGCAGTAGCATTATACTTACGTTCAGGTGAATTTAGGATTGAATGGGCATTTACGTGAAAAACAAATACATTAGTACATTGAACAATTTTCCATTTTTTCCCCCATAATGTTTTTTCCCATAATTCCCTTTAATGCATTTCCCAATTATTTTGTTTCCAGATAGGCATTCAAATAGTTAACCATAGGCCACTGTCCATGAATTAGTAAATAAATGACATTTACCTCCCCTTTTTTGCATTATCCCTTGATGCACTGCTTTTAAACTTCTATCTTTTGAGGAGAAAATTACTGATTTACTGAGCTAAAGGTATTTTTGATGCTTTTTTGTTATTTTATTTTTGTAAGCAAAGCTGAGATTTGGTTAAAGAAATTATTATACTGTTGTCTAATATTATACACTGACAGGAGATTAGAAAATGTTTTAATTTTTATAACATTTTAAAAACATTTTATGCAACTTAAAATACATCAAATGAACTTTATTTTTAGCACTTCATTTTTATAAAGTTAAAGAACAAATGTGCAACTGTTTGGAATAAAAGATATTTTTTAGAGTTTGGCTTTTAGAAAGCAAAATGTTAAAAGTTGTTAGGTTTGAAATAATAATAATAATATTAATAATAATAAAATAAAAATATTATTATTAGTTAATTACTTTAACTAATGCTGAGGGAAAAAACTTAGCCTTAAACAATGATTCATTTTTTTTACACAGCCAAGGACATGATAAAGTTAACATAAAGTATAAGAAGGTATTCTGATAAAATAAACTTTCTATTTTTTACATTGATTACTAAGAAAAGAATTTTACAACTTTTTACTACAATAGGCCAACAGTTTAAGAAAACTTTGTTACTTTAATAGAGAAAACTAAATTTTAGTTTTGTATTTGTGTAGTATTTGATATTAAAGCTTTTAAAAATTTTATAGATAGAGCCATTAAATTTTTTTTAACTTTAACCATAATTTTATTTTTCACAAACCTTCGGTAACTTATTATATCTATTTAGGCTTTGTCTTACATTTTCCTCAATTTGTAATAGCCATTTATTTTAAGACAAAAGTTTTTTTTCCCTTTTAATAAAAACACATCCTTTATATTCTTCATACTTATTACTTCAAGCAAACATTTCACCACATACAATTACCATCACAATTAAATTTTTTAGAATAATGTTAAATACTTAAAATGCTTTAGTTAATGCATATTTAAAACACTAATATACAATTTTTAACAAGAATTTTTACTTAAAAATTTTTTTATTATATATATTTTTATAAAACAAATTTAATTATAAGATGCTATTGAAATTTAAAGTTTTATTTTTAGGCAATTTTTTACTGATGTCCAATTTATATAATGGAAAGTTAACAGATTTTTAAACTTACAAGTAAAGAAAAAGTATGAAGATAAAACTTGCAAGTGAAGAGTAAGGTAAATCATCCCATCCCAGAATTGTTTGTTTCTTTATTTTGGGCTTAGAGGACTTTTTTAAAACACATAATTTCTTGATGTTTAAAGCTTATGGCTCACTATTAATCTCTTAGTGCTACTTGGCTGGAGGCTGTGAGCTCTTGTGTTAGATGTTAACTGCCTCTTCCAACTCCTGAACAAACTTTTTATTAATGTTTGTAACAATGAATGCAGTCAAAAAGAAAAAGGAGATGACATTTTTTTTTATTTTTGCAGAATTTTTTACCCTTACTGATTTTAAGTAAATTTTGAAAAGGGGTTACTGAATTACAAATTCCCAAATACCTTATGGCAGTTGAAAATAAAAATTAAGGAGATAAAGCATTTAGATTTGAAATAGCTTTATTCATACAAAAATAAGAAAGGCAACTTTAAATTTATTAAAAATGGTTCTAATAAAGCATTACAATATTTAGAAGAGCACAATCCATATTTTTCGCACAAATTTTCTAAAGCTTGTTTTATTGACATACACCACCATGAAGCCATGCTGAAATGCGAATCATTCTCATAGTGCCAATTTTGTCACATGAAAGGCATCGTGATATTTGTGGCTATTTAATTTATAGGTTTGGATTTACGAACCTATAAAAATAGATTTTAAAAGAAAGTAATTAAAAGAGTTTTAAAAATAAGGCATCGTTACAGTACCAGATAAGATGGCATCAATACCTGAAGATAAGTGCTGGGAAGTCTTGGAAGCAGCATTTAAAGTTTCATCAGTAAAAATTTATAGCAGAGCATTCTTTTTCCAGATAAGGTTTTGATGAGACTCTCTTCTCGTACTTTTTTTTTTTTTTTGCATGGACAGGCATTGGGAATTGAAGAGACTCTCTTTTCTGTATGCTTTTCTTGTCTTTTTTAAAAATTTCTTTAACTGCTTGTATGCAGTTTTTATATTTTTACACAACAGTGGCTGAATTCCAGTTAGCTTATGTGACCGGGCCCAGTTGGCGCTCTGGGAACTGGCTAGGGACTGAGAGGAGCTTCCTAGAACCTAGCTAACTTCATCCAAGTCCACCCTCTTCTGGAGGATAGCCAGTCCTCCCAGCTGGAGTGCACATTTCTAGCTGTTTCTTACCAAGGTCATGCAATGGCAACAGTTGAACAGAACAGACTCTATAAATTTATCTTTCCCTTACATTTGGCCTTTAGAGTCTAATCTGTTCATGATGTAAGCCATGGTCATTTTTGGGGTAAATTTAGTTCATACATATGTTTTTATTTAAATACAGGACAAATCATTAAAATATTTTTATACAGGCATAAAGAAATTCAGGTATTTACATGATTTGAACATCACTTAGCCAGTATAACATGAGTATACATTTAAAACAGATTCACTTATAGCAATAGTACCTTAGGTTAATGGACTAAGCCACCTGGTCTGGGGCAAGAAAAGAAACATTACCCAGCCAGCACAGTATTTTTCTTCAATGGTATATTCTCAGATTAATAGATTAAGCCTTTTGCAAATGGATCAGCTGGTCCATTTTTATGAATGCTTTTCCTTAAAAGTATTAGATCCAAGTGGCTTATGCACACGGTTTCCCCTCTGATCCTGGACCACACAGCAGACAAGAATTTTACCTTTTAAAGCTGCCCATTGTAGGCACTGCATGTAGAGACTTCCCTTTTAGAAGAGGAAGGAGGAAAAGGCAATTGTGTAACCATTTTAGGAGGAGGACCTATGGTGAGAAATGGGAGGAGGTGGGGAGAGGGGAGCTATTGACTCCAAAGGATGTTCTTTCTTAGTGTCCTGTCAGGTAAGGTCTCCTCCTCTTCCCTGCAATGGAGAGGAGGTAAGGCTGTATGAACAGTGCCCACATGGTTAATGCTGTTACAGGGACTCTGTCCTTGCTCATGGTGCCATTTAAGACTCCTCCCCACCTGCTCCCAAATCTCCAAGTCCAACATTCCTTCATAAGGGAACCATGGATTATGTAAAAGATCCTTTAGCTGAGCCTCTGCGGCAGTGGCGCCACATGCTTTTAACAGATGTTGCAACAACCTAATTTATTGCCTGTGGGGCACAGAAAGGGGCTGCCCCATGATGATGCCCTGTTCTGGAATTCCCCCAAGGTCAGGCTGACTCACTCAGACCCACATACTCACTGCGCAGCTTCCACTCCTCGGGAGTCCTACGAGCCGCCTGTCCTGGTCTCCTCACATGGGACACCAATGGCCGGGGGTTTCCCCAATGCACTGGCTCACAGTGTAAGAAATACCCAAACACAAGAGGGTATGGGTGAACAGGGGACTGCTCTCTTGTTAGAACAGCCCTGAATGCTTAAGAGAGCAGACCTTTATTCACCCAGGCAACCCACGACTTTCTCATGAGAAACGGCCTTTGGCAAGCAATGATCTTATGTCTACATCTTATGGACACAAAGTCCAGGGAGCTTATCTGTTCCAAATGTTTTGGGGGAACATTCTGGACAGAGTTTATTGAAAACGCCCCTCCCAACTTCCTTAAGACTAGTTACACACACGACAATCTTCACTGCCAAGTCATGAACACTGCCTTCAGTAATCCATGTCCTTGGCCTGGCCTGATTCTGACCTTTCAGAAAGCAGGCCCCTTATTACAACATTCTCCACCACCAGTCATGTACTCCTACAATTCCATTTCTAGTGTATTGCATTCCAGCAGCTTTAACAAACTAAAACAGATTTTGGTACAAAAGAAGTGGGGTGCTGTGGCAATCTGCAAATACCAAACACGTTGGAACAGCTTCGTAAATGGATAAGGGGAAGATTCAGGAAGAGTTGTGAGAAGCTTGATAGAGAAGGCCTAGAATGCTTTGATGAGACTGTTGGTAGAAATATGGACTCTAAAGATATGTCTGATAAGGCCTCAGACAGAAATTATGTAGCTGGTATTGCAAACTGGAAGGAAGGTCATGTTCCTCTCCCCACCCCAATCAGTTGCCACTGGTAGTGCTGTGGTAACATTGATGTCTTTTAACTATTAGCCATAGAATGCATTTTTACTTTTCCCCTAGACCCCTCTACTATTGACTCTGTCCAATATCAAACTTTTGAAATAGTTCCATGCGAGAACTAATTTATAATTGTAGATTTAATCAGTGGGATATATGCCAATATACGTCCCTTTTCAATCACATTCACCTTCAGTATGGCAATGTTACTTATACCCCAGTAAGTAGTTATCATAACTTCTATCCATTCCCTTGCATTGAAGTTCAACCTTATTCAGTAGCCTTTCCTTCATCTCTAGCTTCTGTGTACCTCTAGGTCTGCTATATTCTACAATGTAACCTCTGAGATAACCTTTACCAGAATCATAATAAAATCATGCGGTTTGTGTCCTTCTGTGCCTAACTTATTTCCCTCAGCCTTATGTCCTCAAGGTTCACCTATGTTGTCATATGCCTCGGGACGTCATTTTGTTTTACTGCTGCATAATATTCCATTGTTCATTTACATTTAATGTAATCTTGATTTGGTTGAAGTCTAACATATTGATAGTCACCTCCTCCCATTTCTCTCTTCAGTTCTGTATTCACTTTCTCTTTAACTGGTCTGCCTTGGGTTGGCTTTTGTGTTGGTGTGGATGGCAAAATCTACTTCCTTGCTTTTCTTTTGTTAAATGTGATTCAGCTACTCAAAGATGTCCACTGTTCTATGTAAATTCAAGAATGTTTTTTAATTTCTCAAAAAACTGGAAGTGTTATTTTGGTAACATTTATGTTCACTCTAGTTTGAATGACAATTTACAATTATACGGTTATTAGTTATTAAGATTTCCCAGGCTATGAATGTTCCTCTCTACATAAATTTGGCTTATAGTTTTTATTACAAAATATACTGACCATCAGATCCTTTTTCTGCCTCAGTTAAGAATGTGTTTTTATTTTAGTCTCTAATGCTATGAACTTCATATTCAAAAGTTCTGTTTCCTTTTCAATCAACTTTGTAATTTTGTTTTTTCTAGGGAATTATCCGACTTGTCTATGTTATAAGAGTCTTTAAGCCTATGGTTATCTCCCCCTTTTGATCTGTATTTTATTTTTTTCTAACCTCACTTCTTGATGAGTCTTAACAGAGGCCATTCTACACTGATCTTTTCAAAGGGTCAAGGTTGAGTTTTCATAATTTTTTCCTTTCTTTTTCTTTCATGGATTCTTGACATTTCATTCTTCCTTTCCTTTCTATTACTTTGGGCTTCCTGTTGCCCTTTTACTCCCAATTTATAAGGCACATGACCAAGTTATACTAAATTCCAGTTCCATTAAGACCTCTCAAAGTAATTTGGTGTTATATTTTGTACTTTTCAAATATGATTGCTGTGACCCATCTCCTCCTCTTCCTTCTATAAATCATGCCCTAAATTTTCCTCGAAGTTCATGTTTCTCTGAAACAAAGCAGCTACAAGCATTGTTGAGGAGGGATCAAGGAGTGGGAGTCTAGGAAATTGGTGAAAGATCACAGTTGGTAAGACAGGAGGTGATAGTGGCCTTGGACCAAGGATTTTTATTGATAGTGGAAGCATTAGGGAGATGATAGTGAAAAACATGTTAAGGAAGAAATACAGATTTTCTGAGGGAATAAAATATTGGTGGCAAAAGGATTTAGTGCAGGGTTTTTAGACTCATAGGTGTAAGTTTCCCTCAGTGAGGGTAGGGGAGAGAGTTCAAAATTAATTATTGTTTTTTTCCAGTGGAGACTGAGATTGGGGTGTGTTACACTGAATAGTTGATGAGAGAGGACTAAATTTTATTGAGGATACAAGAGATTAGGTATGCTGAGCGGAAGTAAGAGATTGGCACCTCAACCCTCTTTTGAAGTTTTTGAAGAATGTTTTTTAAAAAATTGTATAGTCTTTTCACTTCTGCCTTTTCATGGATGACAAAAGTTATTAAGAATTTGTGCATTAGAGATTAACATTTAGTGAATAAGTAAAGAAGTAAGGGTGAGAAATACTCATCATGAGTGCTGAGATGCCTTATCCTGAACCTGTCATTCAGCCCAGCAGCTCTAATTGGTCAGGTTCATCAAGTTGTGAGACTGTTACTTCCAGACTTCTTTTTCCATCAATAGCAAATCAACCAGAGGTTAAACTAATTATATTTCTTCTGTCATTTGGACAGTCTGTCCACTCATTACAACACTGAAAAACCACAAAGACAGGCAAGCTAGTGGTAGTAAGGGACTGTGCTATCTGGCTACAGAAATCAGAATTGTTTCTCCTTCACCACATATGAAATGCTGTTGGTAAAAAAACAGAATATATTATTTACTCTGGGTCTCAAAGGGGACCTTTAATATAAGGGAAAAAAAGGCATTCAATACCTGGGAAGGAAAAACAAACATGGAAGACAGGGTGTCATGACACCACTTCTGGGGTCAGATACCTCTCCCTGTGTCCAGAGTCCCAAATTTGACAAAATAAAAACCTTTCTCCTTGGAACTGCCATGAATGTGACTCAGAAAGTAAAAGTGAGGGGAATTACTGGTAAAATTGATTCAAGGGATAACTACAGGAACCAACTCCTTTACCTGCCCATTTAGTAGAATGTAGAAATCTGCTTTTACCATTTTAATGGTTTTACAAAATTGAATGGGTTAGTACTTACAAAATGATCGTGGAAGCAAAGTTGTTTTTTTTTTAGAGTAGAAATGAAAAACTGATTATATATATATTTTTGAATTAGTAATCTTAGTTTATTAAAAAATAAATTCTGTCTTGGCTGACAAAGATCTGAAGACCAGTGCTATACAAGTCTGAATATTAAGAACAAATGTTTAATTTAGCACATTTAGAAAATAAAAAGAAAGGAAATGTCTGAGTGGAGAGTTCACAGCAGTAATTTGCAGAATCAAAACGAAGAGTTGCTGAATTTCACTTTCAACATTGTTAATATATTCAAAAAATTGCAGAGTGCCTAATAGGTGGAGGCACTGCTTCATATGCTTAAGAGACATTAAGAACAAAATAGCCCCCAATTCTTTCCATCTTGGAGGCTTTTCTAACTTTATTAGCTTGAATATACTGAGTAGGCACTCAGACAAAAACCCGATTCCTCTAGGGCTTCCCTCTAGATGTAGAATCAATTTGCAGGAATACAAGACCATTACCTTGTAAGGTGGGTCCACCAGACAGGGAAGGGAAGGGAGCATTCATGATTACTGAAGAGACTATGGCATTGAGCTGATACTGTTGTGATGCTATATGGAGAGGAGTCCCAAGCATACCCCAGTAAAGGGAGAGCAGGTAAAGCTTAAGTACCCAGTCATGGGACTTTGCCACCTGACCCCTCAATGAATGATTGAGGTTACCTCAGTGAACCGTTCCACTCTAATAGGTACCTGATTGTGAATTTAATAGCAAATCCGATCATAATCCTAAAAGGGATTTATTTAAAAGGGAGAGGGATGATGGTAAACATCTTCTATAAGAAAAAGTATTTGAGGAAGTACTAAAGAGAACACTTAAGAAAATCACAAAACATTGGCTTTGAATACATTACCAAATACTATAAAAACAGAAACTAAGTATTGATGCTTTGATTCTCAGGGAGTCAAACATTAACTGAGCTTGTGCAAACCAATCTGCCTGTCATGTTGACTTCTCTCCATGTGCAACCTTGTTTTCTTCTACTCTAGATACATTTTCTCGGCAGGGCTGCTGGCAGTTCTAGTGTCACTATGGAGCTGGTCTGTAATGTCATACCATTTCCAAAGTCTTAGGAAGGATTCTTCTAGTTCACACTTGATTCAAATACTGTTCCTTGAAACACTATCAGGCCAAAAGGATAGTAGTTTGATCCACATGAAGCACTTGCCAGCCCTATTGTCATAAAGGGTAATGTGTTCTTAAATGAATGCTGAGAAGGGGTGTTGATCAACCATATGCAACATCTTTATACATGATAATTTCAAGGATGAAGACATTTAATATTAATGGGAGGGGAGTGAATTAATTGGTATACAGACTACTGGCTATTCATCCAAAAGGAAGAAATGGTAGATTCTTATGTTATCAAAGAAAATATCAGCTATGGAGACCTTTACTTTTCACCGAGTCTACGGTGGTAGATGTTTTGCCACACCAGTACAATAATGTTATCAAAGTGACAACGGTGGCAATCCGGGCAGTGAAGGCTTTGTCAGGGGCTTGATTCTTGCCTGTCTCATTAGAGAACAGTCTTTTAACCTGGGCATCCAGATGAGCGATGCAGATGGTGTCCTCAGCAGCCCTGAGTTTTTCCTCATAGTCCCAAAGGGATGTTTTAAATCTACCAATCTCTAATTTTCCAACAGGCACTCCAAACAACTAGGCTACTAGCAAAAGCCCAAGAGTCAATACAAATATAATAAGGTTCAACAAGACATGTACTGGCCTGAAATCACCCTTATGTTCTGCCCACTAAAAGGAGTGGCCACATCCATTTTTGGTCTGTATACTGGCACTGAAGTTAAAGTCATAGTATCCTATTGGCTTCTGTTTAGCCAAACAATCAGTGAATGAGGCAAAGGCAGTTACGAGATCTTCTGTGAATCTACAGGGCTATTGACGGGCTCAGTGGCTTTGCATAAGGCAGTGAACCGGGGAATAAATTTCCCCTCACAGGTATAGCTGCTAATTTTCAATGTATAGTTAAGATACTGCTGGGGCTAGAACAGTTATATGTTAAGATATAACATTTACATTTCACAAACAAGTTTTTTTTTGTTTTTGTTTTTGCTGTATGGCAGGGGTCACATTTCATTCTTTTTCCATGTGACTATCCTGTTATTTAAGCACCATTTGCTGACTTTTGTTTGTTTTGGAAGTGCAGGGGCTGGGAATCGAACCCAGGACTCCCACATGGCAGACGAGAATCCTGCCACTAACTACCCTTGCACCCCCCACAAACAAGGTTTTTTGAGTCCTTTCCTCTTTGTTAGTCATTGAGTCTGAGATGACACACATAAAAATTAGAATACCAGGTTAAAGGTCTCTAAGAGTCAGGTGTCTAGAGTCTAAGAGCCCAAGAGTCAGCTAATAGTTGCTTTTCAGAGGAGGTACATATGTAGTTATGCCAGAGAATCACCTTAAACCACCCCTTCTCTGCCAAGGGCTGCCTCCTTTTGCTAGTGGTACCAAGCAACTAAACCACCAGTTAGAAATTGATGCTCCAAATGTTCAGAAGGGCCTTGTGACTCCAAAGCTATCTTCTTTACATGCATCTTTTTCTGTTTGGGAGAATTCCCTGACTTATGGGATGGGAACGTACAGCATATAACATAGTAATTCCTACCGTACTGTAAGACACAGGAAACCACAGTGTACTGCACGGGACCAAAGGGTTCCATCTATTAGACTTGTTCCCTCACATATGATCTGTACCCAAACCCCAGTAGTTGAAACCGTGTGCCCATGCCCTTACCATGTGAAAATATAAGATGCTGGCATGGGCACCTGTATCCAAAAGAGCCATCAGTTTGAGTACCTCCCCAGCATACTTGAGTATCAATGGCTTTTGGTTCCCTTTGGAGATGGGTGAACTTCTTCTTAAAGCAGATGAAGCTGGGGAATAGAGTGTGGAGCACGTGTGGAGAGGAGCTTTGTGCCACTGAGCAAGACATTTACTTCTGGTTTTCAGCTGCATGGCGGCTCCTCACCATTTAACATCAAAGAATTCCAATGTTTTAGATGAAACCAAAACTATTCACTGGATGATGTCACTGTTATATCATTTTTTTCATTACATTGAAAGGATGTCTCACATATGAAGTCTAATGATCTGAGGGACTCCTCAACTCAGCAAGCCTCTGATAATTTTTGTGTCCTCTGCTGACTCAAGTTTGGCTCAAACAGATGTTTTATACCTCTCTATCAGAAGGATGGCTAAATTGTTAGCAGTAAGAAACATCCCAACATGTAAGAGTTCATCAGGGTTATTTCTTGGTTACAAAATGTTGAAGTAGTGAAGATCTGGAAGAGGGAACTTCTGTCCCACTTCTTTTCTCAGAGATCCTGGCTTCTTTCACCTTCAGCTGTACTATGTGAATACACAGCACCTAAATTTGTCTTGGAAGTCATTTCCACTTTGTTCTAAAAGGGGCCTGGAAATCTGAAGGAAATCTTTTGCTAGGCCCAGATGTGGCATTCGTCCTTAGCATCCACATTCTCCTAGCCAGTCACACAGCCCCACTTGGATAAAGGGAGAAAATATAAATTAGCTGTGTTCCCAGCAGAAAATGAAATGGTTACTGGAGAAAAAATCATCAGCCTACTGGAAGTATGCATATAGAATATAACAATTCAGAAAGACTTTCTATAGTATATTGAAGTATGAGGGAATTTTGTGACATACTCTGAGTGCTACTTTTAGGACAAAATTCTAACTACATTCATTATACTCACAGGCTTTCTCTCCAGTGTGAATTCTTGGATATACTATGAGGGTTAACTTCTGGGACCGTTACCATACATTCCCTAAATTCAACTGGTTTCTCCCAGGCATGTTCTCTAATATCAAATGGTTGATCTTTTGGGCAAGAGGAATTTTCACATCTATTACATTAACAGGATTTCAGCCCTCCCTGAACACTTTGGTATACTTTTAGGGTCATCTAGTTATATAATTTACCATATTGACTACACTCATAAAATTTCTCCCCACTGTGAGTTTTTTGATGTATTCTAAGATTTGACTTCTGGCCAAATGTTTTTCCACACTTATTACACTGAAAGGGTTTCTCCCCTGTATGAATTCTCTGATGATCACTAAGGATTGCCTTACGGACAAATTTTTTCCCACATTCATTACATTTAAAGGGTTTCTCTCCTGTGTGAATTCTGTGATGTACTCTGAGGGTTGATGTCCGGGCAAAAGTTTTCCCACACTCAGTACATTTAAATGGTTTCTCCCCTGTGTGAGTTTTCTTATGTTGAATTAGATGGTCTTTTCGCCAGAATGATTTATTACAATCATTACATTGATATGCTTTCTCCCCATTGTGAGTTTTCTGATGGATTCTGAGGTTTGATTTCTGGCCAAAAGGTTTCCCACATTCACTACACTGAAAGGATTTCTCCCCTGTGTGAATTCTATGATGATCTCTAAGGGTTGACTTCTGAACAAAAGTTTTCCCACATTCACTACATTCATAGGGTTTCTCTCCTGTGTGAATTCTCTGATGTCCCCTGAGGGTTGACTTCTGGACAAAAGTTTTCCCACATTCATTACATTTATAGGGTTTTTCTGCTGTATGAATTCTCTGATGTGTACTGAGGTGTGACTTCTGGGAGAAAGTTTTCCCACATTCATTACATTCAAATGGCTTCTCTCCCGTATGAATTCTCTCATGTTGAATGAGATGTCCTTTTTGACAGAAGAATTTCCCACATTCATTACATTTATAGGTTTTTACCTCTGAGTGAATTCTCTGGCGTACTTTGCAGGCTGATGTCTGGTTGGATTTTCCACGTTTGTTATACTTACAGGACTTATCACCAGTTTGTGTTCTATCATTATATATAAATGGAGTTTCTTCTCTGATAGTTTTCTGAGCTTGAGAGAAGTGTGCCTTTCTGATGAAACTATTTCCACCTACATTACATTCACAGTGTCCCACAACCATGTGAATTTTATCGTACTTCAAGAAGGCTGACTTCTCACAGGAAGATTTCCCAAACTGGTTAAGTCGAGAGCACTTTTCCACTGGCCCAGTTTTGTTGTGGCCAAAGAGCGTTGTTTTATCACAATTTTGTTTCAATTCATCAAATTTACAGGATTTCTCTCGGGTTTGAAAATTCTTAAGTGCAATACAGGCAACCTTGTCATGGAAGGCTTTTCCAAATTCTTTACATTCAAATATTTGAGCCAAAGTTTGAAATTTTTGATGTTCAGTAAGCTCATCCTCATAACTGATGGCTTTCACGTTTATATTATATCCATAAAATTCATCTCCAATGTGAGTTCTCTCAAAATCAATATTGAAAGGTAAATTTGCACATAAACTAAAGTAATCTGCTTTGTTTGTGTAATAGTTTTTATCAATGATAAATTCAGAAATATTTTGCAAATTCATTCCCTGGGTAGAGGCACATTTACAGGACATTTTTGTTGAAGAAGTAGGAGTTATGTGAAGATTATTAAATGGTATTCCCCAAACATTCTCTTTTTCTTTAGTCACTGTTTTATTATTGATAAATATTGCTTGCTGCAAGTATTTGTCTTTGACTTTCTTGCTCCTCTTGGTCAGGTCATCACCTCTGTAATCTTCTAAAACAGAAAAATTGAAAACACTTTTGAATTTTACATTTCATATGTGTTGTACTTACAGACACATATCCTATTTTGTATTTCACTCTTCAGTTTCTCAAGATTAAATAATTTATATATGTGTGTGAATATATATCTGATAATCCCTCCTTTTAAAAAATAATATTGATACACTGAAAAAACAGGAGAATAAAACTGTAATAAACACATATCTATATTTGGTATTTGATAAATGTTTTTCTACCTGCTTAGAAAAGGCAGAAAAAAGGAAAACAGAAATTGAGCTTTATAAGATTTGTATTTTAGGGAGCAAGGAAATCAGAAAATGAGATGAAAACAAAAAGAACTATAAAACTGTGTGAAGTACAAAAAAAAAAAATAAGATCATAGTGCTCATGTGGTAGGCCTAGGAGAGAAAGGGTTTGGTTTGAAGAGGTCGGTTTTAATTCTCAGACTTAATACTATCCAGATTACTTTGCTAAAATATTAATGTGCAGGTTTCCATTTTGATATTCCCATTTCCATTCTACTCTTCAACTTCAAATTAAATTTATAACAGTATGTTAATCACGATTAAATGGAGAATCTTACACTTAAAGCTCTAACTCATTTTATGGCTGTGATTCACAGAAATAAAAAAGTATAAGACTGATGCAAGGAAAATCCATCCTTGCAACTAAATGAGATTAACTGCACAATTCTGGCTGATACCCTTCATGTATTCTATCAAAATTGTGTAACTGAACTGACCACGACACCCTAAGTTTTCATATTTTAATATGCTCATCTATTTCCTCAAACCAGTGTTTTCCTTGACATAGATCTAATCCTTATTATTTGAGGATCTGTTTTAGAATCTTTAATAATATTCCTTATTTATCATAAAAATTGTTGGTGTATCTGCTACTACCCACTGGCTACCTACATTCATTGAAACAATGTCAACCCTGTCCTAAAATCATTCTTTGAAGAAATTCTGTCCATTCACCTCATCCTATATATTCTTTAAAATAATAATCATAGTTATTTTAAAGTCCTTTTCTGCTGACTCAATATCTGAATCATCTGGGGGTCATCTTCACATTATTCTTCTTTGGCCTTTCTGTTATATTTTCTTGCCTCCTTCATGTCTAGTAATGGTTTGCTGTGTGCAGGATATTCTGTATAAAAAGCCTTACAAGGCTTGTGCTTGTGTGATATATATTCCAGAAGACATTGTTTCCTGAGCCTTTCCTGTTAGGGAGAGCAAGTGAGTAGATGATCATGTCAAGGTTAAGTAAAATCAAGGTGAGTCACAGCTAGGCTAGAGTTTTAGTACAAGATTTAAGTCTATCTCTAATTTTGCCATATGGCCATCCTATTCTTCTTACTGAGCTCCACGCATGTGTTGTACTTTTTAGTCCTGAAAGGTTGAGGGAGAGCACACTCTACCCATCAAAATTCCTGGCCAAAACCTTCTCAGTTTTCAGATCTGCAGAGTTCCAGTATCTGGCAAAAGGACTCTTACCCCAATGGCTGTTTCTATCTTAAGCAGAACAAGACTGCAGATGATTTTACTCTATTCTGTGATTTACTATCACTGAAACCAAGATTCTCTAGGAAGCTTTGACCCTAGTTCCTTTACCTCCTGTACAGGGCCCAGACTGAGCAAATGTTCCATGGAGAAAACCAGCTGTAGACTGAAGGCTCTCACTTTGTATTTGTATACCCAACCCTATGACAAGTAAAAGCTTTGCTGGTTTCTCCTTCTCCCAGCATTTACCTCAGTCTACCCTGCACTCAAGCACCTAACCAGCAAATGCCCCCCCCATGAAAATAATGACAGGCAATCCTTATTTCATTTTGAAATCCACTTTCTAAATTTTAGTTCATCTAGCTTTTGTGGCTTCCACAGTTCAATCTCATATCTTTAAATACAGTGTTTCTAAAAATTATTCAGCTTTTCCTAGTTTCTGCAGCAGGCCTGCTATGATCTACATCCTTCCCAGAAATATAACTGTGCCTTTCATAGCTCTGCTTAACTGTATTTCAACTATTCTGAGACATTACCATTTACTACAACTGAAACCAAGATTCATCTTCTATCTTACAGCATAATTTTTTTTTTTTGACATGGGCAGGCTCCAAGAATCGAACCTGGGTCTCCACCACAGGAGGCGAGAATTCTGCCACTGAGCCACCAGTGTACTGCCTGGCATATTATAATTTAATAGACATTTTCGCTTAGGAGTATATAGATTGGTTTATACTATAATCAGCATCTTTTCCCATTTAATGAAATATTTCAAACATTCCTTATTAAAGGGAGACTTTTTTACATTTTGTGCAGTTTTTCTTTATTAGCTTATACTTCTGGAGATGTTACTGCATTTCTGATTTCATTTAAACTTCCACGAGTAGAAGTTAAATCACTGACTCACACGAGTATGGACAATAATTAGGTAGGGACCTTTCCCCAGTAAAATTCACTGACCTCATGCCAGTCACACCTAAGAACTGACAACGATGTCCTTAGAAAGGTTCCCCTTACAATTATTTCAAAAGAACAAATCTGAACAATTTCTCCCCATCTTTGCAGACAGTTAACATGACTGTAATATATATTATATATTACACAGCAGAGTAGGAGAGTGAAATAAAGGACACTCTCTTCGGTGCATCATAATTCTTATGAGTAAAAAAAGGTCACTGTTGATTTCTCAACTTTTGCAATGTTGATAGTTTGGGCCTATAATTCTTCGTTTTAAAGAGCTGTCCTATTCTGTCAGATAGCAGAGTGGATGATGAAGTGTTAGTTTCTGTGTTACAGCCACTGAGTGGGTTTGCATTTTGGAGACAAGAAACTGAGCTTAAAATTTCATATGTACAATACTAACAATAATCGTAATGACAGCAGCTTTTACTAGATGACAGACATAATTCTAACCACTTTTAGTGTATTAAATCAGTGAAGTATTTGAAAAGGAAAAGGTTTTAGTGATTAAAGGCATATTACTAGGAAGGGTTGCATATGTATTTCAGGAGACTGAAACAAATGGAGTCTGGTATGATTATAATAGATAAAACCACAGATTTAGTTTTGTCAGTTAGTGCCAGATAAATAAAACAGTCATGTAAAAACAAAATTTGAATCTCACTAGAAATTGTACCAATCAAATGAGGAGAAATGATGGATTTAATTCTGGGGGTTGTTCATGGAAACTGAAAATATGAGGAAGTGGTGAAGACAATTTTCTAAATAAAGCAACAGAATCTGTGGGGAAATCATTAAGAGATGATGAAAAACAATTCAAAGCCTTAAAGCAACTTTTATGGCAGTTATGGAAGCAGAAAGATGACAGTGCAGAGTAACTGAGGCGGAAGTGGGAAAGTGAGGATTCATGGCTTATAAGAGACAAACTTCATTTTGGTTTCTGACATACTGAAAACGAAAGGACTCCAATGTCAAAGATTAAGAAGTCTTGCATACAGGTAGAAGAAGGGACTGCGGCTTTGTTGGGACACACACCCATGAGGCAACTATCTGGCAGGTGTGACGGGCTGCTAGGGTAATGGCCTCAATTCATCAACCCTGCCAGTATCCAGGCCCTTGTGAAGTCCTCTCTCAGACTGACTCAGGGACTGACCAAGCTACATGGTTTGACTGACCAGTTGGACACTAGAAAGGTGCACTGAGAAAGGGAACAGCACTTGAACACTGGGGCTTACTCTTTTGGATCCCTGAGACCACAATTCTGTGACAAAGCCCTAAATGGGAAAGCATGAGGCGAGAGGCCCAAAATGTCCCTGCTGTTTCAGTTATCCCAGGTGAGGCCCAAGATAGTAGAAGCCATCCTAGAATGACCCTTCCAAAGGCCAAGAACCAAGATGATGGCAGCCACAAGAGGAAACTCAGGTGGGACTAGGATGAGAACCACCTCACTGAGCCCAGCTGAAAGTACAAACTGAACAAGTAGTTGCTTTAACTCACTAATTTGTGTAAGGTTTTTTCCACAGTAATAGAGAAGCATGAGGCCAAATTAGTGTTTTGTTAAATCTAAAGAGAGATGGACTGTAAGAAGGATAGGGAACAAAAGTGTTTGGTAGATAACTGGACATATTAGAAAATAATTTCAGGATTAAAGAGAAAATAGGAAATGATCTCAGTTCAACAAGCAAGTATGAGATCATTTCACAGTGAAGGAAAATAAAGTGGAATTGTAGTCTTAGAAGATTAACTCTGTGATCAACATGAATGGACAGAAGTTAAAAGTTACCTATATTATCTTAACTCCCCTTCTCCCATACTTTTTTCCTATTTAAACTTTGATAACACACATAAGTACAGAATTAAATAATCGAGTAACTTAAAATTCAAATACCCAGAAACCCCAAACTGTTAAGGATCATGAACATATTCGGATCTACCTCAATACGCCTCATCTATCCTGCCTTCTCTTCCAACCCCACATGTTAACTGCATCATTTAGTTATACCATATTTTTGCACAGAAAACAAGAGACTGTTTAGTTTTCATTTTCTGAGCATTATTATTATTATCATATTACTGTTACATACAGATTTGCTTTTGCCTATATATTTTGATTTTTAGGTTTGTCCCGCTTTCATTAAGGTAATATAGCACAGTATATGAAAACACAATAATTTATTTTTAAGTTGCCTTGTAGGTACAAATTCAGATCACTTCTAGTTTATGGTTTTCCCAAGCGATGATGACATAGACTCCGTCACTCCTGGAGATCATATGGAAGAGTATTTCTGGAGTCCAGAAGGAGTGGAACTGCTAGGTCACCAGGAATGAACATATTCACTTTAAGGATAATGCCCACCTCTTTCCCAAGGTTACCATGTCCATTTATACTGCAACCTGGCTTGTGAAATTCCTTTAATATATTACATTATACATATCATCACTTACTGCTTGTGTCAGATGTCTTAATTTTTAACAACTTAGTACCCTCTACATATTAAGAGTACAATGAGTTGTGTATATATTCACCACTCACTGCGATATGAAATCACAGCTGCCAGATTACTGATAAGATCAAGAATAGGCACAATAGCTATTTGTATTTTCTGTTTTGAAAAACAGTATTGTTTTCAGCCCTGTTTCTTTTGAAATATTTGCTTTAAAAAGTAATTTTTATGATTTTCAACACTAAAAAACTACTGACTTCCAACACTAAAACAAGTATTTATCCAAGTTCCAACCATGGGGAAGCAACGAAAAACTCTTACTTTCGTTGGCCTTACACCCATAGGTAGACAAGACATATAAGCAATCAATATGTTAGATGGTGAGAAGTGCTCTAGAGAGAAATAAAGCAGACAAAAAGGAAGATACCCAGGGCATGTGACACGTGCAGTGTAATTTTAAATGGAGTATCACACAAAGGACTTACCGCACGGATGACATTTAAGAAAAGTTCAAATTCTTTACTGAGTGTGAAACATAATATACATGTGTATAAAACTCTTTTGTACAATTTACATCTAGCAACACTAAGTGTTTAACAAACAGAGGATTAGCAACCAAGCCAAGAAACAACAAATCACTCTGCAAAAAAAACTTTATTTATTATGCCTGCCTGGTACAACCTGCTCATGCTTGGAGTGTACCTTTCTCCTATTATTTATGTAATCATTTCATTTTCTTTATAATTTCAATGCTGTGAACTCCTAAAAATGTGGCTGAGTTTTGCCTGTTTCTGACGTTTACATAAATATAACCATACAGACATATTTATCTTTTTTGGTTTCTTTTGCTTAATGTTTGTAAGCACTGAACAAGATTTTTTGGAACTGCGTCACTGTCTATTAAAGTATACAACTATTTCTCCCTTCTACAGTTAATGATCCATATTTTGACAATCATAAACAATATTGTCCCAGGTTCTCATGCATCCCCGAGAGTATGGTCATGCCTTTCTACAGGGTACAACTAGGAGAGTTATCGCTTGGGTATGGGGTATACATAACTTTACCTTAATCTGTTAACATCTTCCTGATTTCAAAGTGGTTTTACTAGTTTACTTTCCACTGTCACTGAGTAAGGGTCTCCAATATTCCACATCCTCACCTGGCACTTGGCACTGACAGATAGGTCAATCTCATATATTGCAGTACCTCACTGTGATTTTATTTTGCATTTACCTCAAAACTAATGAGGATGAATCTGTTCTCAAGGCCATCTGGTTATCACTGAATGTTCCTGTTCTTAGTCTTTTGGTTGTTTTTCAATCGAGTTGCACATTAGTGGTCGGAATATTATGCTCCGTTGTTTGGCTGTATGCAGTAGTGGCATAATTATTCTCCCACATTCATCCACATTAATATTTTCAGGATGGTTATCCTTTCTAAGTTACCTTAACTATATATGTTTTCTGCTACTCTATGGCTTGTCCTTTTACCCTTTAATGTTTTTACCCTTTTAATGATGTCTTATGAACAAAGTTCTTAATTTTAACATAGTCAAGTTTATCATGTGTTTTGATTTGTGCTTTTTTTGTCCTTTGGACCTTCTAAAAATAATTCTGGAAAACAGAGGTGTTCACCCTGCAGCTGACTTTTCTGGGATCTAACTACTGCTGCAGGATGCTGGTCTGCCAGTGCTCAGGAACTCACCTGGGTAGCTCTGGTTTGAGAACTGCTCCTCTAAGAACCAAGGCTCTTCTCCTTGCTCCAATTTGAAGACCACCTCCGGTCTGGAAATACAGTACCCTGTAAACAGGGAAAATTGAGTATTGAGGCCAGACACATGAGCCTATTGGCATCCAAAAGCAGAAGAAGACAAAGTTTCAGAAGGGTTCAGTTACTTTTGACTCCTGTTCTAGTTTGCTAGCTGCCAGAATGCAATATACCAGAAATGGAATGGCTTTTAAAAAGCGGAATTTAATAAGTTGCTAGTTTACAGTTCTAAGGCCGTGGAAATGTCCCAATTACAAGTCTACAGAAATGTCCAATCAAAGGCATCCAGGGAAAGATACCTTGGTTCAAGAAGGCTGATGAAGTTCACGGTTTCTATCTCAAGTGGAAGGGCACATGGCGAACACAGTCAGAGTTTCTCTCTCATCTGGAAAGGCATATAGTGAACACAGTCAGGGTTCCTCTCTCATCTGGAAGGGCACATGGTGAATACGGCGTCATCTGCTAGCTTCTTCTCCTGGCTTCCTGTTTCATGAAGCTATCCGGGAGGCGTTTTCCTTCTTCATCTCCAAAGGTCACTGGCTGTTAAACTCTCTTCTTCTCATGGCTACATTCTTCTCTGCTCTCTCAGAAATCTCTAGCTTTCTCCAAAATGTTTCCTCTTTTATAGGGCTTCAGAAACTAATCAAGACTCCAAATGGGTGGAGACACATCTCCCCTAATCCATCCTAACAACCACTCTTGATTAGGTTACATCTCCAGGGAGATGATCTAATTACATACAGTATTGAATAGGGATTATTCTGCCTCTACGAAATGGGATTTTGATTAAAACATGGCTTTTCTAGGTTACATACATCCTTTCAAACAAGCACAACTCCCAAATGAAAAGATGGAATATCATTAAAGTCTAAATAAACTGTTAAAGTATAATGGAAAAATTAAAGGAAGTACCTTATTTAGAGAGTGCATGGGTACATTATGGAAACATGCTCACCCACGGAGAGGAGGTGGCTGTAGTTCTCCAGCATCACATCTCTGTACAGGGTCCTCTGGGCAGGGCCCAGGTGCTGCCACTCCTCCTGGGTGAACTCCACTGCCACGTCCTTGAACGACACGGAGGCCTGTAACAGCACAGCTCTGGTCAATCTGAAGGGCTCAGAAATAGGTGATGTGGGAAATATATATGAAAACTATTCTTATGATGTTTACTGTAGAAAGCTTTTTTAAAGGGAATGATTATAAATGATGCCTGTTTTGGGCTCAGTTTTATCTTATACTTTGGCATTCAATTAGTAAAAATACTTAAAATTAATTGTATATATCTGAGTTATACACATGTATCATCAATAAATATTAGTTCAGCTATTATTGTTCAAATTAGCCTTTCTGGCAAATAAAAAATGTGAATAAGCTTGGTACAATTTTCATTCCACACTCCAATAGACTACTCAGAACATACTGTAGGGCAGGGGTCAGCAAATTATAGCCTATGGGACAATTCCAGCTTGACACCTTTTTTATAAGGTTTTATTGGAACATGGCAATGCCCAATCACTTGTGTCTTGCCCATGGTTGCCTCTATGCTAAAAGAGCAGAGCTGAGTAGTCCCCTCAGAGACAGTATAATTCCCAAAGTATGAAAATACTACCTGGCCCTTTAGGGAAAAAATGTGCCAATCCTGGACTATACAATCCAATTTAACTACATTAAAACAACAACCAAGAAAACATTTTATATAGAGACATATAAGGTAAAAAAAGATGGAAACATTTGCATTATGTAATCACTAACCAACAGAAAGTTGATCTAACTATTGTTAATATAAAAAACAGTAAATTTTGTTCGTGTTGTATGTTAATTGGTTTTATTAATAAAAATTAAAAAGAAAAAAGACACTGAGGTATAATGTATATACAGTAAAGTATCTATGGCTCTTAAATTCATCCAAATTGTCATCATGGCTCTTAAATTCATCCAAATTTTCACATATAATGTAAATTATTTTAGTACTGCATTTTACTACATTGTATGACTATACATTAATTAATTTATCCATTTCACTGTTGTGGATATATGGTTTTTCCAATTCTTGGATATAACAAATGAAAAATTAATTAATTAATTTGAAAAGATGTTTAATCCACTGGGAAAAAACCCAGTAGATTTTGAGGTAAAAAAGCATTATGAAAGATGAAGAGGAACAGTTTATGATGATAAAATGGTCCTTTAACAAGAATATATAACAAACCTAAATTTGTATGGACCTATTCCAAAAACATAGATAGAAGTTGACAAAAATGACAGAGAAATCCACAATTATAATTAGTGATTTTAACTACTTTCTAAGTAAACTAACAGAAAAGCCAGACTAAAAAATTAATAAGGATATAGCACAGAGATTGGGAAACTAGTTTAATAGCTAATCTGACCCACTGTCTGTTTTTCTAAGTAAAATCTGATTACAACACAGCCTGGTTCCTTCATTCTTTGAGCCACATAAATAACTGAAATTGCAGGGCAGACAAGCAACCTGAAAACAGGAGAGAAACAGGCTCCTGAAGAAAGAAGAAGGGCCTGTTCATTTGTTGACCCAGAGCAGATGCCAACAAACTCCATACAAACCAACGAGAAGAAAAAAGTAGAAAAATTTTAACAGCCTGCTAAAGGCCAAATGCGGACTGGAGTATGAATGTGAAGTCCCTGGGGACTACAGACACTGGGATTTCCAGTGCTCTATGGGATTTTCCTTCTGGAACCCAACCTGTCTGTCACAGAGAAGACTGGGGAGAATCCAGAAGGTCCCCCTGTGGTGCTGGCTAGGGCAGGGGAAGAACTGCCACTGCCTGATCCACCCAGACCTAATGCTTATAGCTATTATAGAACAGAACACCTAATCTATGAGAGGAAAGTCATCAAAACATTTAACCTGAAGGCACTGGTGGAAATTCACGGTAGCAAAGAGAAGGCAATAATGGCTACTATCGGAATGCTGCCAGACCCTTCTGTCTATGACTCTTAAGAAAGAAAACCCTAATCAAGTCTGTCTGCCTAAGACTGAGGTTCAGCAGATCAGCCTAATTCCCAGAGTAATGTCATTTGGCTTGTCTGGTGGTTCCTGGACAACCCCACATAGAAGGTTGTCTTTATTTGACCTGACTTGGACATTAACTGCTCTGAATCACATTTTCCCAGGGATATTTAAAACAAACAAACACAAAAATCCACACAGGCAATTGTTTAACATCATGGCTGCATCAAATAGTTGATAAAAGTTAAGACAAACAAGGGTCTCATCAAAAGGATTAAAAGAAAAAGCTAGAGAATCAGATATATACAGGGTCTTGGAGAGCACAGAAATATCCCTGGAAACCTAGATGGCCATATACATGCCCACGCCTGTGTGCAAGCTCAGGAAACAACTATCATCTCTGTCTAACCTTGAGGCTCCGTGCAAGATGGAGTGAAAGCGAATGAGAGGGGTAAACTGCCAAGCTGGCTGCTGAAGGTGTGCCCCAAGATGCACGTCGAGTCCCTTGTCCAAGATAGGGAGACTTAACGGTTGCAGGAAATCTCTGCCCACTCTGCTGATCACTAACGAGAACAGAAACTTCAGTGGCCATCCACAAAAAAGACTACAGATTTCACAGAATTAGTTTAAAAGAGTCACTAAACAAATAACAATCACACCTCAGCAGGGAGACAGATTCTGATTTCCACAGTTGAAACATTATATTATTTTAAATGTCCAGTTTTCAGAAAAAAAAATTATGAGCCATGCAAACACACAAGAAAATATGGTCCACACATAGTAAAAAATAAATTGTGTGAAACTGTGTAGAAACTTGCCCTGAGGAAGCCCAGACATTGGACATACTAGACAAAAACTGTCAATCAGCTACTTCAAATATATTCAGACATAAAGGAAACTATATATGAAGAACTACGGTGGATTGAGTGGTATAGCCCAGTTTAGAAGCGGCTTTGGTCTTGGCCCAGATTCTGGTAGATGTGGGGCCACTGTAAAGACCTCCTCAAGGTATTACTTTAGTTAGGTCAGGCTTTAATCCAGATTACTGGAATCCTTTATAAGCAGAGTGAAAGTCAGACAGTAGGACATGAGCAGGAGGTGCAAGTCAGTGGGACCCAGAGCAGCCAGAAGAGTGCCACACACACTGCCATGTGACAGAAGGAAGAGGACTGAGGGCTGCTGGCAGCAGGCTCAGAATGCCAGTCTTAGGGGACAGAGAATCACCTGAGGACACCTTGATTTTGGACTTTTTCTAGCCTCAAATCCATGAGCCAATAATGACCACTGCCTAAGCCAACCCACTGCAAGATATCTGACTTAGAAACCAGAAAAGTAAAACGATAACTGTTTTAGTTAGCTTCACTGCTGGAAGCAGATACTATAAAATGGATTGGCTTTTAACAATGGCAATTTCTTCATTTATGGTTAGAGTCTGGGAAAATGTCCAAATCAAAGCATCATCAGGGCAATGCTTTCTTCCTGAAGACCAGCTGCCTGCGTTCTGACTTCTCTGCCACAAGAGAAGGCACGTGGCAGTGTCTGCTAGTCTTGCCCTTTTCTTCCATGCTTCGTTTCTTGCAGACTCTTACTCCACTGCTTTTTCTTCTCTTTCTCTCTCTCCCCCCCTCTTTCTCTCTCTCCCTTTATGAAGGACTCCAGTAAGAGGATTAAGACTCACCCCTCAGCCACACCTTTACTGAAGAACCTATTCAAAAGGTCCTACTTACCCACAGGAATGGATCTGCTGTAAGAATATGATTTTTGGGGATACATATAGTTTCAAACCACTGCACTTCACCCTCTGGACCTCAAAAAGACATATTCTTCCCATGTAAATACATATATTCCATCACAATATCGGTATGGAAATTATGAAAAGGAAACCAAATAGGGCTGAAGACCACAGTAAAAGAAATCAAAAATTCCCTACAGGGGGTTCAAGAGCAGATTGGAGCTGACAGAAGAAAGAATCAGTGAACTTGGAGATGAGATGTGTGAAATCACCCACCTGAGTAGTAGAAAGAGGAGTGAAGAAGCGTGAAGAGCCTGAGGAACCTGGGAACCTGGAGGACACGACCAGGTGCAACAACAGGCCCACTGTGGGAATCCAGGAAGAGGGTGGAGAGGAACTGAACATTCAAAGTAATGGCTGTTAACATTCCAAATTTTAAAAAGACATGAATATGCACATCCAAGATGATCAACAAACAGGATAAACCTAAATGAACACAAACCATAACATCTACAATCAAGCTTTCAAATTCCAAAGATAAAGAGAGACTCCTGAAAGCTGTACAAGGGCTGAAAGCAAAGAACTGTCAACCATGAATTCTATTACCAGCAAAACTGCACCAAAATGAGTTTGGTATCAAAGCAAAGAAGACTGTTACAGATTTAGGATGTTAAATTTAAGCCTTATGGTAACTGTAAAAAAAAAATCAGAGAGTACGTAAACTTAGAGTACGGGTTACCAGTGGTGTAGGGCACAGATGACGGGGAGTTGGCACAGATGATGGGGAGTTAACACAGAATGAGTGTAGAGGTTGTGTTTGGGGTGAAAGGAAAGGTCCAGTAATGGATGGTGGCGAGTAATTTCACACTGAGAATGTGATTAATTCCAGTGAATGGTATGTCTTGTAGGGGCTGGGTTGGGAAGACTTATGTTGTATATATTAAACTATACTTTTTTTTTAAAAAAGGAGAAACTAAAGAGATAATGACAATTAAATGCAATACATGGTTATCAGATGGGATCTAAGAATGGAGAAAAGGCTGAAAAGGACATTATTGGGATACAGTTAAAAAGTGGAATATAGAATTTAAACTTTATATCAATGTTAAATTCCTTGAAGATAAGTGCTTTTTAGGTTATTATGTAAGTGAATGTTCTTGTTTATAGGAAATGTACACAGCAGTTAAGTGTTCAAGGAGTAAGGTAACAGAGTGATAAGGCAAAGGTGGTAAATGTTAAAATTTGAGGATCTGGGTCTTTGGGAGAGGGTATCAGTGTCGGTACCAGGTTTGCTGTTGTTGCAGCTGTCCTGTTTGGAGATTATTTCAAAAGAAAAAGAACCAAACTGAAATTCTACAGTTGAAAAATACAATAACTGAAATGAAACACTGATTAAAGGGACTCAACAGCAAATATGAGCAGGCAGAAGGAAGAATGAGCAAATGTGAATAAAAGCCAATTAACATCTAATCTGAGAAAAAAAGAACAATAAATAGAGCCTCATTGAACTATAGCATGCCAAAATATGCATAATGGGAATCATAGGAGATGAGAGAAAGGGGAGAATGTTTCAAGAAAAAGAAGGGGTTGAAAACTTCTTATATACTGCATGAAAAGCATTTACTTACACATCCTCGAAGTTTCACAAAGTCAAAGTAGAATAACTCAAGAGATCCACCCTCAGACACATGAAAAAATACTATGGGATGCCAAACACAATAAGTGAATCTTGAAAGTGCTAACAGAGAAGCAACTCATCACTTAAGAAAGATGTTAAATTAGATTAACATACACATACCTAACAAGTTTCTAAAGAACATGAGGCACAGATCGACAAGCCTGAAAACAGAAACAGAAACTTCAACAATAATAGCTGGGTATTTTAACACCCCACATTTTTAATGGAAAGAAAAACTAATGAGGATCAACAGGGGGCGATAACACTCGAACACAAAAAATCAACTAAATCAAACAGGAACAGAATTCAACACAACACTTGAACCAAAAACAGTAGGATACACATGGAACACTTTCCGGGATAAACCATGTTAGGCCACAGAACAAGTCTCCATAATTTTAAAAAGATTGAAACCATACAAACTATCTCCTCCAACCTTAAGGAATGAAAACAAAAATGGGAAACAGAAGGAAAACTGGATGATTTACAAGTATGTGGAAATGAAGCAACTCACTCTTAACCAACAGGTTAAAGTAAAAATCACAATGGAAATTAGAAAATAACTTAGAGATGAATGAAAATGAATAAAACATACCAGCAAAAATGGTGCTCAGAGGAAATACAAGTAACATGTACATTAAAAAGGAAAGATAAAAACCAATAGCTATCTTCCCACCTTAAGGAACTAAAAATTAGTCATAACTGCCAAAAGATGGAAGGAACCCAAGTGTCCATCAAGCAATGAATGGATAAACAAAATGTGGTACACACTTGTAAAGGATATTATTCAGCCGTAAAAAGGAGTGAATTTTTGTTACATATGGCAACATGGATGAAACTTGAAGATATCATGTTGAGTGAAATAAACCAGACACAAAAGAACAAATACTGTATGATCTCAATGACATGAAATAATTAGAATTAGAAAATTCATAGACTCATAGAGTCAGAATCTAGAATATAGCTTGTCAGGACGTTAGTGATGGTAGCACAACATTATAAATGTAATTAAAAGCACTGAATTACATATTTGAATATTGTTAAAAGGGGAGATTTTGGGTCGTATAAATGGTCGTAGAATAAAAATTAAAAAAAAAAAAAGCCCATGGAACTACACAGTACCAATAGTGAACCCAAAGTTAAACCATGGACTAAAGTTAATACTACTATTATAAAAATGTGCTTTCATCTGTTTTAACAAATGTACCACAATAATGTAAGATGTTAATAACAGGGTAGAATATAGGAGCCTGTATTTTATGCATGATGTTCCGTAAACCCACAACTTCTCTAATTAGGAAAAAATAAAGAATGAAGAACATGAAAAGGAAAAAAAACTGTACAAACTAAAAGGAAAGATAAAAAGATTAAGGCAGAGATAAATGAAATAGAAAAGTAAAAAACAATGGAGATGATGAGCAAAATCAAAAGTTGGTTCTTTGGAAAGATCAATAGAATGGAAAAGACTTTCTGGCCATGAAAAAAAGAGATGAAATAAATTTAAATGGTACTGTTAGTGCCCACCCTAAAGAAATAAAAAGTACTAAAACATAATGCTATGAACCAACGTACACCCACAAATTAGATAACTTGGATAAAATGGACAAATTCCTAGAAAAACACAAACTACCAAAATTGACTCAAGAAGAAATAAAAAATATGAATAGACTTACAAGTAAGGAAATTGAATTACTAAACAAAAATTACCAAAGAAAGCCCAAGACCAGCTGTTTTCACTGATGAAATGTACCAAACATTTAAAAAAGAACTAAAACCTTCTCAGTCTCTTCCAAAACATGGGAGAAGAGGAAATACTTGAACAGCACTACCCTAATGCCAAAGCTAGACAGACGTTATAAGAAAACTAAAGATCAATATGCCTTATGAAAGATTATATACCGTGAGTAAGTGGAATTTATCCCAGAAATACAGGATGCATCAACATAAAAAAAAAATCAATGTACTATATCCATTAATACAATGAGGGAGAAAAAAAACTACATAATCATTTCAACATATACAAAAAAACCCATCTGATAATATCCTTAAATTATAAAACATTAAACAAACTAAAATTAGAAAGGATCTTTCCCAACATGATTACAGTATTTATGGAAACCAACAGCTAATATCATACTAAATGATGAAGCATTGAAAGTTTTTCCCTTAATCAGGAACAAAACGAGGATGTCTGCTCTCACCACTGGTATTTAGTATTTTTCTGACAGTTCTAGCAAGAAAGAGAAATGAAAGGCATCCAAACTGGAAAGGAAGAAGTAAAACTCTCTCTCTCTGTAGCCATACTGAAAAGGCTAGTGAATCCACTAAAAATTATTAGAGCTAATAATCAAATGCAGCAAAGTTGCAGGATACAAGATTAACATTCAAAAGTTATTTGTAATTCTATAAACTCGCAATGAACAATTCAGAAAGGAAAAATTAAGTAAACAATTCCATTTACAGTAGCATCACAAAGAATAAAATTATCCACAAATAAATCTGAGAAAGGAAGTACGGGATATGTACACTGAATACTATGAAACATGGGTGAGAGAGTTTAAATAAGACTTAAAATAAATGGAAAAACATCCCATGTTCATGGTTTGGAAGACTAATATTGATAATTTAGCCAAACTCCCCCAAGCAATCTACAATACTGTCAAAACAGTAAAAAGACTGCCCACATACTGGGAGGAAATATTTGCAAATCATATATCTGATAAGGAACTAGTATTCAGAATACATAAAGAACTTTTGAAACTCAACAAGACAGACCAACAACCCTATTAAAATATGGGCAAAGGATTTGAACAGACATTTATTTCCTCAAAGAAGATATATATAAATGGCCAATAAACAAATGAAAAGCTGTTCAATATCATTAATCTTCATGAAAATATAAATAAAAACCACAGACATACACCACTTTGAACACCCTAGAATGCTATAATAATTTTTAAAATATCAATTGGTGGCAAGTAGGGGAAGAAATTAAAACCCTCTAAATTTGGTATATTCATACAATGGAGTATTTGACTATAAAAAGAATGAAGAATTGCTATATGCTATAACATGGAGGAATCAGGAATCCATTATGCTAAGAAAAAGAAGTCAGGTACAAAACACTACATATTATATATTTGTATTTATATGAACTGTCCAGAATAGACATATTTATAGACTGAATGTAAATCAGTAGTTGTTTAACACTGGAAGGAGCCCATGCAGAGAAGGGGGTGATAACACAAGGGTACAGGATTCTTTTTCAGGTGACAAAAATGTTCTAAAACTGTAGCAAAGATTATATAACGGAGAATACACTAAAAATTACTCACTGTACACTTTAAATCCATAAATTATATGGTATGTGAATTATCTCAATAAGCCTGTTATTTAAAATAAGACATTGAAAGAAATAGGATTATTCAGATTTTCAATACCTATTACAGGACTGAATTCCTAATTAGAAGTAACCACAAAGAGAGCCCAGACCCAGGTGGCTTCGGTGGTTTATTTTTGGAAGCATTTAAGGAAGAGATCTAACAAAAACTCTTCCAGAGAGCAGAGGAGAATGAATCATTTCCCAACTCTTTACGAGACTGAACACTGATGCTGAAATCTGACAAGGATAGTCAAGGAAAGAAAAGTGCACGCCAGTATCTCCCCATTAATTTAGACTCAAAAATACTAATTTATATATTAACAAATTGAATCCAGAGATATATGAAAAGGATACTAAATCATAACCACATGGTATTTCAAAAAGCATTCAATATAATTCATTCCCTAAGAGAATAAAGGAATACAATTACATGATTATCTCATTAGAAGCAGAAAAAAACATCTGACAAATTTAACGCCCTGTGTTAGGAACTTAAAACAGAAAGTTTCAAACAAAGGGCACGTAGGAAAAAACCTAGAAAGAAAATCAGATTCAATGATGAAATACTGATGATCGCTTTCTATTCAGGTACAAGAGTAGGATGCCCATTCTCACTACTTCCATTCAACATTGCACAGGAAGTCTTAGCAATAAGCTTAAAAATAAATTAAGGATATAGAGATTAGAAAGGGAGACATAAAATTGCCTTTAAGTGAAAAAACATGATTGTGCAGATTAAAAATCTAAAAGAATCTACAAATAAGCTTTAAACCTAATAAGTGAACTTAACAAAATGGCCAGATATAAAGTCAATATAAAAAATCCACCATATTTTAATAAACTAATAACAAACTAGAAAATGAAAATGTAAAAATAGTATCATTTATAACACTGTTAAAATAGATGAAATATCTAGGAATAAATCTAACGAAAGATATCAAAAACTTCAATCACCTCTATACAGAAAAACTAACCAGGAGAGCGTTTCGTGAAAATTGAGAAAATTTTTATAAATATGTAACAGACCTAAAATAGCCAATAAATTCCTGAAGTGCTACTTAGAGGCCTTACACTACCCCATTTCAATTCTAACTCTGAAGTCGCTGTAATATGACAGTGAAGTACCAGCAAAAATATAAATGACTGGACAAAAGGAATGAAATACAAAATTTAGATACAGACCCACATATAGAGTCAGCTGATGGACAAGAGGCTCCACTACAATTCAGTGAACCGAGGATGGTCTTTTCAACTTTACGGTTTTAATAATCTCTACTATCACCTACATGAAAATATAAAAAAGCTTTTTCCAGACTTCAGTGTCTTTAGTTTCCGTGAGGAACCATGTTTATACTCATCAACACAATTCTCAGAATCTTATCTGTCTGACTTTCCTTCATGGCTATCAGAAAGCTGAGAAATAAACTTGCAGCTCTACTTCAGAAAACGTGCAACATTAGAAGACCTGCATCTTTCTACAGGCCAACTTTGCCCTGCTTGTCATCGACTAGTCTATATCTTCCCTAACTGAATTTGATCCATTTCTTGTTCTACTTTTTATTTTAATGTATGGACTCTTAAGCATCTATAAAATCCATTATTTAAAAAGGTGTCAAGTAATAACTCACCTGAGACACGTTCATTTTCTGTTGCTCTTGCAAGAGCGTAGAGGCATGTGATGGATAAGCTGGGGGTCCTAAAAAAGGAATGGAGTCATGAGACCTGGTTAGCTCTTTATCTACTTGTCTAAAAATCTTGTCACAACAGCTCTGCCCACCTGAACTTGTGCATCTCTGATATGACCATGTGGGCTTAACGCTGCAGTATTTCACTGGGTGAATGTAAACTGTTTTCCTATTGACTTATAAACAATTTATGTCCCCTTTGACTAGTTAACAAAATATTAAAACAAAGCATTATTAATAATATTCCATTAATATTTACACCATTATTAATAATATTCCATTAATATTTACATTCCATTAATATTTAATATTTTGTAATCTGGAGTCACAAAATCAGTAGAAAAGTATGAAAGAAAGATGAGATGCTTTGTGACAGAATATTTCTTAATCTTTTTGTTCTAACTTTGTTACATCTTTGATAAGACACTTCTGGTGACTGATCAATGAGAGTAACACTGTGCTTTGCTCCCAGCTCTGTTCTGGATGATGCTGGAAAGCCACTTATCTCAAACCCAATATTTCACTAAACTTTCAAGAGTCAGAAATAATAGCACTTCCCCTACTATCATTTTGTGATTTTATATATTGAGGATAGAAGGAGCTTAAGCCTATCTCTAGATGGTGCATGCGGTCATTGAGATGGTGCTGGAGCAACTCAGAATCTTGGCTCCCTCCTTTCAGCCTCAGAGTGAGGGAAAAATGAAGGAAATGGGAGGCCCTTTAAGGAGGAGTGGAGACAGGATTTCCTCAGCTCTGGCTGATCCTGCCTTCCCTGGAGATCATGCTGCACACACCCTCCAGTGATGTGGTTTTTTTCTGTGTCATCCTGACAGTCACCCACCCCTCTCAAACCTAGGTCACCACCTTCTGCAAGTTGGTCCACAGCTTCCACTATCACGCAGACTGTGATGGCTTTCTGATGCGGCAACATTGCCATCCGGCTCGTTCAGGACAGGGGGATCAAGAACTGCTTCTGGTAGAACAACTCAGGACATGTGCCTTTCTGGGCTCTTCCTCCCCTGCTCTGCAGCTCTGCTGAGTGGTCTCTGGTCAGAGAGGCTGTTCTTCCAAGCCGGACCCTTGTTCATAGGGCTCCCTCTTTCCTGCCTCACCAAAGCTGCTTTGTTCCAAAGAAGCTGCAACCTAGGATTTGGAAACAAATTCATTTTAATTGAAACCTTCATCTAGAGCAGGGTTTAGCAATCTCACTATTATTGCCATCTTGAGCTGGATAATTCTGAGATGTGAGAGCTATCCTGTGCACAATGGGACACTTAGTAATGTCTCTGGCTCCTAATGTACTAGACACCAGTAGCACCCTGTTTACCAATTTTGAGAACCAAAAATGACTCCAGACATTCCCAAAAGTTCCCTGGGGAGCAAAATTGCCCCCATGGTTGAGAACCACTGATGCAGGCCTTAAACTTGACTCCTGGAATTCAGAATTGTGCAATCCATTTCTGTATCCACTACCACATGTGATTATTGAGTACTTGAAATGTGGCTAGTGTAACCTGTGAAAATAACATTTTGGATGCATTCAAACAGAATATATTTTTAAAATGTATTTCACTTATTTCTTTTTAATTTTTTAATGTTGTTTATAGAAAATTTGAAATTACCTATGTGGTCCCCTTACCTTTCTATTAGACAAAAACTACAAAAAAACTCTGAAAACAGACCGGATAGTGCAGGGGATAGGATCCTCTGATCTAAGGGCTCTGGAGAAATGCCAGAATTCCCAACATAAATCCATTTGGCACATGTGACATCTGTCCACATTCATCATAGTGTTGGGGATTTCGGGTTAAGTCACTGTGCCAAGTGGTGGGAAGGCTGAAACGATGGGTTTTAGGCAGGTAAATTATTAGGAGTAGCCTGAATTTGGGAAGCATACCCATATTGGCATCCAAGCTCCTTCACCCCTTATGATCTTAATATCACTCCCCCCTTTGAAAGCTTTCCTTTCTAAAATGGCTATGCCTATAAATAGGGCAGACAGTTCTGAGGACTAAAAGAGGCACTAAATGAAAAGAACAAAGTATACCTCCAAATATGACGGGAGCCAACAATTACACGCTAAGTGTGAACGCGAAGCTTGTCAGGTGACGACCTATCTCTGGGAACAAAGCCACGGAGCACGTCCTCCCTCCCCGAGGAACCTGCTGCCACTCCCGGGAAGGTGGACTCCACCGGGCCTGCCTTCCTCCAGTGCTCACGCTCCCGCAGACCCACGGCCAGCACCTACCGCCGGGTCATGGTCAGCATCGTCCACGCGCATCTTACCGCCAGGGGCCGGCACGAAGTCCGCACACCGCGACCCACACGGAGCACCGTCTCCCGGCGACCACCCGGTTGCACCGGCGCCCCGAGAACCGCAGGCCGGGCCCTGGCACTACGGTTTCCACTTGGGAGGTTTCGATACTTCCATCGCGTGCCCTGGTCAGAAGCCCTCTCATCTAGGCTGACCCCGAGCCGCGGAGGGTCCCCGACCCACGCGACGGAAGAGGAGGAAGGCAGCGCGGCTGGACTGCGCGTGCGCAGAGCGAAGGGCCGGCGCCCGCCCCCACAAGGCTGTGCGGCAAACCTCTTAACAGTCGACACTACACGTCCCATAAGACACCGCGCCCGCGGTTTTGAAGCGCTAGGGAATCCCAAGACGTCACTAATTCCTGGAGCCTGAGGAGTCCTAATGTACCCAGGGCTCATGGGCTAGCCATTATGACAGGAAATATAATTAACGTGTGGTCTTTGGATACTGGTTAGAGAACGCAAGAGTTGCACAGACCCTTGGGAACAATTCTGGAAAATTACGTATGTACTGATATCAGAAAGAAAAGTATTGCTTTTGTTAATTGTGGTCATAGAAGTAATTTTATTTACTAGAGAAGCCTATTAAAGTATCCAGGATTGTTTTACATATCTGTAATTTCCTTTAAATATTTCAGCAAAAACCAATTAGAAAACGCAAATATGCCAGTGTTAAGAAAGCCTACAGCTAGGAAATGGGCATGCTTGTCTTCCTATTTCTACTTTTCCATATATTTGAAAATTTTGTAATATAAAGTTATAAAGGGAATATATATGGGCTGTCCCTCCACTGGTATACATTTTTATAACTTAGTGGACAAAGAGAAAAGTTTATGTAAACGACTTTTGTGAATAAAGCTATGAAATGTAAAAGATATTAGAAAACGAAGCACAAAATTAATATAGAATTACCATCTGTTACCATCAGAGTTTACCTCTGGGAAAACAGATAAAAGAACCAAGCTGTTCAAATTTAGATAATACTTGAAAGTGTACATTGAGCCAAAATTTAAAAAATGATTATCATTTAAATTATGCATCTCCTAAAGATGAACTTGTTTGAAATGTATGTGAGGACACTTCTACCAAATCCAGAATCTCATGACCTTTTATTGCTAAATTATGGACACATCTGTGCTGGTTTGAAAGGATGTATGGACCCTAGAAAAGCCATGTTTTAATCAAAACCCCATTTTGTAAAGGCAGAATAATCCCTGTTCAATACGGTATGTTTGAAACTGTAATCAGATCATCTCCATGGAGATGTGATTTAATCAAGAGTGGTTGTTAAACTGGATTAGGTGACAACATGTCTCCACCCATTTGGGTGGGTCTTGATAAGTTTCTGGAGTCCTATAAAAGAGGAAACATTTTGGAAAATGAAGGAGATTCAGAGAGAGCAGAGAAGAATGACAGTCACGAGAAGCAGAGAGTCCACGAGCCAGCAACCTTTGAAGATGAAGGGAAACGCCTCCCGGGGAGCCTCATGACACAGGAAGCCAGGAGAGAAAGCTAGCAGATGACGCCCTGTTCACCATGTGCCCTTCCAGCTGAGAGAGAAACCATGACTGTGTTTACCATGTGCCTTCTTATATACGAGAGAGACCCTGAATCGGCCTTCTTGAACCAAGGTAACATTCCCTGGATACCTTTGATTGGACATTTCTACAGACTTGTTGTAACTGGGACATTATCTCAGCCTTAGAACTGTAAACTAGCAACTCACTAAATTCTCCCTTTTAAAAGCCGTTCTATTTCTGGTTATATTGCATTCCAGCAGCTAGCAAACTAGAACAACATCCTTACATACTTTTCTTGGTGAATATTTTATAACATCGATTATTTTTATATGCAAATGATAAAATGATAGAAATTAAGTTTCTATTAGCTAGAGAAAAAAGGATTATGTTCCCAGGTAGTGTGACTTAGGTGAATCAAGGTATAGCCCTCTACTCTGAAAACACTTTTAATAAATACCAGATTTCTAGATAGACTAAAATTCTTTAACAAAATCAGAATTTCAGTTTTCTGTTTCTTCTCTTACATTTTTATATTTTGTTAACCTGAAGGTTTGATTCCAACTTTCATGCAAATAAAACTTTACAGTAATGACTTTAAAAACACCGAAAATGCATACCAGTTTAGCACAATATTAACATGTGTGACTGCTAAAATAAATAAACTTGATACAACAGAAGTTCAAGTCCAGGAAGAAGATAAAATGAGAAGGTAGATGGTCTCAGAATTGGGGCTTAATGCAGTGGGAAAGAAAACAGTTCGTTAACTACTAAGAACAAAGCAAGGACTTATCCATGAAGCTCACACTACAGCAATTAACTCAGATACAGTTAACCTGTAAACATTTAAAAGAACAAGTTTTTAAGGTCTTAAAGAAAACAAGTGGTTTTTTTAAAATATAAAATCCCCTTTCTCCGTTCCAGGAAAGGCACTCCCTTCTTCACTGTTCCATAAGCCTAACACCTGGACTGTGAGCACTGCCTGGCACTCCAGGAGCCAGCCCAGGAAGGCTGAGAAGGGCTGCAGACCCACGCTGCTCTTTGCTCTGGCCAGTTCTCTGCTGCTACTAAACACTTGGGGGCTGTAGGAGAGGAGCCCTGGTGAAGGAGGAGAAGCAGGAAAGTGTGTGGAGGGAGGGGATGGAGGGGGTAAAAAGAGAGGGGAGGAGGGGGGGAGGATCAGGCACTGCTATCAAGCTTTCCCTATGGCACAGTGGAAACAAGGCTGTATGGGGACGACTGGCAGGGAGGGAACTAAAGGCAAGAACTAAGTCCTCCAAGTTGTTGGATTTCGAAAGGTCTTTCGCTATGTCTTCTTAATATATGTGAATTTCTGTGTTGGCAGAAATTTACCCTACTCAGTTATCATACGGGCTTCCTCCAAGAAGGAAAAAGAAAACTCACTTCTGTTAAACAGGTGGTTACATAGTAAACAGCCTTCTTTTTGATTAAATAAAATTTTCTACATAAACACCGGTCAAGTTTTAAAGCTAGAGCTGAACTGTCATCCCATTACTTTATTTCATAAAACTTGGATGGTTTTTTTCATCCAGCAGCCTTGACAAGGTTGAATAAGATTTGAATCTTGTTTTTTTCCGTCCCCTTGAATTCTGAGTATAGTCATTAAACACTGCTGTTTCTCAGCATTTTAGTTTCTTTTTCCTTATTTTTTTGTAACGTATTTAACATTTCTTTAAAAAATCTAATTTTGAAATAATTTTAGATTTACAGAATGTTGCAAAAGTTGTACAAGGAGTTCCTGTAGAGTCTTGATCCAACTAATTTTAACTTTTTCTGCCTGTAGGGGCATGAAAACCCTTACTAAGCAGGTCTTCAAAAAATCTAACTATTGCTGAGTCTCCAAATGAAGCTACCATTTGTTACAAGTGAAGAAAGCCATAAAAGATCAACAGACAAAAAGAATGAAATGTCAGGTACATAAAAAAAGGGGAAGATTAACAGCAAGAATGTAGATAACATTCTCAAGTGGATGAAGTGGTGCTCTGGACATATTCCGAACAAAGGGACGAGCAAGTGAAGTCTGCACCCCCAATCACTAACTAGCCAATGTCTCCTGGTTCAAAAATGACCCCAGACCCTCCTGGTAAATAGATATCACTTTGCAGGTACCTTGTTGACTGAATTTAATACAAATCCAATCACAATCGCAAAAAATATATTGAAGGGGGATTAAGTTACCAAATATTATTTCTAAGGGAAAAAACAAAAAAATAAAATTGGGGAAAAATGAAGGACTTGCCTTATGATATAAAGTATTACAAAGGCAGACAGAACAACTTGATCATAACAAATACAAACAATAGCTTGGCAAAAACAAAGAGATTAGAAACATGCAATAAAAGGACACAGGGGCCAAATGAAGGGGTTTCCACTGGACAGATCTCAGGTAGTTTTAGCTACAAAAATAATGATAATGCATATAGCCCTCTGGATAGAGACAACATCCAGGAGTCTAAACTGGTATAAATAAATAAACAAAGGAGAAAACTGTTCCTTATGATGAAATGCCAATTGATAAATGCAGAAAGAATATGAGAAATACAAGGAAATGCTAAGGACATTTTCAGGATTAACGGAGACTAAACAGACACAACAACAGAATGCATGATACTGGATTTTCTTTTGCTATAATGCCTTTTATTAGGAAAATTGGTAAAATATGAATCACTGCTACAGATGAAATCCTAGCATTTTATCAATGTTAACTTCTTGGTTTTGATAAATATTCTGAGGTTATATATGATAATTCTTTATAGAACATAGAGTGATGTATTCAGGAGTAAAGAGGCAAAACCTGACTACCACTTACTCCTAAACAGTTCAGGAAAACTATGCATCTAATCCATCTGTTTATCTGTCTACCTATCATGTACTAATATATATGAGAGAGAGGAGAGACAAAACACAGTAAAGTATTTACACTTGGGGAAACAGGTTAAAGGTTGTCTGGGAATAATTTTATTACTCTTGCAATGTTTCTCCACTTGAAATTATGTAAAATTAAAAATTAGTAAACTAAGGCTACCATCAAACCAAGGACACATATTTTATTAGTGCTTTGGGGCTATTTAAGGGAACTGTTGAAAGACTATGAACATTGCAGCCTTCAGGGAGCCAAAGCCTTTCCTGGACTTATGAAAATTCTCTGCCTTTCCTATCTCATTAAATAACTATTTTCTCCTGTTTCACTTGAAAAGTCCTAAGAGGGGTGCATGTTTGTTAACCTTGGATTAAATGCCTTTCACTGGCACAATAAATGTGGAGGCAAGAAAGGAAGTACTATTATTTGCTCATACGGGTTATGCAGCTCTGGTGCACAAAGACAGTATCTGTTATTAGAAGAAAAGAGATAAACAGTATTGAGAACTCTACAATAGCACTATGAATGATAATTCATTACAAAAAATAAAGCAGCCCAAATAACCAGGAATGGCATGAAAAAACCTAATATTCAAATTACCTGAACAAAAATATAGGTAATTAACTCAAATCATCAATAGAAGCAACATAGGGGGCGTCAATGAATAAATCAATTTCCTGTGTTTCCAACATTTTACATGGAAAGTAGTTTAAGAAGAAATGTAGCTGTGCTGGCAATCGGACACTCACAAAGAATAAATCCATCTTTTACAAGATGCAATAAGGAACAATCTATTAAATCATTCAGGAAACCTCCATACCTGCCAAATTTTCCTAAAAGGTTTCAACTAAACATAGGTGGGCTGCAAGCAAACTCTAAAGAATTCATATGTAAACCAGATTTATTTCCATAATTATCCCAGGCTAATAAAAGGGCATATTCCTACAAAATCAATGACAGCTCTTCCCAAAGGAAGAAGTGAGAGACAGGTCCTGGACAACCAAGAAATTGACTGTTAAAACATCCTATAATTTTTCCCAAGAAAAGTCAAGAAATATCCACTATGGCCGCAATGATGATAATACTAATAATCATAATGACAGTATCTAACATATTTGTCACGTGCTAGGCAATTTCCATTTGCTTTAGATAAACTTCTTTAATCCTCACAAGTACCCTATGAAAAATGTGATATCATTCTCATTTTGAACTCTGAGTACAGAGTTCAAGAAACCTACCCACCCAATGGTTCAACCATTACCTGTGATTTAGCACAGGTAGTGTAGCTCCAAGTACATCCTTTAAACCACTCTGTCATGATGCCAACACTAGGAAGACAAGAACAGAGTATACTAAATGACATTCTATCATAAAACAATAAATGCATTTGTTATGAATTAGGAGTTGCCTAATCCAGTGTACCATACCTACCTCACTGAGCCATATAACAAATGTGGAAGAGAGGGATATTTTCCTTACTAAGCACCATTATTCACAGATGCCATCAAAAATTCAATCAGGTTATTTTCAAACTAGGAATGTAATCTCCATGCGTATGCATGTAAATATGAGAATATGTCATTTAAAGTGTTCTAGTGATGTTAAGAACACAGAGAATTATGTAGAAAATGCTGCTTGGCTTTTTGGAAAAGGGGCAGTTAAGTAACAACAGTCTTTCCTATACATGTGAGAAGAAAATAGGTGTAAGAGAATGTGGTGTGGCATTGTGAATTTTCAGAGATTTGCTGTAAAGGTTTGTTATTCATGTACATGTGGCAAATTGTAGGTGATGTCAGAATAGTTATTAAGGGTCCATAGTGTTATTATGATGATGTTGCATTCCAGTAAATAGTCAAATATCTCACGTAGATTAACAGGTGAAAATGCAGAGAATATTCACAATCAGTGCTGTTCCCTTCAGAGTATGCAATTTATTTCTTGATCTTTTATAAAGTGATTACCTATGAATCATTATGGTTATATTTCATTAAAGGTGTTGATATTACATGTAAAATAAGAGTTTTATTAGAAATCTCTAAAAAAACCTTACTTCCCTCAAATTTATAGATTTTTCCTTTAGAACAATCTTGATAATATTTGACAATTAGATAAAAAATTCCATACAGTGAAAACTTAATGATTATATTCAAGGAGATATTTCATTTGGGTACAGGATTTCTAATATGCATTGAAATATTAAATTTCTCCACTGATATTTACCTGATTCACATGAAGGATAATTCTGGGATGCTATTTAGGATGTTGTCAGGGGTTTATCCTGTGTGGATTTTCTGATATACACCGAGGTTATATGTCACACAGAAGTCATATTTATAATTTTATTAACTTCTGGTGATACACACACACACACATATATATATGTTAGTATCAAGTACATCTAAACCTGCAGAAGTTCATCAGAAACAAGTTTATTTCCTTGAAATGCTAAGTTCACCTGTGTACATGGAGAAAATTCTGTTCCATAGTCACTCTCCGACCTTGGCTCCTTCTATCCTGTACTCTCCCATTAGAAATGCACGAGTCCCATGATTTCCTAGGGGATAATCTCCTTTCCATTCTGACAAGGGACAAGAGATAACACTGCAATTTTGAGAGTTATCTTTAATGGGACTAGTCACCGATTCTTACATTCCACTAATCAGAGGTTAGTGAAATTATCCCACTTGGATGGGGAGGTTGGGAAACACAGACTTGGTGTGCCATGATGGAAAAGAGGAAATGGTTATCAGAAGACAAATAACACTCATTCTATGATATGTGAGGATTATCCCTGGGTAAGTCAAATTGAGCAAGGATACACTGAAGGATTTTCCATATCCACTGCCTTCAGAGTCTCCTCGTAGTTTGGATATATATAAAGAGGTCCATACTCAACGTATTTTCTGCTGTACTGAGAAAGCTGCTTTTGGTTTAGGGTTACTATGCATTTACTACATTCTATGCTTTCTCATTGGATGATTTCTCTGACTACAAAGGAGTTATGAATCCTGGCAAAATGTGTTCACATTTATTACTTTATCATAAATTTTTCACAGCGTGAGTTTTCTGAAGGCTGAGTTAACACAGCCTTCCCATATTAATTACAGGATTTCTTTCTTAGGTGAATTCTCTGCTACCCAATGAGGACTATACTTTCACTGAAAGACATTCTATAGAATATGTATTTCAAGAAATTCTCCCCTGTGTAACTTTCTGATATTTAAAGGTTGATATTTTGCAGAGGAACTTCCAACATTCATTTATTTATAGGGTTTCTTGCTTGTGCATGTTTTACTGGTGTTTTGTGAGGTATAATTTCCAACTCCCATATTAGAGTTTGCCCATATTATTAATATCTGTATGTTTAATCCCCTGGATGGCCTTTCTGATGTTCTCTAAGGCTTGATTTCTGGCTGAAAGTTTTCCCACATTCATCGCATTTGTAGGGTTTCTCCCCAGTGTGAGTTCTTTCATGTACTCTGAGGTTTGATTTTTGGCTAAACGATTCACCACACTGATTACAATTATATGGTTTCTCTCCTGTGTGGGTTCTCTGATGTTTTCTTAGGACTGAATTCTCGCTGAAAGCTTTTCCACATTCATTACATTCATAGGGTTTCTCTCCTGTGTGAGTTCTCTGATGTCCTCTGAGATTCGATTTCTGCCTAAAAGATTTCCCACATTCGTCACATTTATAGGGTTTCTCCCCTGTGTGAGTTCTCTGATGTACTCTGAGATTTGATTTCTGACTGAAAGATTCTCCACATTGATTACATTTATACGGTTTCTCTCCTGTGTGAATTCGATGATGTCCTCTGAGCTGTGATTTCTGACCAAAAGCTTTCCCACACTGATTACATTTATAGGGTTTCTCCCCCGTATGAGTTCTATGATGCTTTCTTAGGCCTGATTTCAGTTTGAAAGCTTTTCCACATTCATCACATTTATATGGCCTCTCCCCTGTGTGAGTTCTTTGATGATTCCTTAGGCCTGATATATGGCTAAAAGATTTCTCACACTCATTACATTCAAATGGTTTCTCCCCTGTGTGAGTCCTCTGATGTACTATGAGGATTGACTTATAGTTGAAAGATTTCCCACATTCATTGCATTCAAAGGGTTTCTCCCCTGTGTGAGTTCTCTGATGTATTCTCAGGCCTGACTTTGCACTAAAAGCTTTCTCACACCCATCACATTTATAGGGTTTCTCTCCTGTGTGAGTTCTCTGATGCTTCCTTAGACGTGACTTCTCACTAAAAGCTTTCCCACATTCATGACATTCATAAGGTTTCTCCCCTGGGTAACTTTTCTGAGGTCGAATTTGGTATGAATTGATAGGGCAGGATTTTCCAAATTTCTTATACTCAGAGGCTTTTGTCCTTATGTGAGTTCTCTGATATACATTGAGAGCTGACTGGTAGCTGAATATCTCTCTACATGTGTTATAATCAGAGGATTTCTCTGTTGTGTGAGTTCTCTGATGCACTGGAAGAGCTGAATTATGACAGAAAATTTTTCCATATTGAAATGGTTTCACCTCTATGAGAATTCTTTGATGTTCTCTAAAGTGAGATTTTTGGTTGAAATTTTTTCCTCCTGTATCAATTTTTCGAAGTTGAGTGATCCTACTGAAATTGCTTCCATTTTCATTACACTTACATTCATTAAGTTCATCAGGACTCTTATCCTCTTTAGAAATGTTCTGAGAAACAGTAAGAGTAGATTTATCACATAAATTGTCCCCATATTCATTGCATTTACAAGATTTCGTTTTCATGTGGGCATTCTTAGATGCAACAAGGGCAGTCTTCTCTAGGAAAGCTTCTCCACATTCAGCATATTCAAAAGCTTTCCTCAAACTCTGAATTGTCTGACTTTTAGTAACTTCCTCCTCATGACTGAAGGCTTTCACATTTTTATTATAATGAAAAGTCTCTGCAGCTTTAGCTCTGCGATCACTAATATTGAGGAACCACTTTTCACACACATTAAACTTATCAGCCTTCTCTTTTGAATAATGACAGTGTGAGGTCAGTGAGCTCATATCAAGTAGAGTAGGTCCTGTGATGTCACATTGAGAAGGCATTATTGTTGAAGGAAAAATATTTATGTCCAGATTACATGGTGGTCCTGAGATGTTCTTTTGCTCTGCAGTAAATACTCTGTTGGTGAATAAAACTTGCCACCATTGCTTGCCTTGGTTTTCTGAGCTCTTCTCTATGAGTTCCTCATGTTGGCAGTGTTCTAAAAATCAGAAAATTAAAAATACTTTATGATGCTAAGCACACTTTCTACAGAGTGGGATTTATATACATATACCCTATTTTCTATTAGACTCCTTGTTTTCTGGCTCAGTCTCCCAATAAAAAAATTCCAAATGTTTATTGCCTATATTTCCATTTATGTTTTTAAAAAAATACACAAAGAAAACCTTTATGTAGTGGAAAAAGGAACAGGAAAGTGGTGATGAATATCATGTATTTGGCATTTTAAAATATTATTCTCAAAATCAGTCTACATTCTTCTTCAGGAGTTTCCTTTGTTCCATTATACACATGAAAACCAAAACAAGTGTATAACGGCACCAGCTTCCTCATGTTGTATGCTGTGATTCTTTTTGTATTGTTATTTCCAGGAACACAAATATACAATGTTAGTGTAAACCTGATGATTGGCAAGTCATTTCCCCCCCTGTACTGGATCACTGCTTTATCTTGGCTGTATTACATATATCAGGGCTGTTCAATGAACCTGATGACCATCAAATCTTAGTAATTCTTCTTTCCATTTGCTCATTCATTTTCCCAAAGCCAGTTCAGTTCCTGTCCAATCTTTAGCTCAGCTTTCCATTTATACTTTTCAACATATCTAGTTTTCACTGACTATAAGAACCTTAAGGATCATTATGTTTCAACCTGATTCAAGGAACTTTACAAGTATTTCCATATTTATTCATAACAAATTTCTTGCACATAATTTACAGGAACTACCCTGCTGTAGCCCGCATTACACACAGCAATGTGTAAGGCCCATGCTAAAATATTTTAAAAGTGTATTTAAAATATACTTAAAATATTTTAAAAGTTACTCTCTAAGTACCAAGAGATGAAAGATTTAAGAGTCAGGATTCGGAAAAAGAAAGTTTTATACTAATTGCATATTCATTATGTGTTCTAGCTACTGTTCCACTAGTCTACAGTATTTTCTGCTCTAGTCTTGACAGGTTTTTGGTCCCCTAAATGTTTCATTTCTAATAATAATCTTACACTCAGATGATTTCTCTAGGTGTCCTGCCTGCATCCCAGCCTTGGTACTACTTAGAATCTAGGTGTTCTTCAGAGCAAAGCTAGTTACCCAAAGGCTGAATAATAATTTTTTATATCTTATCTTATATCTTCCAATGAACTTAAGTCTACCACTTATTTTAAAATATGAATGTAGTTACTGTCAATATCCTTCATTTTAAAGATATGGAAGGGAACTCATGTATCTGAGAGACAAGATTTTTAAGCAAATTACCATTACAGAAATCAACACGCACCTAAAAACTGACAGTAGGTCCACAGTTAAATGCATAACATTTTCCTTTGGTTGTATCTTATATAATGGTTTACCTTTTCATCAACAGTAATTTATAAGATAAAATGCATTTTATGCAGCTTTGGTATTCCTTCCAAAATACAACCCTCATTCTTATTTAATTGCATCCATCTATAATATAAATTAAACCAGTAACCCTTAGAAAGCAGTGAGCCACTTAATTACCCAGAGAGCTCTTTCACACATAAGGGCTTAGATCTAGTGCAAACCAACAGCTACTGCTTCAAAAGGTTTAGAAATGTGATGTGGGCTTTTATCCTACTAGGGATAGTGTTTCTGAATGAATCCATATGAAATACCTCTCCCTACCTGGCTATTACTTAATCCACAATATAATTATAAAATATTTAATATATTTTACATATCAGAGAATGGAAGAATAAAACAGAGACCATTATTTTGGTGGGAAAGGATCTCATTTAATACCTGTATGCTATGTGGAATAGAGTGTGTGATTAAGTCTCATTTTCTTTTGATACACCTATCTTCTCTATCTTTTGGATTCAGAGTTTAAAAAACAGAGAATGAAATACAGGCTAAAGTCCTCAAAGATAATTTTTTAGAAGGAGGAGGAATCTGAGCCAAAATATAAAATATGTAATAATAAAAACAAAAAGAAAAGGAAGCTTCTCCCACCTGCCAGGTACATTAAAGAATTTACTGAAGTGAAGTACTTCAAAATTTATATATGAAAACATACATAGATGAAAGGTATGATTTATGGAAAAATGCCACATATCACATTTATATGGAGTTTCCCATGAACACAGCCAAGGGAAATAAGGAAATTCCACAATATAAAATGGGCTTATAAAATGGTGGTAACTGAAATAAAAGAAGTGTTAAGTCCAGATATTAAGCAATAAGAGGCAAAAGTTTATATTGACAGAATATGAAAAGATCTTGCAACAAAGGAAACTCACATTAGGGACTACTGAAAGATCAGTAAGAGAGGCTATCAGAGATGAAGAGATCTAAAAATCTGAAATGACTTCACAGTTGTCCATTACTGGAAGACAGAGGAAAATAATTAAAGGGAGAATGGGAAGAATAGAGGATTCTGATTCATGAGAGAAAATTTAGTTGTTTTTATATATTGAGAAAAAGAATGATAATATTCCAGTAGAGATTCCTGAAGGCACAGGAAATCTTGCATTAGAACAGAGGTGGGAAAAAGTACATGGAAGTAACATTATGGTGGTCATCAGGATAAAGCAAAAAGAGCTTCAATCTGGAGATGGATGAGGCAAGAAGGGACTCACTGCATAGACAGAGGAGCAGGGCACAGAGGACAGAGTGTTCAGACACAGACACTGCAGGAGAAGGAGAAAGAACCTGTGAGTCAAACTCATTCACAAAAGAAATAATCACCGCAGACCTATTATACACTTTATTGCGTTAAGGTACTGGAAAAACAACTTTAATCAAGGTTCGGTAGATGTAAAGAAGAGCTGAGAAAGCTTTGGAAAAAAATAAAAGCTGAGATGAGGGATGCTATTTTAAACAAGGTGGTCATGGGAAGCCATGTGGAGAAGAGCATACAAGACAATATCAGAATTCTTTATTATAGAAGCAAATTCTTTGTGGAGCATATTTGTAGTAAATATCATCTTTCTGTTACTGTTTTATTCCCTTCTAACTTTGTAGAAACAACTGAAAAATAATATAAATAAAACCTCTTCAATACATTTCAACAAATGGCAGAGTTTGTTGAACGTAACCACCATTCAATCAAGTCAAAGAAAATGACTGGCTATGGGAAACCTTAGATATTCCTTCCTGAGGAAAACTTTCTTCAGGTTTACAAAGTCACTTCCCTCATGAAATTTATAGTATTTGTTTCCTCACTTTTCTTTATATTTTACATCATATGTATGCAACTCAAAAATAAGTATAATTTACTGTCACTTAAAAGTAAATACAGGACTTCCGGAGAAGATGGCGGCTTGGTGAGACGTGCGGGTCTTAGTTCCTTCTCCAGAACAGCAACTAAAGAAACAGAAACAATACGAAACAGCTCCCGGAGCCACAACAGGGACTGAAGAGACAACGTACCCCATTCTGGAATGGCTGAACGGGCAGGGAGAGTCCGCTGCGGTGAGATACCCGAGGGGTGCGCGCTTTCCCGGGCCGGGGCAGCTGGCGACTGGGGTCCCTTCCACACACGTGGCTCCCGGTCCGACTGGGAATGTTGGATAGCGGGGCCCTCCTGCCACACTTGGCGTCTCAGGCCGGCTGGGCAATTTGGACCGGCACTCTCCCAGGCCGCGGTGGCCAGCGACCCCCCTTCCACGTGCGGTTTCCCGCGCCGACTGCAAGATTCGGATTGGCAAGTTAAAGGAGCCACAGCATCTTTTACTGGTGGGACCTGCAGACAGACAAGCGCCACGAGCGCCACCTACTGGGCAGGAAAAGAAATACAGAGCCCAGAGATTTCACAGAAAAACCTTTCAACCAGCCGGGTCCCACACCCAGGGAAATCTGATCAAATGCCCAGACACCAGCAGAAAATAATGGATGACGCTCGGAAAATTGAAGATATGGCCCAGTCAAAGGAACAAACCAATAGTTCAAATGAGATACAGGAGCTGAGACAACTAATGCTGAATATACGAACAGAAATGGAAAACCTCTTCAAAAACCAAATCAATAAATTGAGGGAGGACATGAAGAAGACATGGGCTGAACAAAAAGAAGAAATAGAAAATCTGAAAAAACAAATCACAGAACTTATGGGAGTGAAGGACAAAGTAGAAAAGATGGAAAAAACAATGGATACCTACAATGATAGATTTAAAGAGACAGAAGCTACAATTAGTGAACTGGAGGATGGAACATCTGAATTCCAAAAAGAAACAGAAACTATAGGGAAAAGAATGGAAAAACTGGAGCAGGGGATCAGGGAACTGAATGACAATATGAAGTGCACAAATATACGTGTTGTGGGTGTCCCAGAAGGAGAAGAGAAGGGAAAAGGAGGAGAAAAACTAATGGAAGAAATTATCACTGAAAATTTCCCAACTCTTATGAAAGACCTAAAATTACAGATCCAAAAAGTGCAGCACACCCCAAAGAGAATAGACCCAAATAGGCGTTCTCCAAGACACTTACTAGTTAGAATGTCAGAGGTCAAAGAGAAAGAGAGGATCTTGAAAGCAGCAAGAGAAAAACAATCCGTCACATACAAGGGAAACCCAATAAGACTATGTGTAGATTTCTCAGCAGAAACCATGGAAGCTAGAAGACAGTGGGATGATATATTTAAATTACTAAAGAGAAAAACTGCCAACCAAGACTTCTATATCCTGCAAAATTGTCTATAAAAACATTTATAGACAAAAAGTCACTGAGAGAATTTGTGACCAAGAGACCAGCTCTGCAAGAAATACTAAAGGGAGCACTAGAGTCAGATACGAAAAGACAAAAGAGAGAGGTATGGAATAAAGTGTAGAAAGAAGGAAAATCAGATATGATATATATAATACAAAAGCCAAAATGGTAGAGGAAAATATTATCCAAACAGGAATAACACTAAAAGGTAATGGACTGAATTCCCCAATCAAAAGACATAGACTGGCAGAATGGATTACGACCCAGCAATACCACTGCTAGGTATCTACTCAAAGGACTTAAGGGCAAAGACACAGATGGACATTTGCACAACAGTGTTTATAGCAGCATTATTTACAATTGCAAAGAGATGGAAACAGCCAAAATGTCCATCAACAGACGAGTAGCTAAACAAACTGTGGTGTATACCTACGATGGAATATTATGCAGCTTTAAGACAGACTAAACTTATGAAGCATGTAATAACATGGATGGACCTAGAGAACATTATGCTGAGTGAGTCTAGCCCAAAACTAAAGGACAAATACTGTATGGTCCCACGGATGTGAACCAACATTCGAGAATCAACTTGGAATATATCATTGGTAACAGAGACCAGCAGGAGTTAGAAACAGGGTAAGATAATGGGTAATTGGAGCTGAAGGGATACAGACTGTGCAACAGGACTGAATACAAAAACTCAAAAATGGACAGTACAATAATACCTAATTGTAATGTAACTATGTTAAAACACTGAATGAAGCTGCACCTGAACTATAGTTTTTTGTTTGTTTGTTTGTATCTTTTGTTTTTTTTCTTTTTCCTTTTTATATATATATATATTTTATTATTTTAATTTTCTTCTCTATATTAACATTCTATATCTTTTTCTGCTGTTTTGCTAGTTCTTTTCCTAAATCGATGCAAATGTACTAAGAAACGATGATTATACATCTATGTGATGATACTAAGAATTACTGAGTGCATATGTAGAATGGAATGATTTCTAAATGTTGTGTTAATTTTTCTTTTTTTTAATTAATAAAAAAAAAGTTAAAAAAAAAAAAAGTAAATACAGCTTACTATGTCCACTGTCATCTCGCTTCTGGGCCGAACACTGCGAGATTCACCCGGATATTCACCTGCAACCAAAATCTGGTGCATTCCCTCCGCTGTATAATATTGTTTCTTTCAATAAAGTACTATAATTTATCCTCACCTACTGACGGCAACTTGGTTTTTTCTTTTGAAAAAATATTCCTACAAGTTTCCTGGCGCATAGAAGCACACCATGCTCAACAGTATATTGTTAGAACCAGAACTGCCCAATATGAGGCATGTATACCTTTGCTTTACTCTGGTTTTAGAGTAAATTCAATTCTGCAGCAGTGATGAGTCTCCGATGCTTGACATCCTCATGAAGTCCTGATTTTATAAGACTCTTCATTTCTACCAATCTTATGAATAAACCACTGTGCAGTGGTATCATGCTACAGCTTCATTCTGCATTTATTTCATAACTAATCTTGTTTAATACCTTTTCCCTTGTTTGCTGTGCACTTGTATTCCACCGGAAAAGCTCCTTATTAGGTCTTTAGCCTATGTTTATTCTAGACTGCCAGTTTTTTCCTCAAAATAAGTGATTTTCTGGCCTTAATTTTTTCCCTATCCAATGTAATAAAAATGTTCTACTATATTTTCTTCTAAAAGATTTACAACTTTGCCTCATAAAATTACACCTTTAATCCATACAAACTGACTTTTGTGGTATGATATAAAGCAAGGACATAATGTCATTTTTCATACTAACGGTTCCTCAACATTCTGCTGTGTCACCTTTCTCATAAATCAAGAGTCATTAAATCATGTTTGTTTCTGTACTGTATTTTGTATTCTGTTTCACTGATCTATTTCTTTATCTCTACACAGTATTATTTTGTACTGGTTACAACTTCATAACATATCTTAATGTCTGGGAGAGAAAGTCCTCCCACCTTGTACCTGATCGTTTTCAAACACGCTTTAACAATTATTGGGTCTTTGCATTGCAATATAAATTTTAGAATTAGCTTTTCAGGTTTCAGAAAACTAACCAGGATTTTGTTTGGTATTATACTGAACTTATTAACACACTGAAGAGAACTGAGATTTTTAAAATACAATATTCCAATCTATGAACATGCTATATCCTTCTACTTTAGTTTTGTTTAATGCCTCTTCTGCTGGTTTCAATCTGTCGTGTATTCCAGAAAAGCCAAATTCTTTAATCCTCATTCAGTATTGCTGGGAAGGAAATTTTTGAGTGTTCCCATGGAGATGTGACCCACTCAATTATGAATGGTAACTTTTGATCAGATAGTTTCCATGGAGATGTTCCTCCATCCACTCAAGGTGGGGTTGCTTACTGGAGCCCTTTAAGAGGGATCCATTCTGGAAAAAGCCTAAGAGTCACGAGAGTGCATGCAGCTAGAGACCCTTGGAGATGATGAAGGAAATGCCCCCAGGGGAGCTTCATGAAACAAGGAGCCCAGAGAGAAAGACAGCAGACTCTGCCATGCTGGCCACACGCTTTTCCAATTGACAGAGAAACCATGACAGTCATCAGCTTTACTGAATCAAGTATCTTTCCCTGGATGCCTTAGATTGGACATTTTCATAGCCTTGTCTTAATCTGGATATTTTAACAGCCTTAGAACCGTAAGCTTATAACTTAATAAATTCCCCCTTTTAAAAGCCATTCTGTTTCTGGTTTATCACATTCTGGCAGCTTACAAGCTACAACAGATTTTGGTTCCAGAAACTGGTAGCTGCTGCGGTTTTCAAATATCAAACATGCTGGAATGGTATTTTAAGTGGAAAAGGGGAAGATTCTGCAAGAATTGTGAGAAGCTTGATAGAGAAGGCCTAGAACGCTTTAAAGAGACTGCTGGTAGATACCTCTGGCAAGACTCTAGACAGATATGAGGTGTGTGCTATATTGCAAACTGTAAAGAACATGATCCCTGTGTTAAAATGGCAGAGAATTTGGCTTTGGGTAGAAGGCAGATTTAAAAGCCATGACCTTGGATATTGAGTAAAAGAGATTTCCAAATTAAATGTGGAAAGTGCAGTGTGGTTTCTCCTTGTAGCTTATAGTGAAACGCAAGAGGAAAGAGATAAGCTGAGCACTGAACTCCTAGGTACAAAGAAACCAGAACTGGTGCTCTGAAAAAATGTGGGCTTCCAGAAAGGGAGACCCAAGATAATAATGTCTCACCTGAGGATTTAACCAAACATGGAAGCAGTTAGCAAAAAAGCCAGGACTGGAGATGAAGTTATCCAGGAAGGACTTGTGGAAACTCCTTTTGTCTGATGGGCATGATCCAAGTACACCGCATAGAAAGCCAACAAGAGTGCTGTGGGATTTGTATAAATGGAACCACTGATAGATAGTCTGCACTAAAAGTCTCAGAAAAGGGACAAAGTGAAGGTAAAATGTCTTTAGAGGCAGATCTATGGAGACTAAGGTCTGAAGTCAAGAAACCTCAGGCCAGGAGAGTGGACCCCCAAGCACTTGGAGAGGGTGAGTTTACCCCAATGGCAGAGGGTGGGCATTCACCTCCTTGTAGTGGAAGAGTTGTGCCAACTCAGGCCTTGAAGAGGATAGAGTACATTCATTCCTTGGGGATTGAGAGCATGACTGCCACCATATGGAGAGGTTAAGTGTGTGCCCCAGAGATGGTAGAGAGCCCAAGTGCACCCCAATGCTTGGAGAGAGCGGAGCCAAGAAAAAGGTGGTCTCCCTAATGTCCCCCAAGGTTGCATTCGGAGAGAGGTGAGCCAAGACCCTTGGAAAGGGTGGGACTGCCGCTTTCTAAAGCCCTGAAAATAGACGACTCTCAGACTGTGAAATCTAACGGAGTTTGCGCCACAGGTTTTTGAAACTGCTTGGGTCCAGTGACCCCTGTGATCCTTTCAATTTCTCCCTATGGAAATGGGGTATTTATGATTGGCCCTCCTGTGTATGCTGGCAGTAAATAATTTGTTCTGAGCTTTACAGGTCCAGAGCCAGAGGAGAATTTTGCCTTAGGACAGACCACATCTGTAGCTTTGATGCCATTTTGTACTGTTTTTGACTTTGTATTTTATTTGTATTGTTAGTGAAATGGTTTAAGGCTTTCTGATGTGTGATGTTGCTATGAAATTAATGTATTTTGCATTTGGAAAGAACATGTCTCTCCGGGGTCCAATGGATAAAATGTGCCAGTTTACATCTGTTGTGTATTCCATGAAAGCCAAGTTCTTTAATCCTCACTCAATATTGCTGGGTAGGAGCCTTTTCACTGTTCCCATGGAGAAATAACCCAACCAATAGTGGGTGGTATCTTTTGATTAAATGGTTTCCATGGAGATATGTCTCCACCCAATCAAGGTGGGGTTGCTTACTGAAGCCCTTTAAGAGGGAACTATTTTGGAAAAAGCTTCAGAGCCACAAGAGCACATGCAGTCCGAGACCTTTGGAGTTGATGAAGGAAAATGTCCCCAGGGGAGCTTCAGGAAACAAGAAGCCTGGAGAGAAAGTTAGCAGATGTTACCATGTTTGCCATTTGCTTTTTGAGTTGAGAGAAACCCTGAATGTCATCAGTCTTCCTGAACCAAGGTATCTTTCCCTGGGTGCCTAAAATTGGACATTTTCAGAGCCCTGCCTTAATTAGAGATTTTAATAGACTTAGAACTGTAAACTAGTAACTTAATAAATTCCCCTTTTTAAAAGCTGTTCTGTGGGCAGGCCATGTGGCTCTTGCCTGCCATGCTGGAGACCCGGGTTCGATTCCTGATGCCTGCCCACACAAAAAACAAAAAAAACAAAACAAAACAAATGCCATTCTGTTTCTGGTAAATGCATTACAGCAGCCTGCAAACTAGAACACCTCTCAAACCCTTTTAGAAAAATTGCTTAGATTAACTACATATGTCCAATATATTTATTTAAAAATATTTTCACAACTGTATTGCTAGGCACATCTACCTAGTTTTTTCTTATGAAGTAATTTCTTTCCTTTTTCTAGATGAGGACAGTTATTTTATTATTTTAACTGAGAAACATTTTTGGTCCTGTAATTTATACCATTATAGTTTAAGTTGATTACTTCTTTTGCATTGCTTAGTATTCTTTTAAAACTTTCTTGCTTTTTAATGTAAATATGTGATACTAAAAATTTTCTTCTAAGCCTCCTTTATATATTGCCCAGAGGCTCTACTTTCCATGATTTTCATTTTCATAATTTTCTGGATATTGTACAATATCAATTTTTATTTATTCTTTGATCAAATAGGTTTTAAAGGATATATTCAGTATTGAGAGAGACTGTAATTTTTTCGTATTTATACGTTTTATTGAACAATACTTCTACTTTGTGGTAATTATTGACATTTGCCTAAAATACATTTATATTTTGTGACTGTTCCAATGTTAGTTAGTAGATTTATTTTTTGTTTTCAGGTACAGAGCTTTGAAAGACAAATACTAGATTCATTTTATAAAATATGGTATTTATAACTTTGAGAGCAGTGGTTGGCAAACTTTTTCTGTAAAGGTTCACAGACTAAATATTTTACGCTTTGCTGTTCATGTAGCTTTTTTACAAGTATTCAAACTCTGCCTTGTAGTGTAAATATATAAATAAATGGGAATGGCTGTGTTCCAATAAACTGTTCTTTAATAAAATAGGCAGCAGGCAAGATTTCATCTGAAGGCCACAGTTTACCAAGTACTCATTTACAGTCTGAGTTTTTGCCTACTGACTGGTATGAAATTAGTGTATATTAAGTTCTCCTCTGTCTAATGTGTTTGTTTCTCCTCATTTCCTGAAGTTTGTTGTTTTGTGAATCTTGATAATAATTTATTTGGTGCACTTATTAAAAATTTTTATACCTCCTATTAAATTGTCTTCATTAGTATTTACAAATACCCTTTTTTCATCTATTTTTTGACACAATTTGAACCTTAAACAGAAATTATATAAATAAAATTTTATGTAATATAATATAAATATGTAAATAAAAATTACATACATAAAACTAAATTATTTTCATGTTTATTGGTTTAACAATTCACAACTGTTATTTCAAATTTCCCAAATTATGATTCATGTGTATCTCTGATGCGATCTGACAGCATTTTCTCTTAATATATGACTAATCCATCTGCCTTAGTTGACAGGGCAGATCTGTGTGCTTACTTAATGTTACATTGTGTGTATGCATAGCTCTTGTGCAGAAAAGAGTCAGCATAGAAGGTCTGAGACCACTATCCTTTCAAAAACCTACATGCAAGGTTGGCCCTTCGCTGGCATCTGGGAACTTAGATTTGAGGAGGTTTCCAACATTCCCAGAAATGATAAAAGTGTTCACTGGTTTCCAACATTTCCAGAAATGATAAAAGTGTTCACTGTGCTGAAACTGAAGAAACAATGTGATTTATACTAACAACCTATTTTCCTTCTAGAGTCTGGAATTTTGGTAGATGCCAGATAGAGTAGCCACATAAGCAACCCCCATTGAAAACCTTAGGCAATGAGTCTCTAATGAACTGCTTTGGGGGGAAACATTTCACACTTATGGTCACAACGTGTCACTGGGGTAATTAAGTATGCCCTGTGCGACTCCACTGGGAGAGGACTCCTGGAGCTCGTGACTAGTTTCCTCTGGACTTCATTCATCTAGTACACCATTTCCTTTCGCTGATTTTGCTTTGTATCCTTTCACTGTAATAAATCTCAGCCACAAATATGACTATATTTTGAGTCTTCTGAGTTCCTCTTGTGAATCATAAACACTGATATCAGCTTTCTAGAACAACATTTCTAAGTAACTTCGCTCTCATAAATGCATTTATCTTCTAATAATTAGGAAGGCTGTATTGGGCTATAATTACAGCATTATGCAATTCCTCAATTATCTATTTAATGGTATCTAGTAATTTCCTATTATATGATTGTTTCCTCTCTTTCCGATCCTTTAAATCCCACTTTAGTTGTCATATTAACATTTATTAGCTTTTATATTTTTACTTTAAATATACATCAAAGACTTAATTTTCCAGCTTTAAATTATATACTTAGCTCCCATATTTTCAAGATAGGCAATCAACATGCTTACATGTCATCTTTTTTATTAGATCTTCCTTCCACATTTTACTGGATTAAAATAAATAAAATTTATTATTCTAAAACAAAAATTTTAGAATTTTATTTCTAAAATTCCAAAGACCAGAGTTCTACAAGGAGAATGCTAAAAAATATTTCGAACCGCCCACCTCTAATTGATCACTTTGGGTTTAATTTCCTTGGATTCCTTTCTCCAGCACTAAAAAACTCACCTGTATAGCTCTTGTTTAGAAATCCTTCCTCTAATAACCATGGATCTTTTCCTTTTTCCAATGTGAAGATCAACTCTGGTTTTGTAAAGCAGTACCCTGTAGGTGGAAAATAATTTAGAACTACAGTAAGCTGCAAGGGCTTCACCATCTTGATGTGAAGGAAGCTACAGCTTCAGAGATGGCCTGTTGAACATACTCATCTGACTCTTTATGGGGGTAATGACAACAGAAAATATTTTCTTCTACTCAAAAAGGGCCAAATTTCTTAAATCCCTGAATTATAAACCAAATAATACCAAATTCTAGTATAGGACAAATTATCGTGTTTCAAAGAAGGGATTTCTATGGGACGTCCATTTCTGGCCATGATTTAGGAAAAGAACAATTTAATCCTCTGTAAGAAATATCTAGAAATCCATGCAAAATATATGAAAGAATAGCTTTTAGAAATTGAACAGCAAGCAGTACAAACCAGGGATTCTTGAAAACAAGGAAACAAAACACAAGGTCTATGATTCTCACAGAACACTGCTAAGTTTTTAACATGTGGAACATAAAGGACAAGCAAAATAGAGTCTAGCACATTCAGTAAGTGAAGAGACAGAAATGGAGGTTTAGGGAAGCCATCACAATTAGAATGTATGCAGAAAATCATCAGAAAAGGAAGAATTGTAAGTTCTGCAGAAGGTTTTCCTTAGGCAAGGTTGTGGAAAGAACTACTGGAAAGGAGGAAGTTGAAAAATCACTAAAGCACACACAGAGATGGGATATTTCTGTTGTTTTACCTCCCAAGGGTGAAAGGTGTCCTAATACTACAAGGGAATTGCCTAATTAGTACTAGGCTAAAGTGAGCTCTGAATCTAAGAAAATTTAAAAGCAAACCTTGAAAGGATCAAATTAATTCCAAGTATCTTAACTGCATTGCAGAAATGGTCCCCAAATGTTTAAAAGAATACCATAAATCCTAGCATTCAACAGTAAAATTCACAACATTAAGTAAAGAATAAAAAATTAACAGGTGTGAACAGAAGAAGGATACACGATTTTTAAAGAGAAGAAAAATCAACCAAAAGCAACAGAGTAAGAAATGACACACAGGATAAAATCAGCAGTCATGGTCATGAAAACAGCTATTTTACTCCATATATTGAAGAAGAGAGAGAAAACCATGAACAGAATGAGAAGATAAAAGTTATAAAAAGTTCCAAATTGAAATTCTACATATAAAAATAAAGTACCCAAAATGAGAAAGCAAACCTACTATGCTGGTTTGAATCTGTTATGTACCCCAGAAACGCCATGTTCTTTTAATCCAATCTTGTGGGGGATGGAATTATTGTTGAGTAGGACCTTCTGTTTAGGCTGTTTCCATAGAGATGTGACCCCATCCATTCCAAATGAGTCTTTTTTTTTTAACCACTTTTATTTTGCTTTTACAAATTGTTAAATTTTTTTAAAAATACCAAAAAACACCAAACACAAACATTCTTAACTTTCAATCATTCTATTCTACATATATAATCAGAAATTCATAATATCATCACATAGTTGCATATTCATCATCATGATCATTTCTTGAAACATTTGCATCTATTCAGAAAAAGAAATAAAAAGAAAAGAGAAAAAAAATCATACATACCATACCCCTTACCCCCTCCCTTTCATTGATCACTAGCATTTCAACCTAAATTTATTTGAACATTTGTTCCCCCTATTATTTATTTTTGTTCCGTATGTTTTACTCGTCTGTTGATAAGGCAGATAAAAGGAGCATCACACAAGGTTTTCACAATCACACAGTCACACTGTGAAAGCTGTATCATTATACAATCATGTTCGAGAAATATGGCTACTGGAACACAGCGCTACATTTTCAGGCAGTTCCCTCCAGCCTCTCCATTACAAGTTGACTAACAAGGTGCTATCTACTTAATGTGTAAGAATAACATCCAGTTACAAAATGGGAAAAAGACTTAAACAGACACCTACCAGAAGAAGAAATACGGATGGCCAAGAGGCACATGAAGAGATGCTCAATGTCCCTGGCCATTAGAGAAATGCAAATCAAAACCACAATGAGATATCATCTCACACCCACCAGAATGGCCATTATCAACAAAACAGAAAATGACAAGTGCTGGAGAGGATGCGGAGAAAGAGGCACACTTATCCACTGTTGGTGGGAATGTCAAAGGGTGCAACCACTGTGGAAGGCAGTTTGGCGGTTCCTCAAAAAGCTGAATATAGAATTGCCATACGACCCAGCAATACCATTGCTAGGTATCTACTCAAAGGACTTAAGGGCAAAGACACAAACGGACATTTGCACACCAATGTTTATAGCAGCGTTATTTACAATTGCAAAGAGATGGAAACAGCCAAAATCTCCATCAACAGAAGAGTGGCTAAACAAACTGTGGTATATACATACGATGGAATATTATGCAGCTTTAAGACAAGATAAACTTATGAACCATGTAATAACATGGATGGACCTAGAGAATATTATGCTGAGTGAATTCAGCCAAAAACTAAAGGACAAATACTGTATGGTCCCACTGATGTGAACGGACATTCGAGAATAAACTTGAAATATGTCATTGGTAACAGAGTTCAGCAGGAGTTAGAAACAGGGTAAGACAATGGGTAATTGAAGCTGAAGGGATACAGACTGTGCAACAGGACTAGATACAAAAACTCAAAAATGGACAGCACAATAATACCTAATTGTAAAGTAATCATGTTAAAATACTGAATGAAGCTGCATCTGAGCTATAGGGTTTTTTTTGTTTTTGTTTGCTTGTTGGTTTGTTTGTTGTTGTTGTTTTTTACTATTACTACTACTTTTATTTCTTTTCTTTATATTAACATTTTATATCTTTTTCTGTTGTGTTGCTAGTTCCTCTAAACCGATGCAAATGTACTAAGAAACAATGATCATGCATCTATGTGATGATGTTAAGAATTACTGAGTGCATATGTAGAATGGTATGATTTCTAAATGTTGTGTTAATTTCTTTTTTTTTTTTTTTTCCGTTAATAAAAAATAAAAAATAAAAAATAAATAAAAAAAAAAAAAAGAATAACATCCAGGATAACCTCTCGACTCTGTTTGGAATCTCTCAGCCATTGACACTTTATTTTGTCTCATTTCACTCTTCCCCCTTTTGGTCGAGAAGGTTTTCTCAATCCCTTGATGTTGAGTCTCAGCTCATTCTAGGAATTCTGTCCCACACTGCCAGGAAGGTCCACACCCCTGGGAGTCATGTCCCACGTAGACAGGGGGGAGGATGGTGATTTTGCTTGTTGTGTTGGCTGGACACAGAGGCCACATCTGAGCAACAACAGAGGTTCTCATGGGGGTGACCTCTTAGGCTTGACCTATCCTTTTTCATATGAACAAACCCCAAGATTGGGGGCTCAGCCTATAGCTTTGGTTGTCTGCACTGCTTGTGAGAATATCAAGAATTCAACTTGGGGAAGTTGGATTTTCCTCCGTTCTCACCACTCCCCAAAGGGGACTTTGCAAATACTTTTTTATTCACTGTTCAAATCACTCTGGGATTTATTGGGGCATCACTCTGTACAAACCAACAAAATCTCATGTCCTACTCTAGGTTCCATGTACTTATGGTGTTCACTTAAGCTGTCTACATAAGTTACATTAGGAAATACACTAGCCAAAATACAAATTTTGTACCAAATAAACCTTTTTTGCTTTAGTCTCACATATAAATTAAAAATTTAAAATATTAATTACCATCTATTTTCAGCACCTGGCAGTAATGACATTCCTTTGTTCTTCCTCATGCAAAAACATTTTTTAAATTTGTACATTTAGTCACTATCATTATACACTCTAGGCATTCCTAGATTATACCATTTCACTCTTTATCGTCTATCTTTCTTTCTGATCTCATTTGTGCCCCCAGCTCTCTGCCCTCTATCATTCTCATATTCAGCTTCATTCAGTGTTTCAACATAATTGTATTACAGTTAGGTAGTATTGTGCTGTCCATTTCTGAGTTTTTACATTCAGTTCTGTTGCACAATCTGTATCCCTTCAGCTCCAATTACCCCATATCTTAGCCTATTTCTATCTCCTGATGGTCTCTGTTACCAATGAAATTCTCCAAGTTTATTCACTAATGTCAGTTCATATCAGTGAAACCATACAGTATTTGTCCTTTTGTTTTTGGCTAATATCACTCAGCATAATGTCCTTAAGGTCCATCATGTTTTTACATACTTGATAACTTTATTCTGTCTTACAGCTGTGTAATATTCCATCGTATGTATATACCACAGCTTGTTTAGCGACATCTCTTGATGGACATTTTGACTGTTTCCATCTCTTTGCAATTACAAAGGCTGCTATAAACATTTCTGTGCAAATGCCCATTTGTGTCCTTGCCTGCGGAGTCCTCGGAGTAGATACCTAGTAATGGTATTGTCAGGTCATATGGCAATTCTATATTTAGCTTTTTGAGGAACCGCCAAACTGCTTTCCACAGCGGCTGTACCATTTGACATTCCCACCAACAGTGGATAAGTGTGCCTCTTTCTCCACATCCTCTCCAGTACTTGTCATTTTCTGTTTTGTTGATAATGGCCATTCTGGTGGGCGTGAGTTATCTCATTGTGGTTTTAATTTGCATTTCTCTGATAGGCAGGGAAATTAAGCATCTCTTCATGTGCCTTTTGGCCTTTTCTGAGAAGCATCTGTTCAAGTCTTTTTCCCATTTTGTAATTGGGTTGGCTATCTTTTCGTTGTTGAGTTGAACAATCTCTTTATAAATTCTGGATACTAGACCTTTATCTGATATATCATTTCAAAATATTGTTTCCCATTGTGTAGGCTGATTTTTACTTTCTTGATGAAGTTCTCTGATGTGCTAAAGGGTTTAATTTTGAGGAGTTCCCATTTATTTACTTCTTTCTTCAATGCGCTTGCTTTGGGTGTAAGGTCTAGGAAACTGCCTCCTAGTATACAATTTAAGACATTTCCTGACATTTTCTTCTAACAGTTTAATGGTCTTAGATCTAATGTTTAGGTCTTTGATCCATTTTGAGTTAATTTTTGAATAGGGTGTTAGCGATGGGTTCTCTTTCATTCTTTTGCATATGGATATCCAGTTCTCTAGGCACCATTTATTGAAGAGACTGTTCTGTCCCAGGTGAATTGGCTTAACTGCCTTATCAAAGATCAATTGTGCACAGATGAGAAGGTCTATATCTGAACACTCTATTCTACTCCATTGGTCAGTATATCTATCTTTATGCCAGCGCCATAATGTTCTGACCACTGTAGCTTCATAATACGCATTCAAGTAAGGTAATGTGAGACCTCTGACTTCATTTTTTTTTCTCGGGATGCTTTTAGCTATTCGAGGCACCCTGCCCTTCCAGATAAATTTGGTTGTTGGTTTTCCTATTTCTGAAAAGTAAGTTTTTGGAATTTTAATTGGTACTGCACTGAATCTGTAAATCAATTTAGGTAGAATTGACATTTTAACTATACTTAGTCTTCCAATCCATGAACAAGGTATTCCTTTCCATCTGTTGAGGTCTTCTGTGATTTCTTTTACCAATTTCTTGTAGTTTTCTTTGTATAGATCCTTCATCTATTTGGCTAAATTTATTCCTAAATATTTTACTTTTTGGTTGCATCTGTAAATGGAATTTTTCTTGATTTCCCCCTCAGACTGTTCATTACTAGTACATAGAAACATTACAGATTTTTGAGTGTTGATCTTGTAAACTGCCACTTTGCTATACTCATTTATTAGCTCTAATAGTTTTGCTGTGGATATCTCAGGATTTTTGACATACAGTATCATATCATCTGCAAACAATGGGTGTTTTATTACTTCCTTTCCAATTTTGATGCCTTGTATTTCTTTTTCTTGTCTAACTGCTCTGGACAGAACTTCAAACACAATGATGAATAACAGTGGTGATAGTGGACATCCTTGTCTTGTTCCTGATCTTAGGGGGAAAGTTTTCATTTTTTAACCATTAAGGATAATGCTAGCTGAGGGTTTTTCATATACTCCCTTTATCATTTTGAGGAAGTTCTCTTCTATTCCTATCCTTTGAAGTGTTTTCAACAGGAAAGGATGTTGAATTTTGTCAAATGCCTTTTCTCCATCAACTGAGATGATCATGTGGTTTTTCTGCTTTGATTTGTTGATATGGTTTATTTCATGAACTGATTTTCTTATGTTGAACCATCCTTGCATACCTGGGAAGAATCCTACTTGGTCATGATGTATAATTCTTTCAATGTGTTGCTGGATTCGATTTGCTAGAATTTGTTGAGGATTTTTGCATCTATATTCATTAGAGAAACTGGTTTGTACTTTTCTTTTTTTGAAATACCTTTGTCTGGCTTTGGTATGAGGGTGATGTTGGCTTCGTAGAACGTTAGGTAGCTTTCCCTTCTCTTCAATTTTTTTGAAGAGTTTGAGCAGGATTGGTATTAATTCTTTCTGGAATGTTTGGTAGAATTCACATGTGAAGCCGTCTGGTCCTGGACTTTTCTTTTTGGGAAGCTTTTGAATGACTGATTCAATTTCTTTACTTGTGATTGGTTTGTTGAGGTCATCTATTTCTTCTTGAGTCAAAGTTGGTTGCTTATGCCTTTTTGAAAGTTGTCCATTTCATCTACATTGTCATATTTATTAGCATAAAGTTGTTCATAGTATCCTGTCATTACTTCCTTTATTTCTGTGGGGTCAGTGGTTATGTCTCCTCTTCCATTTCTGATCTTATTTATTTGCATCCTCTCTCTTCTTCTTTTTCTCAGTCTTGCTAAGGGTCCATCAATCTTATTGATTTTCTCATAGAACCAGCTCATGGTTTTGTTGATTTTCTCAATTGTTTTCATATTCTCAATTTCATTTATTTCTGCTCTAATCTTCATTATTTCTTTCCTTTTGCTTGCTTTGGGGTTAGTTTGCTGTTCTTTCTCTACTTCTTCCAAGTGGACAGTTAATTCCTCGATCTTTGCCCTTTCTTCTTTTTTGATATAGGCATTTAGGGCAATAAATTTCCCTCTTAGCTGCATCCTGTAAGTTTTGATATGTTGTGTTTTCATTTTCATTTACCTCGAGATATTCACTGATTTCTCTTGTAATTTCTTCCTTGACCCACTGGTTGTTTAAGAGTGTGTTGTTCAGCCTCCACATATTTGTGAATTTTCTGGCACTCTGCCTATTACTGATTTCCAACTTCATTCCTTTATGACCTGAGAATGTGTTCTGCATGATTTCAACCTTTTTAAATTTATTGAGACTTGCTTTGTGACTCAGCATGTGGTCTATCCTTGAGAATGATCCATGAGCACTTGAGAAAAAGGTGTATCCTGCTGTTGTGGGGTGTAATGTTCTTTAAATGTCTGTTAAGTCTAGCCCATTTATTGTGTTATTCAAATTGTTTCTTTATTATCCTCTGTCTAGATATTCTGTCCATTGATAAGAGTGTGTAATTTAAGTCTCCAACTGTTATGGTAGATGTGTCTATTTCTCTTTTCAGTGTTTGCCGCATGTATTTTGGAGCATTTTGGCTCGGTGCATAAATATTTATGATTGTTATGTCTTCCTGTTGAATTGTTCCTTTTATTAATACATAATGTCCTTCTTTGTCTCTTTTAACTGTTTTACATCTGAAGCCTAATTTGTTGGATATTAGTATAGCTACTCCTGCTCTTCTCTGATTGTTATTTGCATTAAATATCTTTTTGAAACCTTTCATTTTCAACGTATGTTTATCCTTGGGTCTAAGATGTGTTTCCCGTAGACAGCATATAGGTGGGTCCTGTTTTTTAATCCATTCTTCCAGTCTATGCCTTTTAATTGGGGAGTTTAAACCATTAACATTTAGTGTTATTAGTGTATGGGTAGTACCTTCTACCAATGTGCCATTTGGATTTTATATATCACATCTAATTTTTTTTCTTTTTACCTTTACTGACAGTCTTCCTTTCTACACTCTTTTCCATACCTCTCTCTCCTGTCTTTTCGTATCTGCCTCTAGTGGTCCCTTTAGTTTTTCCTGCAGAGCTGGTCTCTTGGTCACAAATTTCCTGAATGATTTTTTTGGTCTGAAAATGTTTTAATTCCTCCCTCATTTTTGAAGGACAATATTGCTGGATATAGAATTCTTGGTTGGCAGTTCTCCTCTTTTAGTAATTTAAATACATAATCCCACTATCTTCTTGCCACCATGGTTTCTGCTGAGAAATCTACGCATAGTCTTATTGGGCTTCCCTTGCATTGATGGATTGCTTTTCTCTTGCTGCTTTCAAGACTCTTTCTCTCTGACCTCTGCCATTCTGATTAGTAAGTGTCTTGAAGTATGTCTATTTGGACCTATTCTCTTTGGGTTACGCTGCACTTCTTGGATCTGTAATTTTAAGTCTTTCACAAGAGTTAGGAAATTTTCAGTGATAATTTCCTCCCTTAGTTTTTTTCCTCCTTTTCCCTTCTCCTTCTGGGACACCCAAAACACGTATATTTGTGTGCTTTATATTGTCATTCAATTCCCTGAGTCCCTGCTCATATTTTTCCATTTTTTCCCCTGTATTTTCTCTTGCTTGTCGGATTTCAGATGTTTCATCTTGCAGTTCAATAATCCTATCTTCTGCCTCTCGAAATCTAACATTGTAGGTTTCCATTGTTTTTTTTCATCTCTTCTACTGTGCCTTTCATTCCCATAAGTTCTGTGATTTGTTTTTTCAGACTTTCGATTTCTTCTTTTTGCTCATTCCTTGCCTTCTTTAAATCCTCCCTCAACTCACTGATTTGATTTTTGATGAGGTTTTCCATGTCTTTTCATACATTCTGAATTAATTGTTTCAACTCCTGTATCTCATTTGAATTGTTGGTTTGTTCCTTTGACTGGGCCATATCTTCAATTTTCCTAGTGTGATTTGTTATTTTTTGCTGGCATCTAGGTATTTAATTACCTTAATTAGTTTTTTCTGGAGATTGTTTTCACTTCTCTTACTTATGGTTTTCTTGCTGGATGAATCTGTTGCCTGCCTGTTGTCTGACATTTAGTTCAGCTTTTTCTGGACCATTAGCTTAGGTTTTGTTTAACAGAGGAGAATTTTTCAGTTCTTGTTTTGTTGTTTCTTGTCCTGCTTGTATGGTGCCTTTTCCCCCCTACCCTTAGGAGGGTCTACTTAGGTATTACAGACCCCAGTTGGATTTCCCCAGACCAAACTGGCCTTCTGTCTGGAGCAAAGATTCACGTGCATCTGTTTTCCCTGAAGGTGCAGGTTGAAAGACTTTCCTGTGAAGTCTCTGGAGTCTGTTTTTGTTATCCTGCCCAGTATGGGGACCTTGTCTGCCTGCAGGTCCCACCAGCATAAGATGATGCAGTACCTTTAACTCTGGCAGACTCTCCGGTTCTGGGTGGGCTCGCAGCCAGTCCAGCTGGTCCAGACTGGGGTACGCTGCATGTCTGGTCACTGACGTGGCCCCAGGAGCTATTCTGTACTGTTCCTGGTTATTTAGTAGCTGTTCTGGAGGACGAACTAAGTCCCACACCTCGCTAAACTGCCATCTTGGTACCTCCTCTCTCCAAATGGTCTTAATTTGCTAACTGCAGTCCTTTGAGAGAGAGACATTTTGGAAAAAGCATTGACACCTGAAGATTGAAAATGCCTTGGAAGAGGCTAAGCTAAGAAATGAAATCCTGAGTTTGCCCTGGAGAACTTAAGAGAGGACCTAAATATGCTTAGAGAAAGAAAATGCCCCAGCAGAAACCAAAAGGACCCACAGGAGCTGAACCATTTTGAAACCAACCCAGCAGAGAAGGGCCAGCAGATGTTGTCACGTGCCTTCTCATGTGAAAGAGGAACCAGACATCATCTGCCTTTCTTCAGTGAAGGTATCCTCTTGCAGATGCCTTAATTTGGCCATTTTTATGGCCTTAGAGTTGTAATTTATAACTTAATAAATTCCCTTTGTAAAAGCCAATCCATTTCTGGTATATTGCATTCCATAAGTTTTACCAAACCAATCAACCAACCAACAAACAAGAAAACACTGGACAGGATTAGTAACAGCAAACACCACATAAGGAAAGATAAATGACACTGGCAGAATGCCAAAGAAAAGTACTAATTAAATGACATTGGCAGACTGACAACTTTATAAACAGAGCATCTATGACCTGTAGATATATCAAGCAGTTCTACATATGTATGACTGGATTTCCAGAAGAAAAAGAGGGAGCAAGAAACATTGTAAGAAACAATGGCCAAACCATTCCAATTTTGATGAAATGTATGTAACTACAGATCTAAGAAGCTAAATGAACGCCAAGCTGAAGAAACATGAAGAAATTCACACTAATATAACCAAATTGCTAAAAACTACTGATGAGAAAATCTTAATCAGACAGAAAAGACATAACAGTACAGAGTAACAAAGGTTAAATGAAAGCCAACTTCTTATCAGAAGTTATGGAAGCCAGAAGACACTGAATGACACTTTCAAAAATTGAAAGAAAAATTTCAATGTCGAATTCTCTACCTAACAAATATATTTTCAACAAACAAAAGCTGAAAGTATTTCATATCACATTACGTGTATTACAAAAAGTTTACAGATATTCTTCAGAGAAAAGAAAAATGATACCAGATGGAAATTTAGATCTGTATGAAGAGAGAACACATAAACTAGAAATGTGAGGATAATTTTAGGACTCTTTAAAAAAGACAATTAAAAAAAAAAAACCCAATGTATTTGGGGTTTAGAACATACACCTAAGTAAAATATATGGTAAAACAGGGTAAAAGATGAGAGACAGAGAATGGAAGAAAAGTATACTAAGTTTCTTTTAATATTTGTGAAATGAAATATTACCTGAAGGTTTACTAGAAGAGGAAGGAATAGTTGGGAAATACAGCAAATACTTGTAATGGTATAAAATAAATTACATTTGGTGCCTCATCATTTTGCCTGGACTACTCATAAGTTCCCCTTTTGAGCAAACACCCTAATTAGCGCTGCTCTGGGAGTAACTGCCAAGGCATGTACCTCCACATGCCTTGTTTGGATAAGAGCTGCTCTCAATGGCCCAAAACATCCTTTACCACTTTTGCCCTCTGTACCACAAAGTTTAAAGCTGCCAATCCCCAGCATCCACAGGAAGGCCCCACTCCTTCCTCCTGGGTCACAAAGGCAAGGGTTAGAGATGCATATGCATTCCTCCTACATCTTCCACTGACTTCTGTGGGAACCTACGTTAGGTAAGCCCTGGTCCCCTACGAACCTCATTCTTCCCTCTTCCCTGCAAGGCCATCTGATCGTCTAAAGTTGTGGCTGCATGCATTCCTGGCCGACTGGCTATCTGTGTTTGCATCTCATTATCTAAAGAACTTCAAAATAATATAAAAAACAATTGGTGCAGTGAGCAGGATGATTTGACACTAACTAATAGCAGCCAGGTCGGAATGCATTTAGACTGCTCTTGGCTTACCACCGCGCTGTCTCAAGTGTTTAGCATCATTTGGCGAGGCTCCACTATTTGATGGTTTCCTTGGTGCCACTTTGCATGGCTGCCTTTTGTCTGCGGGTGTTGCCCAGGTTACCCACACCAAATTGTGGATCTAGTCAAGGTCCCAGAACCTGCATAAAAGCACAGGCAGGCTTGCTGGAGACTGCTTAATTCAGCTACCTGCCTTAGTAGGACAGGGGGGGAGGGGGAAAGATCTCTATCACTTTCTGTAAAGGGGTACTGGATTAGGTGAGACTAGTAAAAATTTGGTATAAGGTAACTGGCTATTTTTCCGGTGAAGACCATATAAGATACAGGAGAGGGTGTTACCAAGTCTATGTGCCTTAGGTCACCCAGGGGGTAAGGACCCATGGGCCTGCTGTTGCCTGTGTCTGCCAAATCACCCAGAGGTCTGAGGATAGCACTGTATTGAGATGGGAGCCAGAACTCTCTGAGCTACATCTGCCAAACCTTGCTTAAATGTAGTATAACATCTTGGGTTTAGGAACTATTTCCCGCTCCAGAGCATAATGGGAGGGAGATTACATTGCACCTCACTGACCAAGGGACACGAGGGTCTGCAATCTTTATGTTGCTACTGTCACTCATCATCCCCTGACATATTACAGAGGGTTCAATCCTTGGGGCACAGTCGGCCAAGGATCCCATGGACAAATACAAGGAAGCCACACACATTGTGTTGACTCTAACTAAGATCCCCAACAAGGTTTCCTTCCTACTGAAGAACTGAAAAACAAGTCCAACATGCCTGGGCTAATTATCAGCATATCAACATGCTAAACTGCTAGCCCTAGGAAAAGTATGGGGTCTTGGAGCCTTGTCCTCTGATCTGGCCATCCTGGCATTAATAGCTGCAGCCCCTAACCCCTCTGAAGTCAACTGCGACACTCTGGAGAGAGCGAAGTAGCAGAACACAGGACAGACTGGAAGGACCCACAAATTTTCCCAGTATGACCTATAAGGGCAAATGAACCCTGGATAGAGAGGACACTGAAATTGAAACTAGAAATATAACCAGACTAGAAATTCAAACCATTGATTGCTTTTCTAGCAGTCCCGGTACAAACCCCACTTGCTTATGATGTATAATTCTTTTGAAGTATCGCTGGATTTGATTTGCTAGTATTTTCTAGAGAATTTTTGTATATACACTCATTAGGGAGAGTGGCCTATAGTTTTCCTTTCTTACAACACTTAGAGTGATATTAGCTTCATAAAATGAGTTAGGTAGTGTTCCTCTTCCCCCAATTTCTTGGGAGAGTTGAGGAGGATTGCTGTTAGTTTTGAAATGTTTGATAAAATTCCCCTATAAAGCCATCTGACCCTGGGCTTTTCTTTGTAGGAAGATTTCTGATAACTGATCGAATCTCTTTAACTTGTGGCTGGTTTGTTGAGATCTTCTATTTATCCTCAAGGTACTGCAGTCTGTTCACGTGTTTCTAGAAATTTGTCCATTCAATCTAAGTTGTCTACTTTGTTGGTGAGTAGTTGTTCATAATATCCTCTTATGATTTTTTTAACCTCTCATTTCTGATTTTATTCATTTCCTCTTTTTCACTTTGTCAGCCTAGCTAGGGGTCCATCAATTTTATTTACTTTCTCAAAGAATCAATTTTTGGTTTTATTGATTTTTCCTACTGTTCTTTTGTTCTCCAGTTCATTCAATTCCACTTTCATCTTTGTTATTTCCCTTCTACTTGCTCTGGGGTTAGTTTGCAGTTATTTCTCTAATTCTTCCAGGTAAGCAATTAAATCCTTGAATTTGGCTATTCCTTTTTTTAATATAGGCATTTAGAGCAATAAATTTCCCTTTCACCACAGCCTTTGCTGCATCCCATAAATTCTAATATATCATATTCTCATTTTCATTTATCTCCAGATAGATACCGATTTCACTAGCAATTTCTTCTTTGACTCACTGGTTGTTTAAGATTGCGTTATTTAAATATCTATATATTTGTGAAAGTTCCGGTTTTTTTGGTGTTTGTTGATTCCCAGCTTCATTCTATTGAGATCAGAGAAAGTGCTTTGAATAATTTCAATGTTTTGAATTTATAAAGCCCTGTTTTGTGCCCCAGAATATGTTCTCTCCTGGAGAATGATTCATGAGCACTAGAGAAGAATGTATATCCTAGTGTTTTGAGGTGTAACAATCTACATATGTGTGTTAGGTCTAATTCATTTATCAAATTTTTTAAGTTCTCTGTTTCCTTATTAATCCTCTGTCTGGTTGTTTTATCTACAGAGGAGTGTGGTGTATTGAAATCACCCACTATTACTGTTGAACCGTCTACTGCTCCCTTCAGTTTTGCAAAGGTTTGCCTCATGTACTCTGGTGCTCCTTGAATGGGAGCATAAACATTTATGACTGTTATTTTCTCTCGGTGAACTGTCCCTTTTATTAATATGTAGTGTACTTCTTTGTCTCTTATGATTCCTTTGCATTTAAAGTCTATTCTGTCTGATACCAGTATAGCTACTTCCGCTTTATTTTGGTTAGAGCTTGCATAGAAATACTTTTCCATACTTTCACTTTCAATCTATTTGTGTCCTTGGGTCTAATGACCCAAGCAGCATATAGATGGATTATATTTTTTAATCCCTTCTGCCAATCCGTATCTTTTAATTGGTAAGTTTAGTCCATTAACTTTCAAAGTTGTTACTGTAAAGGCATTTCTTGAATCTACCATCTAATCTTATCCTTTGGATTTTATTTGTGAGAGCTATATATTCTTTTCCCTCTTTCTCTTTTTCATCCTGTAAGTTACCGTTAGTGGTACTCTTTAATTCTGTGCCCTCCTCCAGATCTCTGTCTCCTATATATGTATATATACATTTTTTTACAGGACAGAACTTCCTTTAGTATTTCTTGTAGAGCCAGTTTCTTGTTGGCAAATTCTCTCAGCCTTTTTCTGTCTGTCAATGTAGGAGAGGTTCATAATATTTTTGGTGATATTAACCAATTGCCTTACTTCCTGGGGGGTTGCTAATAATCTGGAATTTGGACCAATGTTGAAATACCTTTAGCAACCATCAGCCACCATTTCTCCCTCCTGCTGAGCAATATTCTTAAGAATGGTTTGGGTGAACTGGCTATCAACAGCCCTAAGAATTAAAGAGGACCCTCACCTTACACCCAATATAAAAACTAACTCAAATATTGGATCAAAGATCTAAATATAAGAGCTAGTACCAAAAAACTCCTAGAAGAAAATATAGGGAGACATCTTCAAGACCTAGTCACAGGAGGCAGCTAGTCATAGGAGGTAGCTTTGTACACTTTACACCCAAAGTACAAGCAACAAAAGAAAAAAATAGATAAATGCAAAAGCCTCAAAATCAAAAGCTTTTGTGCCTTAAAAGACTGTCAAAAAGATGAAGAGGCAGCCAACTTGACGGGAGAAAATATTTGGTAGTCACACAGATAAAGGTTTGATATTTGTATACATGAAGAAATCATACAACTCAACAACAAACGAACAAATCATCCAATTATAAAATGGGCTAAAGATATGAACAGACATTTTCCTGAAGAGCAAATAAAGTGGCTAAAAAGGACATGATGTGTTACTCATTTTCATTAGCTATAAGGGAAATGCAGATCAAGACTACAATGAGATACCACTTCATACCTAATAAGAATAGCTGCGGTTAAACAAACAGGAAACTACAAATGTTGGAGAGGATGTAGAGAAAGTGGGATACTTATGCACTGCTGGTAGGAAATGTATAATGGTACAGCTGCTATGTAAGACAGTACGGTAGTTCCTTAGAAAACTAAATACAGAATTGTCCTATGACGCAGGAATACCACTACTCAGTATATCTACAGAAGAGCTAAAAGCAGTGACCCAAACAGACATTTGCAAACCAATGCACATAGCAGCATTATTCACAATTACCAAAAGATGGAAACAATCCAAGTGCCTATCAACATACGAATGGATAAACAAAATGTAGTATATACACAGGACAGAATATGCAGCAGTAAGATGAAATTATGTCCTGAAGCATATGACAACATGGATGAACCCTGAAAACATAATGCTGAGTGAAATAAAATTGACACAAAAGGACAGTACTGTATGATTTCGCTTTTATGACCTTGGTAAAGGTAAACTTAGAGGCTTATAGTACAGAATACAGGGACTTAGAAATACAGGGAAGCTAGAGATGGGCGAATGATTAGCTAATGAGGTTGAATTTAAATGTAAGAAAATGGATAGAAGTGAAGGCAGTTCAATAGTGGGTCTATAAGTAATACTGCTATACTGAAGATGAACATGATTGAAAGGAGTTGTATAGAGCCATGCATTTCACTGATCAACACTACAAATGTAAGTTCTCGCATGAACTACTTCAAAGGTATGACTTATGTACAAAGAGTAAATATTGCAGTATGGAGGAAAAACTACAAGTGCATGCTACAGGCTATGCTTAACAGGAAGACAGCAATAGCACCACAGCAATACATGGAGTAAATAATTGGGGTGGGGGGGGAGGACAAGACTTAAGGGGAGGTTTGGATTTTCTATTTGGTGAGGATGTGTTTATCAGATATTTTTCTTTTGGGACCAATGAAAATTGTCTAAAACTGAGAGTGCTGATGATTATACAACTAAGTGAGGATAATGTGAGACATGGACTCTTGACTTTGGATATTACACATGATGCTCAATGGATAGAGGTGGCTGAGGTAGGTCTATTTCTACTGATCCAGAAGTAGAATGGCAAACTATGGTGTATACATATGATCAAATACTGTGCTGCTACAGAAAGAAACAAAGTTGCGAGGCATGCAACACTGTGAATGAACCTGGTGGACATTATGTGATGCAAAATAAGACAGAAAAACAAAACAGTAAATATTGTATGGTTATATTTAGAAAATACTCATAAGAAAACTGGGGCCTACATTGTAAATTCTTATAGCACTCACATTTAGTCTGGAAGTATAAATGCTATTTCTAGATTTTGAGAGCTGTGCTATATATGTATAATCTGGAATTTCCCTGGAATGTTGCATACCTGTGTGACACCTAAGACTCAGAGTAGAATTGTAACAAAATAAAGTATCAGAAGCTGCGAGAGTCCAAACAGAGCCAAGAGGCTATTCTGAAAGCTATTCTTTCACAACCTTTTAGCAGGATATTGCTATTTACTATGGTTTGCCAAATCCCAACCAAAACCATTCCTGCCAACCCTAAAGAACATCTAGGGCTCTATCTGAGATTCTACAAAGGTTCCATGCATGATGATTACTTTTCAGAAACCTACAACCTCCAGTTAGGTTCCTAGGTCAGACAAATCCTGAAACCCAAAGAGGCCAGCCTCTCTAGAACATCAACTAGCTTCATCTCCCTATCCCACAGGGATGTAGACAGCCCTTTCAAAACATTAAAAATTTAGAATGGGCAGAGCCCAAATATCTCTATAGATTGGGAGAAAGATCAAAGGAGAAGGTGGAATTATAACAGAGAAGACAGGCTTTAACAAACGAGTATGACTAGTGAATAACTATACTGGTATTTCTTTTAGTCTCCAGCATCTTGGAGCAGCATATATTTTATATATGCTATATATGACATCTTTAGCATATATAAAAATTTTGTTTTTCTTAATTTTCCTTTGTGTCACAAGAATGTCCAATGGACTTGAATTTAGTTGACTCACTTAACTTACAGGAAGCCTAGGTGTATTCATATGAGCTAGCGAGGTGGAAGATAAGTATTAAAATCTTTACATACTAGTATCTATTTCTAGACTAATTTTTCAGTGATAAATCAGCTGTTTTTACATGGATATTTCAGCAATTTCTATTTAGTAACCGCTATATCCCCCTGCCTAGAGCAGTCTACCATGGTTTAAAATGCCCTGTATACCCTCATACTTTCAGACATTGCACTATTCAGTGCCTACTATGTCAGACACCATGCACCAATCAGTGCAGTTCTTCCTATATGCAGCACAATATCTAGTAAAAGTCAATCTTTAAATATTTAGGGTATATAATTTTGCATCATGTAGTGCATGAGAGATTCACTTATTCCATGTCCACACAAATATTTGGTATTGTCATTTTTTAATATCAAAGTTTGTGAAAGTTATGCAGTATAATTTTACATTATCTGATATTAATACGGCAATGAGAATTTCTTTTTTTTAGTGTTTGCCTGGTATCTTTAGCTTTCCTTTTAATTTCTCTGTATTTTATATTTAAAGTGGATTTTTTAGAGATCTGATATAATTGAATCTTGTAGATATCATGTAGTTCGGGCTTGCTGTCTATCTCTCCCTTTTAATTGGACTAATTAGACTGTGGTTAGAACATTTTTTCATTTGGTTAATGTTACTATTGATATAGCTGTCATTATTTATTGTGAAAAATAAGTATATACAGCTGAGTCCACAATCTTGGGGTTTGTTCAGATGAAACTTAGCCCATAAAGGACAGGCTAAGCCTCCTTAAAATTAGGCCTAAGGGTCACCCCCCAAAGAACCTCTTTTGTTGCTCAGATTCTCTCAGCCAACACAACAAGCAAACTCACTCCCCTCCCCCCTCTACATGAGACATGACTCCCAGGGGTGCGGCCCTTCCTGGCAACACGGGACAGAAATCCTAGAATGAGCTGGGACTCAGCACCAAGGGATTGAGGAAACCTTCTCAACCGAAAAGGGGAAGAGAGAAATGAGACAAAATAAAGTGTCAATGGCTGAGAGATTCCCAACAGAGTCGAGGTTATTCTTATGCATTAAATAGATATCACCTTTTTAGTCAAGGCATAACAAAGAGGCTGGAGAGAACTGCCTGAAAATGTAGAGCTGTGTTCCAGTAGCCATGTTTCTTGAAGATGATTGTATAATGATATAGCTTTCGCAATGTGACTGTGTGATTGTGAAAACCTTGTGTCTGATGCTTCTTTTATCTACCTTATGGACAGATGAGTAAAACATATGGATTAAAAAGAAATAAATTATAGGGGGAACAAATGTCAAAATAAATTCAGTAGATTGAAATGCTAGTGATTAATAAATGGGAGGGGTAAGGGGTATGGTATGTATCAATTTTTTTTGTTTTCTTTTTCTTTTTCTGAATTGATGCAAATGTTCTAAGAAATGATCATGATGAATACACAACTACATAATGAAAAAAAGAATGTTCATATTGTATGTTGATTGGTTTTATTATTGTATGTTGATCGGTTTTCTTAACAGAAATTTTTTTAAAAAGTATATACAAAAGAGCAATAAATTTTTAAACATACTGAGACAGTTATAGAACAGACTGCAGAGTTTGATATGGGTTTACAGTTTCACTATAAATTTTAGGGTTTTTTCTTCCAAAAAAAAAAAAAAAGATATCGGGACTGGCTAACTAGCATGTGCCAAAATAAATTATATATGGACTAAGATTTAAATGTAAAACATAAAGTTATAAGAGTTCCATAATAAAATATGGGTGAATATTTAATAATGGAATCAGGAAAGGTTTTTTTTTTTTTTTGGCATGGGTAGACTCTGGGAATCGAACCTGGGTCTCCAGCATGGCAGGTGAGAATTCTGCCACTGAGCCACTGTTGCACCTCCCCAGGAAAGGTTTTTTAGAATGTGTAAAAATAAGAGCTGAAATCACAAAAGAAAAGAGGATAAAATTTTAACCTCATAAAAATTAAAAACCAGTGAAGACATGGGTCGGTCAAGTGACATTACATAACCAGGTAAGTATCAATACGTAAAGAGTGCTTAAAAATTAGTAAAAAAACGGACTCATAGTTCAATAATTTGACATGAAGAAATACTCAACATGAAAAATATAAGTTCAACCCTATTTAATAAAGAAATGCAAATGAGACCAAGATGGTACTTTTTATCTGTCAAATTCGCAGGTGAAACAATAGCTAGTACGTACAGAGCACTTCCCATGTATCAGAAACTATCACCGCTTTTCATTTAAGAGTTGCCACCACTCAAACATATGCAAAACACATCACATTATACATTTAATTTAACATCTGTGCATTTTATGCATGTATACCTTAATTAAAAAGTTTTTCTTTTAAGCAGTTTACGCTACAGTCTATGACAAAGTAAATCACTATTGCACTTTTGGGTAGTCCAACTCTGTGCTTGCTCTGATTGATGACTAGGCTCTCATTTGGTTCTATTCCTGCTAAGACTGATGAAATCTTCTCTTCAAACATGTGGGGTTCCATTTTTCTATGGCTTTATAATGGTTATATATCCGAAAATTAGGTGTAATGATCTTCAAGGCAAAATTTTCAATCTGAATGAATCTTTCATCTGTTCCCACTACATTTTAATTGTTCATCAAATATGATACTTTAAAAAAACTATGTTGCAAAGTACTTTGTATAACTGTGCCTGTATCTACTACTATGATTTAAAAAAAATCAAGAAAAAAGGTCTTACTTTTATTTGTATTTCCCACAGTGCCTAGCATAGTGCCTTTCACTCAGCTGAAATATGCAATAAATATTCTTTAAACTGAAAAAAAAATTATACAGTCACTCTGAATAACAGTTGGCAATTTCTTTAAAAACTAAATATACAGTTATAACTTAGCAATTACACTTCTGGGTATTTATCCCACAGAAATGAAAACGTGTACATAAACGCTCACAGAAGTATTAACTTTAATAGCCCAAAACTGAAATGAACAAAGTGTCCTTCAATATGTGAATAGCTAAGCAAACTGTCAAAACTTTATACAATGGGATACTGTACATTAATAAAAGGAATGAACTGCTGATACAAACTACCACTTGGATGAATCTCAAGAACATTATGCTGAGTAAAAAGCTGATCTCAACACATCTACTGTATTATTTCATTTACACAGCATTCTTGAAGTGACAAAATAATAGAGAAGGAACAGACTTGGAGTTGACAGATATTAGGAATGGTGGAGGAGACAAGAGTGATTATAGAGAGGTAGCATGAGAAAGATCCTTGTGATGACAGACTAATTCTGTTACCTTGACTAGGGCGGTGCTTCCACAATTCTATGCATGACAGAAAATGGCACAAAACTATTAACACATTGTACCAATGTCATTTAATGATGATGATGTTGTGTCAATTTATATGAGGTATCACCACTTGGGAAAACCTGGATAATTCCTGTGAATCTATAATTATTTCAATACAAAATTTTTTTAGAAAAAGTATATGCAGAACACCAAAAAAATCCTGAAAATATTTTCTTCTTCAAAAAGCACCGTTTAAGGAAAAAAAAGGCAAACCAAAGATGGAGAGAGAAGAATTTGTAAAACATCTCTAATAAAGGTCTGAACTCTTTGAACTCAAAAATAAGATTAATAGAAAAAAAGTAAACTAAAAATGGACTGAAGATTTGACTGATTTCACTAAAGATTATGAATGGTGAAAAAGCACATGAAAAGAAGTTCAATACTGTTAATCATCAGGGAATGCAAATTAAAACTCAACTAAGATAGAAGTAGAACAGTTAAAAATAGTAAGTACTAAACTAAATGTTGGTAAGCAAATAGCAATGACGACTCTCATACATTGCTAACTGACATAAAAACAGCAAAGCCACTTTGAAAACATTTCAGTTTTCTGTAAAGACACATATACAAAGAGCCAGGAAGCAAACTCCTAAACATATACACAGGATAAGTGAAAAAAAATGTTCACACAAAGACTTGTATGCAAATGTTCCTAGTAACGTTATTCATAATAGCCCTAACTGGGGAAAAAATAAAACAAAACATATTTCTATCAACTGATAACTAATAATTTAAGGTATATTTGTATAAAGGAATACTGCTCAGGATAAAAAGAATAAACTATTGATAATACAACACACATACGAATTTAAAAAATATTACGCTGTTGTATATATTAAAAAAAAGCCAGACACAAGAGAGTATATACTTTACGATTCCACTTATATAAAATTCAAGAAAAGGCAAAATTATTGCAGTAAACAGCAAACCAGTGGCTGCTGGGGACAGAGGGGTAGACAGGGAAGAAGACTCACTTCAAAGGGCTATAAGAAAAGGTGAGGTGACAGAAATATTCCAAATAATGATTTTGATGGCATTAATCAGATAAAGATTTCTGAAAACTCATCAGACTTTTACTGAATTTTATTTTCTGTTAAATAGACCTCAACAAATGTGATTAAAATTAAAAAAGAAAAGCAGAAATGCCCTCAACAGGGGGTTACATGTTAGGATGTGCTCACCCACTGAGAGGAGGTGGCTGTAGTTCTCCAGCATCACATCTCTGTACAGGGTCCTCTGGGCAGGGCCCAGGTGCTGCCACTCCTCCTGGGTGAACTCTACTGCCACGTCCTTGAACGACACGGAGGCCTGTAACAGCACAGCTCTGGTCAATCTGAAGGGCTCAGAAACTGGTGACATGGAAAATATCTTAGGAAATTAACTCTTAGCATGTTTACTGTTCAGAGTTTCAAAGAAAATGCTAACAAAGGATACCTAGGATCCTGTAGGAAAGCTTGATGAGGAAAGCTCTCTATGCAAGGTCAGAGGAAGTGCTTCAGGAGCTCAAGGTATGGAGGAGGAAAACAGAGAAGCACAAAGCAATTCTCACGTTTAATATCTGATGACGCTTCTGCAGACTGTATGACAGTATAAACTTTTGTTTTTTAACTGTTTGTGCTAGGATACAGACAATGATTTTGATATTTTTTAAAATACTGACCTTGTATCCAGCTACTTGCTAACTTAATTCTAATAGTTTACATGCAAATTCTTCTGCTTCTTCTACTTACACAATCACTTCATGTCCAAAAAATGGTTATTTTATTTCTTCCTTTCTAATCCTTGTACTTTACACTTTTTTTCCTTTATATCTCTGGTTAAAATTTCCAATACTATATTTTCGATCTCAGGGAGAAGTCTTCTATATTAAGTCATAACATATAATGTTATCATAGTAGGTTATTTTTAAGATACCATATATAAGATGAAGAAAGATCCCTTTTATTTCTAATATGTTAATAATTCTTATAATGAGTAGATATTAAATATTCTCACATTCATATGAGCATAATCATATGAGCACTGAGCTCTCTCTTTATTCTATTACCATCACAAATTACACTGATGTATGATTAACTCAAACGTAAAGTGCTCGAATACCAATAACTCTGATATGATATATTAACCTTTTAAAATATTTTTAAAAGGTTAATATTTTAATTTTAAATTTTAAAATTTTTTTCCTTATCTTAGCTCAAAAAATGAATATGAGCAACTGAACAGGCATATATAGCCAGAAAGGGTTAAAAAATATTATCTATGTTAAAGCTGACCTACTGGATACTGAAACATTTTTAAAAGGTTCAATAATTAAAACAGTATAGTCCCTGTATATGATGCAATGGTCTATGGAAGAAAAGACAAAGAAACACAAATATTCACCATTTCTTAACTGTAATACAAGTGAGCGGAGAAAGGCTGGATGTAAATGTCATATGGATAATTAGATTGCCTTCTTGGACATAAAAGTTAGAATTGTATCTCATACACAGAGTGGGACAAAATTCAAATGTATAAAAGCTCTGAATTTAAAACGAAATCACATTCTAGAAGACTACATGGATGATTCTCTACAACGTTACAATGGAAAAAACATCTGACTATGACTCTAAATTTAGGAATCATAAAAGAAAAACTGCTACATTTGACAATGTAAAAATCAAATGACTTTACAGCCAAAAAACGTAAGCAAGGCAAAAATACTAACAGAAAACTATAATTTACGTCACAAGGTAGGGCTATCAAGATATACTTGACACAGAAGATATAGTTGACACAGAAATTAAAAGATTAGCACATCAAAGGAAGAACAAATAAAAGAGAAACAATCCAATAAAAAGAAACTCCAAAGAATCAAAAAAGATGTTCCACCTCACTGAGGGGAGGATGAATGCTTATAAGGCTAAACTGAGAGATCTTTTTATCACGTTGGTAACAATTCAAAAAGCTTCACAGCATACACTCACTCTATCTGCAAGGCTGTGGTGAAAAAGGTACTCTGATCCTGCTGGCTCTACCCTCAAAATATATCCAGAATCTGACCACTTCCAAGTATCACAACTGCTATCACCCTCAAGAGCACCGTTTCTTGCTAGAATTACTTAATTGTTCGTGCCTCCTTTACTTCCACTAACGCCTCACTATTCCTCTTCTGTTCTCAGGGCCATTCTTTTAAAATACATGCCAAAACTGTCTTTTCTCAGCTCAAAACTCTCTATCTCACTTATATAGAGAAACTCAATATGATCAAGATGCCATGCAATCAAATCAAGATAAAAATCTACACAGGCTTTTGTTCACCAGTCAAGCTTAATTTTAAAAATTTATATAATGAAGCAAAGGACCCAGAATATTCAAAACAATTTTGAAAAGAAAAAAGTTGGAAGATACATCATTTCAAGACTTACTGTAAAGAGACACTAACTAAGACAGTGTGGTGTTAAAAAGGATAACCCCAGATCAAACAATAGAACAGAATCCAGAAACAGATCACTTACATACAGCACCTCAAAACGGGGTACCACAGCAATTCAATGGAGAAAGTGTACTTATTCCTCTCAGCAAATGGTGCTGACAGGTAGGTGCGCAGAGATGTAGAGCACAAATACGGTGAGTGTATGTCCAACCTCTACTCAAAAATTTAGAGAACACTGACAGCACAAATTCCAAAATCCAGAACTATGAAATTCCAGGTTCCTGACTGGGTCAACTAGAACATATTGTTTTTTTTTTCTTTTTTTTTTTTTTTTTTTGCATGGGCCGGCACTGAGAATCGAATCGGGGTCTCCTGCATGGCAAGTGAGAACTCTGCCTGCTGAGCCACTATGGCCCGCCCCATATTTTGTCTTTTCTGATCGGCAGCCTCAAAACTAAAATAGAATTTAAAAACAGATCAAAAAGTTATTACTGATATAAATAGAAAAAGACTCTAAAATCCTAAGAGATTATAAACAAGCTCATGGAAATACACAGCAAAAAATAAATAAAAACAAACAATTTTCTAAGAAATAACAAAAATTAAGAAAAAAATAGAAACCAAGGATAGATTTATGACTTTTTCATAAATCAACTCAATAATCAAAATCTTCACACAAACAGTCTGTTTCATAGGTGAGTTTCACAGAAATCTACAAATAACAGCTTTTTCATCTAGATTACTAAAAAGGAAAACAGCAGAAAAGGCACCATTTCTTTCTAAAACTTGACAACATATATGTCAGGTACACATGAAAATTATATTCTAATCTAACCTGGTAATGCATAAATAAAAATCCTGAACATAGTATCTGAAAAAAAAAAAAACCCACACATAAAAACAAACCAAAATAAACACCCTTAGGAATACAGGTAAGAAAAACAACACAGCAGCGAGCAGGGTCTACACAGGCATTAGGGAATCCATTAACACTAGAAAATAAGTTCAGTGGTAGAATGCTCATCTTCCATGCGGGATACCTGGGTTCAACTCCCAGACCATGCATCAACCCCCCAAAAGATAAACAAATTAACATTAGAAAATAGATTATGCTATTCACAATTTTTATAGATCACAGTAAAGAAATGTGCTTTTTTTCAGTAAATACACAAAAAGTACTCAATATAATTCAATGCAAATTCATAACTAACATGCACCTCAGCAACCTGGTACAGGGAAGTGACTTGTGCTGACGTAAGTCATCTACCAAAAGGTGACAGCAAACATCAGAGTTAATGGGGAATCTCTCTCAAATTTTCCTCAACCTATCTCTAGTTCTTTTCCAATTAACGTATGGGCCCTTATAAAGCTCATAAATCCTTTACAATGCAAAATGGGGAATGAATAAAAAGCTCACCTCAGATTTTTTCATTTTCTGCGGCTCTCAGGAGAAGGTGGAGAACTGTGATTGTTTAACTGGGGGAGACGGGAAGAGGTCAGGAGATCCGGCCTGCCTTCCAGCTCCCGGATTTACCACCTCCAAATCTTATCACTTCCGCTGGAACGCAGGCTTCCTATGGGAAGAGGGCCCTCTTGGCCTTGAAAAGGCATGAAAGGACCATGTTCAGGTGATAGTATCTGTCCATGCCCAACTCTGAAATGAGTACGGTTAAACCTGCAGCTCTTCACTGGATGAATGTCAACTTTTCTCAGTCAATTTTACAATGACGTCTGTGTCCTTCTGACAAAAACACAAAGAAATAAAAGTAAAACTGGATTAGGAGAATTACAGTACACCAAAGGATGACACGATTTTTCATCAAAAGTAACTTCGAAACCACAAACACAAATACATGTATAACTAGTGAAGTCTGAATAAGCTGCACTGACTGAACCAATGTCAATTCCCTGATTTTATACTGTACTATAGTTGTGCAAGATGTTAACATAAGAGTAGGCTGGGTGATGGGTGCACAGACCTCCCTGTACATTTCTTTATACCTTCATGTGACTCTACATTTCAAAATAAAAATCTTTTTAAAAAAAGTTTGAAAGCCAAATATTTTGTTTTATATGTAGGGCATAATAAATTTGTGTGTTAAAAAAATAAATAAGTTAGCAGAAATTATTCACGGTACATCACTCATCTATTTTCCCAGTAATGCTGTATCATTTTAGAGAGAAAGTCCACAGAAAGCAGACTAAAAGAAACGGGCTGTCTTAAGGCAAGGATTTTTAATTATTTGTTTTAACTGCAATGCAATTTCTCTCAAAAGGCCCTTCTGGTAAGATGCTTCTGGTGACTTATCTGTGGGAGTGAATGACACGGTTCTTCTCCTGGCTCTGCTACAAACAAGCAGGATGTCCCTGGACAAGTTACTGAAGTCTGGCCCAATGTCTTTCAAGAGCCAGAAAGAGATCTACGGCAACTCCCCGCGAAGCTTCCTTCTCGGACTCTGTGAGGCTAGAGCAGCGTCACATGTGGTAGTGGACATAATTTGAACAGCGGGAGGAACGAAAGCAACAGGAGCCCTTTAGGGATGGTGGACGGGACTTCCTCACTTGCAGCAGTGTCCCCTTCTCTCTCCTACTTGCCCACCCGAGCCCCCTGTGAAGCGGCCTCCCCGGGACACCCCACCCCTGGGCCTCCGCAGCTCACCTCGGGCATCTCAAGGCCAGTCCAAACCTTCCAGTGTCAGACACACGGTGGTGGTCTCGGCAGGCGATAACAAGGCCAGGGGCATCCAGACCTGCTCTCCGCAGAGCACATCAGCGCCTGCTCCTTTCGGCAATTCAGCCTCTCCTCCGAAGCTCTGGTGAGAGGTGAAACGTCAGAGAAACACTCTTCCAGACAGGACTCCAGCTCCCGGAGGCCCTGCTTCCTACCTCACTAGGGCTACTTCCCTCCTGGAGCGGGAACGGCCCCAGGAAACGAATTCTTCTGAGGGCCAAAACCCCGACTCCTGGAACTCTGTGTGACAGGCCTGCAGGAAGGGCCGGAACGCTGTCTGACAAGGGCTCTGAAGCCGCCAGGAGGCGTGTGCCACACGGCAGGGCGCCATCCCCGTGCACCCCGCACCTATGCCCCGAGACCCGGGAACAGGTCACCGCGCTAGGGGCGGCGAAGGCTGCAACCCTGCTTCAGGCGGGTGTGACGCCAGGAGGGGCCTGGGCGGGGCGAAGCTTCCCCACGGGCGAGCCACCCCGGGACAGGAGCACGGCACGCCACCAACGGAGGCGCAGGGCTTTCCTTTCGGGGCGCAACGTTACACCGACAGCGCCGACGGCTGGGAGGGTCACACAACACACTACAAGAACGGGGTGTCCTCTAACTAGTAACGCGGTGCGCACTCAGTGCCCGGGGAGTAACTGGCACTTGTGTAATTACACGTAAACAACGAACTTTCACAACGTCGCGCAGCAGCGGTCATTCAGAACCTCGTCTTCAGACTGATGCTCACCAAGCTCCCCACCTCGGTCCACTCGGGTCCTTCTCCGGAGCCGCAGGCCCACGGCCCGCTCCTCCCGCCACGCGCACGGCCCACTTATGCACACACCGACCTGCGCCTTCGGCTTCGAGCTCCCGCGTCCAGCGGCGCGGCACGGCCCAGGTCTCCGCACCGCGGCGGCGTCTCCTCAGGAGGGCTCCTCAGCAGGCCCCGCACTGGCCGGGATCCGCTCACACCGGCCTGGGCCGGGCCGCGGGCGCCCGGAGCTCCGGGCGCGCTCCCACGGACACCCCTCCTGCTCCCCGGCACACGCCCAGGCCTCCCGGCGGGTCCCGGCAGCCCTCAGCCGGATGCGCGGCCTGTAACCCGTAAAAACCCGGGCCTTGGAGTCGCTTCCCGGCAGGCCACCGAGGGCACCTGGAGGAGGCGGGGCTACGGCTGCACATGCGCAGAGGAAGCCCGGCTTCCGTTCCCAGAGTGCCGCGCGGGGTGGAGGTCCGAAGCGCTCCCAAGGGCCGCGAGTGCGTCTGCGCGGTGTAGAAGGCGGGGTGATTCTTAAAGGTCTCCCCACCCGGCTGCCTCCAGAGCCCCCCAGAGCTTTTTCAACAAACTTTAAATTATTAACCAATTACAAATAATAACTACAAGCCACTGGTGGGGTTTTATTAAATCAATTATAATAGCTCTTAACATTAAGATCACTAATACAGAAAAAGTGATCAATTCATTCAACAAATATTTACTGAAAACCTGCTCTATAGTGGACCTCGTTCCAGTTGCTGGGAGAGAAACATTAAATAAGAGATAAAGTGCTCTCCCCTTAATCAGGGTCTCCACAAGAAAGACATGTCATTCTCAGCTGGGACAGCTGAGGAGAGTCTGATAGCAAGGCCTTCTCACAATCCAGGGGCAGGGTTGGTGAGGTCCCAGGTGACATGTGGCAGTCGGGAGCATTATCACCACCGGGGCTGAGCTGGGAGGATGGAGGGTTACTGGAAACGGGCAGAAAACACCCCAGTAGGAGCTACGGCCTCAGGAAGGGGAATACTGTAATAGCCAACTCATGGCTCATCAGGATATATATAGATACACTCCTGTTTTCCACTTCTAATGTCCTATTCTTTGGTAAACATTCATAAACCCCACTCTGTTTTCCAAGTCTATCCATGACATTTGTGTTACCAATTTTTCACTTTTTATTTTTAGCCCCAAACTGCCAGTGTACTCATTAAGCCCTTGGATATGAGTCAGTGTAAATCTAAACTCAGAACATCTCTCTTCATCACAAAATGAGTGAACAAATGTATCTTGCTAAATCGTGAGAACTGGGAATAATTCATTTCATCACAGGAGAACCACCCGAGTGGGACTCTACTTGCGAGAGCCGTCACTTCTAGATTATGCTACCATGCCCACTGGGCTGTGGGTGGAAGAGATTCAACCTGTCCATGCTACAATCTCCCTTGGGAATGCTTAGGAATGACTCTTGGTGCACACTTGTAACTAAATAACCAGGAATTTATTCTTAGGTTATTTATGTTTCGAAATGATTCCTGGTATATACTTGTAGCTAAATACCCAGAAGTTTATTCAAAGGAACCCAGTCTCCTCTCACTTGAAGCCTTCTCTCTATAAACTAGGATATAGGGAGGAATTGGGAAAGAGGATTTGAATTCCTACTGGAGACTTATGTTTGTTTTATGCTCAAAAGACTGAGATTTCATATATATGTACACGCACCAAGAATTCCCTACAGATACATAGTTCTCAACTATGACTGTGCACTGGAAATACCCAGAGTTTTAAAAAACTATTTGTGAGGGTTCCACTGGGAAAATAAATATTTCACAGCTGTGAAATGCTGCATGGGCTGCTCGGGCATCCATGGTGAGTATACTCATATTGATAACTTTGCATCCAAATGTATTTCATCATTTGTGGAGTAATATCCCGAGAATCCACTTTCATGTGGGCTACCCAGTTCTGCTTGTACTTTTGAGCAAGATCTTGAGCTCCATTGAAACTTCCGTTTTAGGCATATTTGGGTTTTTACTCTGATTATGGACCTGGAGTAAATAAAGGAGGGTGTCAGGACAGGTCCTGAAGTGAGTAGACATCTCCTTTTAGGATGAGTTACACTAGGAGTGCCCCTTGGGATTTGGGGAGAGAAGTGAAAAAGCTACTCTCAGAAGCCCCTTTATCCTCACACTTTTTCTCAGTTTATCAGAAAGTGTTCATTTTCACAAAGCTGAAAGGTCTTAAAATTGCAGACAGTATGCCAGGTACAAGGAATCCTAATTACTGATTACTTAGTAAGCCTCAGACAAAGTGTCTAGAGCAGAGTATCTGTTGTAACTAAACAATAATAGATGTTTGACCACATCCACTGTTTCTGGTTATAACACTGGGCTTCCTGGCTGCTTAAGTCTATCTGGGGGAAAGAAGAATGCTTTTTCTCCTTGATTTCATCTTCACACTGAGTCCTTTGTAGTAGGGAAAGGGAGAGAAGATGGTACTTGACATTATACTCATATGTGCAGTTCGGGGTATGATGGCTCTCTTAAAGACAGCCATGCATTCGAAACCATATATAACTCAATCCTTGAGGTAAATCTCTATCTTTCGAGAGCTCAAATATATTGGACCACTTTTTCACCTATCCAGACAACTCCATCTAGGAACAGCTGTCTTTGGTTTCTGTCACCATAGATTAGTATTTTTTAGAATTTCATGCAAGAAGATTCGTACATGGGAGATATTCCTGAAAACATTCTGAATAATCATAAGCTTTTATCCACAGTTCATTATTAATGAAATATAAATGCAAGAGGAAGAGTCAAACATTTGAATGGATATACGAAAGCCTTTACCAAGAAATGTCTCATTGAGTATCAGTTAATGTTCTGGAGTATCCACAGAACATTATTATGTGCTTTTATCCACAGAACTGTGAATTTTTATGTATTTGGAATAACTAGTTAGCTGTGTTATACGCTGCAAATACTTTTCAAATGTCTTATATATATCCTGACCAGTTATTGCTATGTTTTACTTTTTAATTTTAATTTTCTTGACCATTAGTGGCCTCCCGGCTGTCCTGCACATCCACCTCGAGGGCATGCACAGGCTGCCAGGTCTCCTGCTCCCTGGAATTCAGATTTTCCACTACCTGACCCAAAACTCGCTCTTTACAGGACAGGATCAGATCAAACAGGACTTTGCAGATCTGGACCCTTCCTGGCCGGGGCTTGATTTTCTTGTTTCTGTCCAACATGTGTAATGTCTTTCTGTATACAGATGCTACAACATGGATGCACCTTGAAGACAATCACAAAGGACCACATATGGTAAGACTGTATTTATATGAAATGTCCAAATAGGTGAATTCAGAGATGGAATACAAATTAGGAGGGGGCTGGGGCTGGGGCAGGGGGAATGGGCAGTGACTGCTAGTAGGTATGGGGGTTCTTTTTAGAGTAATGCAGGAGTTAAGAATTGCACAACTCTATAAATATATAAAAGTCATTGAACTGTACAGGATATACAGAATGAATTGTATGCTAGGTGCATTATATCTCAATAAAGTTGTTTTTTTAATGGAAAGTCCCTCTCATTAAAATAAACGTGATAGAGGCTATTTCTGATTTATTTATACAGGGCCATGTGAATTGATTTCCTATACTAGTCTGTATGAGAAATGGTAACATGAAGTTGTTAACCATTCCATTCTAGCTTTAACCCATTTATAGCCAAATATTTTAAAAATAAAGTATTTTGAGGGCTTAGTAACTGCAGGTCCCATGTGCAGCATTTCACACACTGCAGCTCATTTATTTCTCAAGCATACCCTGCAGGAGCTCTGGGGTCCCTTTGTTACAGGAAACGAGGCTCCACCAGACAATGAGCAGTGGCAGAGCCTGGTTCCAAGTCCCTCAACTCTGATCCTCCTGCCTCAACCAGTGGTTTTGCCTACGAAGGTAGCATTTCCTATCAACTCACAGCTCTTTCCCTGGAAAATTTAAATATTTTCCTACTGTCCTGTTTAATGTTTGGGTTTGCTAGTTCTCCATGACAAATTATAATGGTCAATTTTGCAAAAACAGGTTCTTCAATGAAAAAAATGGAATGCGTCACGAATTGTACAGTGGCCTTGCTAATCTTCTCCGTATTGTTGCAATTTTAGTACATATGCTGCCAAAGCTAGCACTTGACAAGTTAGTTTTAGTAGGAAAAATCTTTTTATTTTTTTAGGATTAATTTTATCAATACTTTATTTCTTTTTTTTTTTTTTTTGTCTAAGAAAGCTTCACTCTATATACTGATAGAGGAATTCTTCAAAATTGTCTTCCAGCAGGCTCTTCTATCATTTCAAATAAGTACATAAAAATACATATGATTCCATGTATTGATGTTTCCTAATTTATTACCCCTTCAGTTAATGAGCTATGTAGTCTTCTGCTATTATGGTCACAATATGTAACTTTTTCAAGACAATAATTAACATGTGCAAGCATACTTGTGGATCAATATCTGAAAATGATGTGGTTGGTTCAGAAGATAAGAAGAAGTTCCTACCAACTGATTTCCATGACCGTATACCATGCATACAATAGTCTGTTATCCCACAACCTCAAAAGCAGAAACAGGGATCCAGGCTTTCTTTTAATCTTCATCTAACAGTTAAAAAGAATACAACCATTATAGGTTATATTTGCATTTCTTTTATTATATGTAAGGATGAAATTATTTTCCTAGTGCTAAAGTCATTTGTATTTTTTTTTCTATGAACTGTAACTTCATTTGTTTTGTACACTATTGTATTGAGTGGATTTTAGGACTCTTACATTTAAATTAGTCTTCTATCATTTATATTCTTGTGTTTGCTGTAATCAATTTATTTATTTACGTATTTTTGTGGGTTGCATGGTCCAGGAATCGAACCCGGGTCTCCCACAAGGAAGGCAAGCATTCTACAGCACACTTGTTTGCTCTAATTTAGAAAGAAAGATCACTAATTACATAATTTACCATGGAAAAATTGTATCTAATGAGTACTGAAGAAATGGTATCATTAGAAAATCACCATTTTGAATGATAATGAAATAATACATCTAGGCAACAGATATGAATGGAAACTAAATCACAAAAAGATTGATGGAAAGTTTATAATGGATGACTGAACCAAATGAATAAAATAACCAATTGTAACATAATTAAAAATTGGACAAACAGATCTGTAGCTCTAGTTATGATGGAAAAGGAAGCATATAGTACTATACTGGAAATATTCTTGACAAAAAATGAAATATAGTTAAACCTGTAGAAACAAATAAAACCTAACAGAAAAGATAGAGGTAAAGAATCAAGATCAATGAAACCATGAGGAAGCAATCAGCCAAATTGAGGAAGGCATCCAAGCCAGAGAGAATAACAGGTATCAGATTTATGGTTCCACCAAAAACAACTATCAAATGAAAAAATATATTTAAAGGAACTGTTTTCAGATTTTAGACAAGACATTACCTGGCTCTGACCCTTCAGAGAGGGAAAACATAGCGGCTGAGCTCCACATTCCCTCAGTCTTACCTGCCTGGGATATTCCCAAACTTTGGCCCAAGGAGATCAAACAAACACAGGAGTTCACACTGGGTAGAGGAAACACACCAGATGTTGGGGCTTCTGAGAAGACTGGAATTTATGAATAAGAAAGATCAGTGAGAGAAGGAGCCCATGAAATTGAGTAAAGGTCAATTCTGGTCTTTGGGTACAGGTGAACAAAGTATGACACTGCGATACTTAACAAAGAATAGAAGTCAGTGAGGAAGGGAATTGTGACTGAATGGAGAGTTTAAAGTGGTGCTATTCCCAGAGATGTTAGAGTGTGACCAGCCTGAGTGGAGACATCATAAATGCCCAAATATATATCTCATACTTATATTTCTTATTCTTCTGTATAGTAAGAAACATCTACTTCCAACTTTTCCAAATGATGACCCTATTATGCCAACATTATTTATTAAAACACCACTATTTGAGATGTAAACGTTATCATTTACTAGTCTTCCATTCATACTTGGAACTTTATTTCTATCCTTGAATTTATTTATATTCCATTCATCTACTTCTCTATTCTGTACCAGTACCATTCTGTTTTAATTACAGAGTCTTGTAGCATGGTTTAATATATGGTAATGTTAGTCCTCCCTTATAGCTCTACATTTTCCAGTGCTTTCCTAGCATTGTGTTCATTTTTCCATAGAACTTGAGAATATATATTTGTCTAGATCCAGAAGATCAACAATAAAACTCATGTCAGAAACTCAACTTGAATTAGGTTGGGGAAAAAGAATTTGTTGTCTTAGAAAATCAGTGGAAGGGCTTAACGGTCATAATGTAGGTGATTATATAATAAATTTCATCTCAGTTAAAGCTAGAACTAGATATGATCCACTGTCTATCAACAATTTTTGCTTCCCACTCTTATTTTTTCAATAATCTAATGTCTAAGAAAAATGTTCTGATTGATCCCTCATGGAGAAGTACTCATCTTTGGGCCATCAGTTGATGGAAAAATTCATTCACTCATTTTGGGGGTTGAGAATGAACAAATGGATCTTCCAGTCCCACAGCAAGAAGGTTTTGGAGTAATGTTCAGGTGATACACGGGAAATGTATAATATAAAATTTTAGTAGAAAAATCATGAGTGGTAAACCATCTTAATGGATCTGTTCATAAGTGTTTGAGTTTTGAGATACATATATAAAGCTTGGAGGTCTTGTTAAAGTTATAGTGAAGGTCATATGCTATATTCTGAGGAAAATATTCCTTTTTCCACTTCAGAGCATTTTGGGTGGTTCAGTGATGGTGCATACATGTAAAATTAACAAAAAAAATTATTTATTCAAAAATAGTTTTGAGTCACTGCCACACACTAGATAAAGTTCTAGGTCCAGGCGATATAATGATGAACAAGATAGGTTGAGCCCTTTTCCATGAGAAGATTACAGTCTAGTAATCTTGGTATGAGACAAACAATAAAAAAAGGAAAACCTATGCACAATGTAGACAGTGTAGAAACTTCCACACCAAGACAAATATCCAGAAATTATATAATACAGGGAGAAAGATTTCACTGTATAATCATTAAATAACTTGAGGGATAAATATCTCCCAAGGAGATGGAGAAAAACTCATTCACAGTTCTTATGTCTCATAAAAGATTACAAGAGCTCTTACGAACTGAAAATAAAATGTCAAATATTCGTTAAAAAATTCTTATGGAACTAATAAAAGCTGTAATTATAACTCATCTTCACTATTAATCAATAAATATGAATTAAAAAATAAAAAGGCATCATCTTATCACACCCACCGGACTGACATACATTTTAAAAAGTGGTAAAGAATTCTGGTTTCTCATCAGGGATGCAGAGATTTAGAAACACATCCTTTCCATCTTTGCAAGATAAAACTGAAGAGAGAGCAATTTAATGACTTTTCATGAAACCGTAAGACCCGATGGCAGGAAACAAAGAACCATCTTGAAATCCTGAGAGTCAGGAACCTTCAGAGAGACATAGGACACAAATTTTTTCTTGACTGAGATAGAAGCCACTTGATGCCATATAAACCGATTGAAAGATTAAATTAGAAATTCTGACCAGTTGTTGAAGGATAAGTGTGGACTAGCATGAGAGCATGAAGCTCCTGGAAATGGCACTTGCAGGGGATTTTCGAAACTTTTGCAGGCTTTTCCTCCAGGAATCACATCAAGCTTACAGGGAGGTGAGAGGTGAGTCACGACAAGGCACCCTCATTGTGATATCTAGGGGAAAGCAACGGAAGCCATGAAATCCACCCATAGCATTCTCTATTAAGTAGCAAGGAGGAAGGACCTCTGAGGCCTACAGCCCAAGGGAACTGGTGGATATCCAGAGTATCTAGGGGTAGGGAACTCCATCCAGACACAGCCCCTCGAATCTCATATAAGTGAAAAAGCAAAAACAAGAGCCTTAATCTATAGGGCAAAGGATTTCAAGTCCATGGACCAAGGAGATGCAGAGATTCTCTATACTTGGGTAAGGAATGGGTAGGACGTGCTATTCCTAAGAGGAGGTAGAATTACGAGACAGAAGCCTGCTGTGCATTCCAAACACTGGGACTTAATCAGAACACTAGGTAACCTCCTCTTACTTAACCCCCACCACCAGGCCACAGGGGGCCATAATAATAACAGTAGATCCAACTGCTTACAACAGCTGCAACACAGACTCCTTCAGGAAGTACCACAAAGGGAAGGCATACCGCTAAGGAGGGAGATGGAAACAAGGCCACCAGTGGGAATCTGTAGTCACTGGGGCGCAGAGCTACACTAGAGTTCAACATAAATGAGCACAACAATAAACTTCACACACAGCCACTCCTCTAACTAGACTAACAGTCGTCCTGGCCTAGAGGCCCATTTACCTTGGCACATATTGTCTTTCCTTCTGGTTCATGGTCTTTGTATAACTGCCTAACAATTTTGTCTGCAATCTGGACTCAAAGAAAATATTGAAAAATTTATCAATATATTGTTGATATTTTCAATGAATATATTCATAGTTTCACTACAATTTTAATAGCTCTATGGTTTTCTGTTTGTACAAATGTAACAATTTAACATTAAGCTTTTATAGGATAAAGTCTTGTTCATTGCTTCAGACCTCTATTTTGTCTACTACTTGGTATTTTTATGAATTAGAAATCATTATATCAATTATTATTTTCAGTGTTGCTCCAAGGAGGACACTGTTATATCAGCGTCCTCGTCCCAGAGTTGAGAGTGAGGAGCATCTGCTGTGAAGGGAGTAGAAATTGGTCACCTGCAGTAAGGAAGGTACTAGCAAGAAAGGGGCTGGCAGACTCCCTTGGGCCTCTGTCTTCCACCACAGCTCTCCTGTAAGAACTGCCAGGTGGGAATAATGGAGAACTGCATCCACAAGTGAGCAGAACTCCAGGTTGGGCTCAGCAGTCAGCCAGAGCCCAGCACTTTCTCCCCTGATACCTGATGCCCTAAGATGTCAATAGTATAGATTGGACAGGCTGCCAAATAGACTTGGAGGAAGACCATAGTATGCAAAAGTTTCTTGTGGGTCTCTTATGAGAAGTGACTGCCAACACTCTTGGTCATATAAATTAGAAAACATTTGAAAATATGCTGGAAACCATGGACCCTCCCCCCTGAAACATGCACAGAACAATTTATAGCCATAAGCTTGGCTGCACCTTAGTCAGCTAATGAACCTTTTTCACATCATTTTTAGGGCTAAGGGGCTGGAGGTGGCTCTGAATGTTTATTTCCTATTTACCTGATATTGAAGAATGTGAGTATGCTCAGTGGGGAGGGCGCTGATCAAGAATGCAGACGACCCTAAGTCTGAGAAAGGAGTCAGCCATGACCCTGGGAATACTCTGTAGCTTCCTTCCATCCATGGGTTACACAGCTAGAGTGCCTGTCATTTCAGCTTTCAGGTCAGAGGTGGTTGATGGTAGAGTTAATAGCTAAGTCACTTAGTTAACTGGACAGGTACTGAAATCTAGTAATCAGAATGCTTACTATATTTAGTTATTTGGAGAGTTAGGCAAATAGATGAGACATTCAAGATTTCATTCTGTCAAAACACCAGGCTATCACCCAAATTTTTAGCCCAAAAAGAAAGGTTTAAATTCCAATCCCCACTCTCGTGAATGTGGTCCTCTTCAGAAATAGGACTGTTTAAGACATTATTAGTTAAGATGAGGCCAAACTGCATTAGGTTGGCCTATCACTGTGACTAATGTCCTAATAAGGAGAGGGAATTAGACACAGATAGAGAGAGAAGGCGGCCACGTGAGAGAAGCAAAGACTGAGTTAATCCACAAGCCAAAGAAGGTCATGGATTATGGGCAAGCTACTGTCAAACCCTACAGACTTTAGGGAACTGACATATTGACTAAGCCTTCTAGCTCCAGAACTGTGAGACAATAAATGTCAGTTGCTTTTAGCTACCCAGTTTGTGGTACTTTGTGTGGCAGGCCCAGGAAACTAAGGCACACCATCAATCAGTCTCATAAATGAAAGGGAGACATAGGAAAGGGGCCAGGGCATGATGAGGTGCCTCATAAGTTTCTCACTCCGTGCAACAGTTTGAAATCCTTTGTAAACAAGCTTTTTTTCTGCCCCTAGTAGGCTGTAGACCCTTGGAAGCAGGTACACAGAACATCCAATTCCTCCAGGGTTATCCAGGTAAGTCTACCAGTCGTTGAAACAAAAGTCTAGAGACTAGTCAGAAAGATTCACCAGGCAGAAGGTGGAAGCATTCACGACTAGTGTCCAGACAATGCAAAAGAAGTAATGGTAGTTCAGTGTTACAACCTACTGAATAAATAATCCAAGAGCCTATACTGACATACCTACACACATACACATATGGGCGCACAAATAGATGAATACAGAAAAAGAAATCTCTTACTATAGAAAATCAATTGATAAAATTAGGAGAAATGATGGAATTTTAAAAATTAGTATTTTAGAACCATGATTATAAATGATATAGGCAGGGAACATATATAAACTTCAATCTTAGTGAGTGGAGATTTCCAGGACATTTATAACCTAATGGATGGTCCTGCTGGTACTAAAATACAGTAAATTTATATACTATAAGTTATATACAACCCGGGTCTCCAGCATGGCAGGTGTGAACTCTGCCTGCTGAGCCACCATGGCCCACCCAGTAAATATAATTATACCACAGAATTATATATTTGAATAGGGTTAAAAGCAGAAATCTTTAGGCTGTATATGTGTTCCTACAATAAAAATTAAAAACAAAACAGACTGCAAACACAAACAGTGAACTCTAATATAAACTATGAACTACGGTTAATAGTACAATTATAATATTCTTTCATTGATTATAACAAAGTTACCACACTAATGTAATTGGTTAATAATGGCATGGTGTATATGGGAACTCTGTGTTTTCTGCAGAAAAATCTGTTTTGGGTGAACTCTACTGCCACGTCCTTGAACGACTTGGAGGCCTATAACAGCACATCTCTGGTCAATCTGAAGTGCTCAGAAACAGATGAAATGGAAAATACCTCTAGAATCTCTTATCACGTTTACTCTTGAGAATTAAAACAGCATATAATAAAATATGCCTATTGTGGCCCTAATTTTGTCATATACCTTGTACTATCACACAATCAGTATAAGTATTTTTCTTATGCCCAAATAATATACTACTGATAGCACTGCCTATATTTTTATTTTTATTTTTTGCATGGGCAGGCACCGGGAATTGAACCCAGGTCTCCAGCATGGCAGGCAAGAATTCTGCCACTGAGCCACTGTTGCACTGCCCACTCCCTATATTTTTAGACAAAAGTTATTCTAAATAGGCTTCCTGTAATCTTTTTCTATATCCCAATAGGCTGTCCTGAGCAATTTCGAGGGTACATGTTGCTGGGTGGGCTCGCTGCTTGAAGTACATAACAGCCAATCTATATGATGCTGGGGCTTCAAAGAGGGAAAGAGCTTTGATTGCAAAGCAGGACACATGGAGAATAGGAGGATTTCAGGCCTCTGCTCTATCTCCCCAAACTAGAGAGCTTCTGAGAGTTTTATAGCATCTTGGCAAAGGTTAACTTATGATAATGAGTAAGTGGTTTGAGATGATGAGGTTAGAGATAGTTTAATTACAGAGCGCATACAGACAGCTTACATACTTGATCATAAGACGTATGTAAGAAAAATGGGAACTCAATATGATTATGGGCATGACTCAGTATTATGATAAGGCAGAGGTTGCTGTAGGTTAAACGTTTGTGCTACAGCGATGTCAAGCAGGCCAACTTTGATTATCCAAGGAAGTAGGAATTGGGGTGAGTTGGCTCCGGATTTTTCATTAATAAACATTATGGGGGCTGATAACAGACTCAAAAGACTTTTAAGTTACAAAACAAGATAACTACAGGGTCAGTAGATTATTATGACGCTATTCATGTAGTTACAAAGCAAAGCATTAAGGCATCTGGCTGCAGTTCAGTGAGTTATAATAGTTACAAGAATTTGCTTTTTGGCTACATTACAATATATCAGGAGGTGAATACACATATAAGTAAAGTTCAATGAGCTATAATTATATTTAATTCTCAGTTACGTGCACACACACTTATGAAAAACTGTCACCTGGAATAATGGGGACAATTGAAGAAACATGTAAATGCAGAGATATTACAAACAGAGTTATCTTTCAAAAGCAATACTCTAGAAGAAGAGTAAGGAGTGTCTTAAGCCGAAAAAAAGACACAAATTTAAGAGATGACCTCCTACATGAGGCAATGCAATGGGAGTAAAGATTAAGAAACTAATCCTATAAAGGAAAGAAACGCCGTTTGGTCACTGATTTCCAGGGCAGCCACTGGAGGAGCTGGTGAGCAGTAGGGCGAGTGCTGATGCCAAAGACTCGGGCAGGATAGAGTGAAGAACATGGGTGGGCAGAGGGCCACAACGGAACCAGTCAGCTCCCATGTCCACGGAACATACAGGAAGATTTGTGTAAGAGCACAAAAGGGATTTCTAGGATGAGCATACAAATTTGGGAAGCATTAAAATAGTAACTGAAGTCACTAAATGATTTTCACTGGCATGGAAAGGACATCTAAGCCAAGGAGAAAAAAGAACTAGTTTTTTAAGGAAGCTGGTAAAAAAAGCAACTGGTCAAGAAAGCTGAGAAGTAATTTCCTAATTGCTCAGAAAGAAATTACAGAGTAGAGTTTTTTAAATTAAAAGAAGAGGCAATATTATGCATAAATGATTCCTCTAATTTAGATGAGTGAACACACACATTTGCGTCCTCTGCCTCCAATGTACACATTCAACTAAATACAAAACCCACTATGAGTATATGACAAAAAAAGAATACAGGGAGTATGTCAGGGTGGCCAGAAAATTTCAATAAATCCTGGAAGATATAGGGTAAGACAATATTAATCAAGAAAAAAACCAGAAATGGTGTCCAAAATATATTACAAACATAGCAGTGGACAAAAGGAGTGAAGTACTGATGAAAGCTCAGAACTATTCCCAAATTCACACTAAATATAACTAAGAATCAAAGTGTGCTGTAGGCTAAAAGATTGGCAAAACAACTAATCTAAGAAAAAGCAGACCATATTTTTGTAGGTCTCATATGTGTGTATCTCCCTGAAATCTGCAGGAAATTTTAATAAGAGCCCTCTACAGAACATCAGGGGAAATGCTTCAGGAGCTCTGGGTATGGATAAGGCAGCCAATAATCCAACAAATCCCTGAATTTGGCTAAAAGCCTCCATACATTTATTATAGTTACAATCTCTCTCTTATGTTTCCACACATCAAACCTCTCTGATGTTAGGTTTAACTTCTGGTTGTTCGCTTTCCCAAATTTACTCCAGTCAGTCTCAGGTCTTCTATTCCTTGTGGGTTCTCTGACATTTTCTTTTTTTTTTAAATTTATTTATTTATTAATTAAGAACAAACAAAAACATTAACATATCATGCCATTCTGCATATATAATCAGTAATTCTCAATATCATCACATAGTTGCATATTCATCATTTCTTATAACATTTGCATCAATTCAGAAAAAGAAAGAAAAAGACAACCGAAAAAGAAATAAAGCGATAACAGAAAAAAAAAAGGTTATACATACCATCCCCCTTACTCCTCGCTTTCACTGATCACTAGCATTTCAAACTAAATTTATTTTAACATTTGTTCCACCTATTACTTATTTTTATTCCATATGTTCTACTCTTCTGTTGACATGGTAGATACAAGGAGCATCAGACACAAGGTTTTCACAATCACACAGTCTGACATTTTCTTAGTTCTGATTTCTTGCTGAAAGTTTTTCCACCTTCATTACATCAAAATGTTTCTTCCTTGTGTGAGCTCTCTGATATGGTGTTTAAGTTCTTCCTTTCCAATATTTATATTTATATAATTATAATGTAATATGTGACATTACATATTATATTGTTAGGACTTGCAATACAATGTTTTCAGTGTCAAGGGAAAGCCTTCAGCATTACCCTGTAACATATAATGCAGGCATCAGGTTTTCTTGCAGAAGTTATTGTGAGAATAAGGAAGCTGTCTTCTGTTCTTACTAGGTTAAGGATCCTTGCCATGAATATTAAATGTTCTTTAATTCATTTCCTATATCAAATCATACTATTATATGATTCCTCTCCTTTAACCTGTTAATGTAATAATTACATTCAGCTTTATTGTTAAATGAAATGCATATTACTAAATATACATAATCTGATCATGATATATATTACTCTTCTTATTTATGTTTATACTTTGTGCTTCTCTTGGCAAAGTTCATGCTGCTTATCTTAACTCAGAGATTATATGGAAATCTGAAGAAGCATATAGACAGAGAATGTTTATGAACAATAACTTACCAGATATTCAAAATTTTGTAAATCAACAATGAAAGCACTGTGGTTTGGTATACGATGGACTGACTGATCTGATGTATGGAACAGAGAACAAATGTGAAAATCAGGAATAGGCAGATATTCATACACACACAAACACAGACATTTGTATATGTATATGTATGTACTCATATTGCTTTATAAATATATTAAATGTAGAAGCTGAAATGAGTGGGAAAGCCTGGATTTTTTCAGCTAATGTCATAAAAATAACTAGAAGCCAACTAGAAAAAGAGAATTATATCTCTATTTCACATTGCATAGGAAGTTAACCTTGTAATGGTTTAAAGATCTAAATGGGAAAAAAAAAATTAATTGAATCCAAGAACAGTACAGGAAATTATTCCCTTAAAACCTCAGGGTAGAAACTGCCTAAGCAGGGCTCAAAATCAATGATGCATAAGTGACAAGACTGCTAAATTAGCATAAAAGTTAAGTCCTTTTATGGCAATTTTTTTTTTTTTTTTGCATGGGCAAGCATCAGGTCTCCGGAATGGCAGAGAAATCTTCCTGCTGAGCCACTGTGGCCCGTCCCCTTTTACGGCAATTTTAAAAATCATAAGCAAAGCAAAAACACAAATGACAAATTATGGTAAAGCCACACAATTTAAAATCACAAAAATAAGACTGATTAATTTACAGAATATAATCAGAAGTTCAGTAAACTAATTTAAAAATGAGTTAAGTAATAAAGAGTTCGCCAAAAGAGATATATAAATGGACAACACACGTAAAAAGATGCTCCATTTTAGTCATGACAAGAGTAACGCTAACAAAACTAAAATGAGATTTTTTTTATCACTTTTGTAAAAACAGTTTGGCGGCTCACAACATATGCAAATTATAGTGAAACTTTCATTCTGTTGCCTTTACCTTTAAAATGTATCCAGAACCCAAGCTTTCAAAGTAACACTATGATAATGCTCTAGGCATTATGCTACATTTATTGAAACAGTATCTAAACTGTCACTGCTATTACATTGTTCCACTAGTGTCTGTCCTCAAGTAGCAGACTATTTAAAAATGAAAGTCAGAGGTGTCTTTTCTGTTATAAGCCCGCAATATAACCTGAAGAAAATAGAGATTTGTGTCCCTGTATTGGAAAGATCCGAATGGAAGACATCAATCCTTTCGGAACGGTTATAAAAAGTTGAGCATTCACAATCAAAACACCAGAAGGCTATTTTGAGAAAGATTCTAAAATTTAAGTGGAGAAAGAATGGACCTCATATATCCAAAACTATTTTGAAAATAAGCATTAAGTTGGAGGACTCACATTACCTGATTTCAAACTGTGAAGCAATAGAATCAAGAACATGTGGTATTAGATAAATGGAGAGAATACAGTCCAGAAATAAACCCATATAAAAAATTAGTCAATTCTTTCCAATTGTACAAGGCAATTCAATGAAAAATGTTTATACTTCTTAACAAATGGCATTATAACTTTCAAATATGCATTAAGTAAAAAATGATGAAAATGTCTGTAACCAGATTAGGCAGAGATTTCTTACCTAGGACAAAAAAAGCATAACTCATAAAAGAAAAATTATGAAAACTGATAAATTTAAAATTTCTTTAAAAGATATAATTAAGAATATGAAAAAATAAGAAGACACAACCTAAGGAAAAAATTTCTGAAGATCACTTACTTGAGGAAAGATCTGTATCCAGAATATGTAATTCTACAGTGCAGTAATAAACTTTTTCATTAAAAACTGGGAATAAGAACCAAATACTCACTAAAGAAGAGGGACAGATGATATCTTACTTTGCCACGACTGAAATGACAAAGACCACAGAATGGGTAGGCTTCACAAGAATTTACTGCCTCACAATTTTAACTGCTAGAAGGCCAACATCAAGCTACCAATAGGCCATGCGTGCTTCCTACGGTCTGTAGCATGCCACTTGTAACTTGCTAGCAATCCTCAGTGTGCCTTGTCTTGTGAATGCATTTCTGACCCTGTCACATGGCAATATGTGGCTCCTTCTCTGGCTTCCAGTTCTGACTTTTCTTGTCTCTGCGTCCAAATTTCCTTTTCTTATAAGGTTTTAAGTCATTTTAGGTTAATCCTATTTGTCTGATTGAATTTGTCCTCATCCTAATAGGATCTTCAAAGATTCTATTTACAAATGAGTTCACTCCCATAGGACAAGAGATTAGTCCTTTAATATGTTATGTGGGGAACATAATTTAATTTCAACAATCCCAAAGCCTTAAGCAATTTTAGCAAGAACTCTAAGCCCAAACTATCATCACAATCAGTAATGGATGTGGTTTGTCTCGGGACAAAATTCTGCTCCATCTGTGTATCTGTGAGACCTATAAATCAAGCAATTTTTAAAATACAGTGATTGCATTTACAGGACAGGCAGGATAGACACTCTCATTCCACAAGGAAGAAACTGGAAGGAAAACAGGGGCCATGGGTCTCAAGTGAGTCTGAAACCTAACAAGGCAAATTTCATTTAGATTCCAAGTTATGAGTCATTTGTGGATCAACATCTTGTCCTTTGGGCCTGTGACAGATACCGCCCCCTCCTCTGCAAATGCTGCCACCACCCACTCCACACAACAGGGTATGTGACTCAACCTCTTGCAATACCAGATGGCAGCCATGCACTCCCAGAAGAGCAGCACGCAGTCCGCACGCTCCTAGCTTGACGGTGGCATCCAGGCTCTCCTGTCACACTGGGGCAGGGGCCACACTCTCTGAGCACCGGGTAGAAACTGCTCTTTCCAAATGCTGGGGTGGTGGCCCTTCTCTCTTGGCCTGAGATGTCTTTTGCCTAAGCCTCTGCTTTCATGGTTCTGCTCCTGAAGTCATCCTTCCTTCATTGTGTCCTATCTCTGTCCTTTTCAGCAGTAATTCTGCTCAGACAAAAATGTTTAAAAACCTTGTTTTCCATGCCACTCAAGGGCGCTTAAGCCACAAGCCACAGGAAAAAAGGATCTTCCACAGATCCTTCCTGAATAATTGCATCTACATTCCTGATTCCCAATGGTTGATTAGATCCATGACTCATACATCAAATCTCCTTTTAAAAAAGCTGTTTTTGTCACAGCCTTGTGAGCCATATTCTCTGGGGTCTTACCCCTCCCAGAAACTGATGGAGGCTCCTGTTAGAAGTGTTTCTGGACCTAGTCTTGGAGCCCATTATCTGGATAGGCTGAGAATTTCCCAAATCATCCACTGCTGGTTCCTTTAAGATTAGCAATTCAGCCCTTAATTTATCTCTTTCTTGTCACATTTTACTATAAGGAAGAAGGAGAAGCCAGTGTGTTTCTTTCACATTTTGCTTAGAAATATTCTTGGCTAAATGTCCAAGTTTATCATTACAAAATTCCACTTTTAATCCAATACTATCACAAAACTCAGTAGATTTCTCTGTTACTTTATAACAGGGAACATCGTTCCTACAGTTTCCAATAACCCATTCATCATTTCCTCCTAAGGTCTAACTGAAAGCATCTTTACAGATGCTGCACCAACAGTCTCTCCCAGGCAATCTAGGCTTTTTCTATACTGTGACTCACAACCCTACCCATTAACCAATTCCAAAGTCAATGCCACATTTTCAGATGTTTATAATAGCAGCACTCTACTTTCTTGTACCAAAAGTCTTAGATTGCCAGGGCTGCTATGAAAAATACCACAGAAGGGGTTGGTTTAAACAGAAAGAATTTACTGTCTCACAGTCCATGCTTTCTCCAAGAGTCTGCAGCATTTGCGTGGTAGTTTGCCAGCAGTCCTTGGTGTTCCTTGGCTTGTACATGCACCTCTGCCTCTGTCACACAGCAATATGTTTCTCTTTCTGCAGCTTCCACTTTCATATTCAACTGATTCTGCATCTAAATTTCCTCCCCTTACAGGAACTTAAGCAATGCTGGATTAAGGCCCAACCTGATTCAATTTGTCCTTATGTTCATAGGATCTTCAAAGATCCTATTTACAAATGCTTTTACACACCAGGACTGGGCCTTAGGACTTGAAGATGTCTTCGTAAAGAACAGGAGTCAATCACCAACAGATGACAAACAAACAAATTAAAAGATCCTTATCATTAGACATTAGGGAAATGCAAATTAAGATATAAAGAAATATTAATACATACCTAGTATAATGGCTCAAATAAAACAATTAAAATGGCATTAATGTTGGAGAAGATACAGACTGACTACAACTCTCACATATTCATGATTGAAATGGAAAATTACACAATGCTTTAAGAAATGATTTGCCACTTAAGACTGACAAGCCCACTCATTTCTTGCTATTAACTCTAAAGAAATGTAGACATATGTATACACAATTAAACTGTATATGAATATTGACAGCTGCAAACAACTCAAACATCAACTGTCGAATGAATAAACAAACTGTGGACTCTCCATACAATGGAATCAAACAGCAAAAAAAGTAAACTACCGAAACATGCAATGACATGGATGAATGTATAAGGCATTATATTCATGAAGTTAAGTTCAACAGAGAATTCTACATACTAGTGAATGTTAGAATAAGGGCCTCTGAAACTCTGATCCTTCAGAAAAGCAATGAAAACACCAGCAAAATTGTCAAATCACTTTTACAGAACAGAGGAGCTTTTACTCAAGAAAAAAAAATCTGAATCTTGGTAATAACAGTGAGCTTTGTGGCATACTAACTTGCATGAAGCCCATTCCCTAGTTATGCAACAGCACTGGAATTAAACAGTTTTACATACACAATAGCTGTGAGCCAGCAAACATGTTTAGAGCTCCCCAAAGCCCATCCCTCAGAGAATTGCCATTGCTTGACCTGCCTGGTAGCATGCTGAAGAACTCCACTATCAGGGTTTGTGTTTATTTAGGTTGACTCAGAGTTCCCTTAGTAAGAACAGCATTATCCAGAGGTATCTGTCAGTAATAATCAGCAGTGGCAGTGATGTCAAGAAGATAGTGAAGTAGGGAACTCCAAATGCATGTCCTCAAGACAAACATCCGCACATGTGCGCATACACACACACACACACACACACACACACACACACAAAGCAAGCAGAAACTGTTAGAAACAATATGGTCAGAACTCTAGAGAATAGTCAAAGGTTTACTCTAGAGAATAGTCAACAAGGAAATACTGGATCTAGAAAAAGGGAATCTTTCCTTTTATAAAACAAGCACTAGCCACCCTCGCCCCCCAATTCTCTTCCCCCCCCCCACCTCCCTATCCCATGACTGGGCCATACTTCCCCATCTCATCACACGTTTTGTAATTTTTTCTTGAGGACTGGACATTCTGAGCATGTGAGGTAGGTGTCCTGTTTTTTTTTTTATTTTTTGCAGCATCATCTTTTGAAAAGTGTCATGGTCAGGTTCATGTGTCGACTAGGCCAGGCCCAGCTGTCTGGTCAGGCAAGTGCCGGCCTGTCTGTTGCTATGAGGATATTTCATGGACTTAAAACATGACCACACTGGCGGCATCCACAGCTGACTGCATTTGCAATCAGCTAAGGAGAGTGTTTTCTGCAATGAGTGACGCTTAATCTAATCACTGGAAGGCTTTCGAGGAGGATTCAGAAGAAATAATCACTCTTCCGGATTCAGCCAGCCAGCCTCTCCTGAGGACCTACCTCATCGGAGCGGCCAGCTTCATGGCCTGCCCTACAGATCTTGGACTGTTACATCCCCAGGTTCCCCAGCCAGCCTCCCTGGAGAATTTGCTGAGGACCTTCATTGGAGCTACCAGCTTGTGGCCTGCCCTATAGACCTTGACTCTTTCATCCTCATGGTTTTCTACCCTCGCTAATACAAGGAGATCATTCTTTCCCAATAAATTGTTCTTTGTCACCATGTCAGAAATCAATTAGCCATGGATTTGAGGGTTGATTTCTGAACTCTCAATTCTAATCCACTGGTCTGTATGTCTGCCCTTGTGCTGGTGTCATGCTGTTTTGATTACTGCAGATTTGTAATTAGTGCTAAGAATGAAAACTGTGAGTCCTCTAACTTCATTCTTATTTTCCAAGGTTTCTTGAGCTATTCAGGGCCCCTTATGCATCCATGTAAATTAGATGATTAGCTTTTCCATTTTTGCAAACAAGTTTGTTGGAATTTTGATTGAGATTGCATTGAATCTATAAATTGACTTCAGTAGTACTATATCTTAACAATATTTAATCTTCTAGACCAGGAACACAAAATGTCTTTCCATTTATTTAGGTCTTCTTTAATTTCTTTTAGCAATGTTGTATAGGTTTCTGTGCACCAGTCTTTTACATCCTGGATTAGATTTATTTATTTTCAATTCTATTCCATTGATCTGGATATCTATCCTTATGCCAGTACCACAGTTTTAATTATTATAGCTTTGTAGTAAATTTTTAAACCTGAATTTTGCATCCACCAACTTTTTCTTCTTTTTTCCAGGTTATTTTGACACTTAAAGGCCCTTTTGGCATAAAACTCTGAGGATCAGCTTTTCCATTTCCACCAGAAGGCTGCTAGAATTTTGAAAGGGTTTGTTCTGAATTTGTAGATTGCTTTGGACAGTACTGATATCTTAACAATGTTAAGTCTTCCAATCCATGAACATGGGATACATTCCCACTTATTTAGGTCTTCTTTATCTCTTTCAACAATGTTTTATAATTTTCTGTGTTCAAGACTTTCACTTCTTTGGTCAATTTTATTCCTAGATATTTTATTCTTTTAACTGCTACTGTGAATGGAATAGTTTTCTTGATTTCCTTTTCAGATTGTTGTTCATTACTAGTTCATAGAAACCCAATTAACTTCTTCATTTTTATCTTGTATCCTAAAAAGTTACTGAATTTATTAGTTCTAATAGCTTTCTTGTTGATTCTTTGGGATTTTCTATATATAGCATCATGTCATCTTTGAATAAGGATAATTTGATTTCTTCTTTTCCATTTTAGATGCCTTTTATTTCTCTCTGGCTTGATTGCTATAGCTAGAATTTCTAGTACAATGCTGAATTATAGTGGTGAGAGAAAGCATAAGTGTCTCATTCCTGCTTTGATTATATTATTTCCATGGAAATATGACCCTGCCCATTCAAGGTCGATCTTTCTGTAGTCCTTAAAAGAGCCAGCACAAAGAACAGACACCTAGACACAGACATTTGGAGATGCCTGGAAAGCCAACATAGAAAACCAATGGAATCAGAAGCTGAAAGTAATTCAACCTAGGAGCAAAGGACCAGGAGATGTCAGCCATGTGCCTTCCCACCTGACAAGAAAAACTCCAGATGTGCTCACTTTCTTGAGCAAATATATCCTCTTGTTGATGCCTTAATTTTAACATTTTTATGGCCCTAGAACTGTAAACTCATAACTAATAAATTCCCTTTATGAAATCCATCCACTTTTGGTGTATTACATTCAGGCAGCTTTAGCAAACTAAAACATTGTCTGAGATGATACTTTGTACAATTTCAATATTTTTTAATCCATTAAGATTTTATTTGTGGCCTAACATAAGGTTTACCACAGAAAATGTTCCATGTTCACTTGAGAATATTTTTTATTCTGCTTTTGGTTGGGTGTGGTGTTCAATATATGTCTGCTATGTCTAATTGGTTAATAGTATTGTTCAAGTCCTCTATTCACTTATTGTTCTTCTGTTTAGACGTTATATCAATTATTCAAAGTGCCACATTGAAATCTCCCAGTTATTAACACAGAACTATCTATTCCTTCCTTTAGTTTTGTCAATTTTTGTTTCATATATTTTGGGGCTGTTTTGAGGTGCATATATGTTTTTACCATTATATATTCTTGTTGGAATTAATCTTTTATCAATTTATAATATCCTTCTTTGTCTCATAATCTTCTTTGGTTTTAGGTCTATTTTTTTCTAACAGTAATATAGCCACTTCAACTCTCTTTTGATTACTATTTTTCTGGAATATTTTTTCCTGTTCTTTTGCTCTTAATTTCTTTGTGTCTTGGGCGGGCCACAGTGGCTCAGCAGGCAGAGTTCTTGCCTGCCATGCCAGAGACCAGGGTTTCTGCATTCCCAGTGCCTGCCCATGCAAAAGCAAAAAACAAAACCAAAAGAAATTTCTTTGTGCCTTTGTACCTAAAGTGAGACTCTTTTAGGTAGCATATAAGTGAGCCATGCTTTTTCATCCAATATGCAAAGCTTTGCCTTTTAATAAAGCATCTTAATCCATTAACCTGTAATGGAATAACTGAGAAGAAAGGATTTACTTCTGCAATTTAACTATTTGTTTTCTGCACAGTATGTATATATTTTGTTCCTCTATTATTTCACTACTGCCTTTTTTGTATTTAGTTGGGTTTTTTTTAGTGTACCATTTTGATTCCCTTTTCTCCATATTGTTTATTTTCTTAGTTTTTACACTGGTAATTACAATTAACATCTTGAACTAATAACAACCTAGTGCCATTAGCAGACAAACATTCCTATATATATATCTCCATCCCTCCCCACTTGTATTGTAATTGTCTCAGATTACATCTTTACACGTTGTATGCTCATAACATTTTTAAAATGTTATTTTACATGTTTGCCTACTAAGTTCTATAAATGGGGAAAAAAGTTACGAACGAAATGTACAATAATGCAGGGTTTTACATTTACCTTTGTAGTTACCTTTACCAATATTCATTATTTATTCATATAGGTTCAACTTACCATCTAGTGTCCTTTTATTTCAGCCTGATGAATTTCCTTTATCATTTTTTGTAAGGTGGTCTTCTGGTAATGAACTCCTTCAGTCTTTATTTACTGTAACTAAATTTTTTTTTTTTTTTTTGCATGGGCAGACTCCCGGAACCGATCTTCATTTTTGAAAGATAATTTTGCCAGGTATATTACTCTTTGTTGACATTTTTTTCTTTAAGGATTTTATGCCCTTCCACTGTCTTTATGTCTCCATGATTTCTAATGAGCAATCTGTTCTTAACCTTATTAGTGACCCTTTGTATGTGACAAGTTGCTTCTCTCTTGCCAGTTTCAAAATTCTCTCCTTGTCTTTGGATTTTGCTAATTTTTCTATACTATGTCTATCCTGTTTGGAGTGTATTGAGCTTCCTAAGACATGTATATTCATGTTTTTTATCATACTGGGGAAGTGTCTGACCATTATTGCACACATGCTTTTTCTTCTCCTTTCTTCTTTCTGGGACTCCAATGATGCATATGCTGTCATGTTTGAAAGTGTTCCTAAGATCCCTAAGGAACTACTCGTTTTTCCTTATTTTCTTCTCTTTCTGTTCCTCAAGCTAAATAATTTAAATGGTCTTGCCTTCAAGTTTGCTGTTCCTTTCTTCTGCCTGTTCAAATATGCTGTTGAATCTATCCCATAAGATTTTCATTTCAATTAGTGTACTTTGCAACTCCCAAATTTCTGTTTGGTTCTATTTTACAATTTCTATCTCTTGTTTTTTCAGAAAATGTTTTCCAAATTTCCTTTTGTTCTTTGTATATGGAATACCTTATCTCATTCAGCACACTTAAGACAGCTGATTTAAGTCTTTGAGTCATCATTCCAATGCACGAGCTCTCTCAGGGATAGTTTCTGGCAAATTCTTTTTTCCTGTGACTAGTCCATATTTTCCCGTTTCTGTGTTTTGCAAATTTTGTTGCGAACTGGGCATTCTGAGTATTGCCTTATTACTCTAGAAATCTAGTTCTCTCATACCTCTGGGATTGCTAGCTTTTATGTCTTGTTTTGTTGTTGTTGCTGAAGGTCAGTGCCAACAGTTTTTGAGTTTTCCAATCTATTTTCTCTCCCAATCAGGAAACGGAAACAAAAGACAGAAAAAGGTACTGCCATATAAGGCACTGCCATCTTCTGCCACTTTTCACTGGGTGGGGGTTCGGTTGGTGGAACAACTGTGACCATCAGAGCCAACTTCCAATCCATCTAAAATAGCTGGTCAAAAGTACTGCTCTTTAATCAGACCATACACACCCAAATTTTGAGGACTACGTCACTAGAGCCCATCCTGGCACCAGCAGGTTACACCACAATCCTGGGCTCCAGTCTCCCGCTGCCACACAGTGGGGAATGGGTGATGGTAAACCCTACATAGAGGGCAAACTTCACTGATGTTACCACAGTTTACCAGCCTCTTCTTCCAGCTCATCTCTGGATGCTGCATAGCGTTTTCTTTAAACTCTAGAGTTTCAAAATCTCAAGATTGAGACACTTCCTGCCAATTCAGTGATTGTTTTGGTGGAAGGACTGAATCCTGGAAGTTGTTACTATACCACTTCCCGAAGTGCTCTTCCTCATTAAACATTATTGTAATAACTGAAATTATGGCTGAAAGCACTACTTTTGTATAACAGACAGAGTGGTATTAGGACATCTCATGTGAGGACAGAGAAATCTCTAGGAACTTTTTACAATTTCTGAAATGTTTATATTAATATTTTATCTTTATATATTTAACCAACAGAAAGTTAGAAAATCCTTTTTAATTTGACAACACTTAGCATGTAACTCATAATATATCAAATAAACCTAACTATTTATGGCATATCTCTTTTTCCAAGGTGTGCCAGTTCGAAGCTATGTACCCCAGAAAAGCCATGTTTTAATCCTGACCCAGTCTTGTGGGGCCAGAACTATTGTTTAGGTTGAGAAACTGATTGGATTGTTTCCATGGAAATGAGACGTACCCAATTGTGGTTGTCCCTTTTGATTAAATAGAAATGTGATTCCACTCATTCAAGGTCCGTCTTGATTACTTTACTGGAATCCTTTAAATGGGGAAGACTTTTGGAGAAACCTCAGATGCAGACACTTGGAAAATGGCTGCTTCAGAGCAGACAGAGGCACTGATGTTTGGAGATGCTTAAAGAGTCAGCTGATGTTTGGAAATGCAGAGCACAGCACAGACGTTGCCTTGTGCATACGTTTGTGCATACACACCCAAATTTTGAGGACTACGTCACTAGAGCCCATCCTGGCACCAGCAGGTTACACCACAATCCCGGGCTCCAGTCTCCCGCTGCCACACAGTTGGGGAATGGGTGATGGTAAACCCTACATAGAGGGCAAACTTCACTGATGTTACCACAGTTTACCAGCCTCTTCTTCCAGCTCATCACTGGATGCTGCATAGCGTTTTCTTTAAACTCTAGAGTTTCAAAATCTCAAGATTCAGACACTTGCTGCCAATTCAGTGATGGTTTTGGTGGAAGGACTGATTCCACCATGAGATGCTATGCATGCCAGAATGTGGAGAGCAAAGGGAAGCCAGGAGATGAAAGTCAGCCCTGGAGAAGCCAAGTGAGGAACCCCCACAGGAAAAAGAGGCTGAAAGCAATGGAGTCCAGGAGCAAGGGACCAGCAAATGCCAGCCACATACTTTCCCAGCTGAGAGGTGTTCCAGATGGCATTAGCCTTTCTTGAGTAAAGGTAACCTCTTGTTGATGCCTTAATTTGGACATTTTTATGGCCTTAGAACTGTAAACTTGCAACTTAATAAACTCGCTTTTTAAAAGCCATCCCATTTTTGGCATATTACATTCCAGCAGCTTTAGCAAACTAATACACAAGATAAAAGAAAAATCTCAAAGACAGTTTGAGATCAAGATGTCATTTAAAGTTTGACTTTGGGAAGGTGAAACGTCAAAAAGTTATCAGGTTTGAACGTTCTGTTAAATAGTGTCATGGTCACTGTCGAATAATATTTTGTCCCCTATTTAACCAAAGTGACAAAATATTTTAAAAGCTAATAAAGGAGTTAACACGATTGTAAGAAAAGGAATTGATTTTTAAAAAACTAATTAAAATTCTTTTAACAAGTAAGAATTAATTCTTTTAAGAAAGTGAGAAGACTTGTTCTCTAAAACAATAAAGGATGTTAAGGTCAATATACAGTACAGGAGATTATTCTGATGTGATACACAGTCTTTGCCTTCTAGACAGATTATTCAGACAGCGAATAAAAACCTCCTACAATCTCTTACTAAGAGCAGAAAAATATTCCAAGATAATATTATTTTAGTTGTGGTTTTTTTTTTGGGGGGGGGCGCCTGGTTCGGGAATCAAACCTGGGTCTCCTACATGGAAGATGAGCATTCTACCACTGAACCACCCGTACACCCTAAGATGTTATTTTAATGGAGAGAAAACTAAATACTACTTTGCATGTAGATATTTCTGATAAGAAAACTCTTAAAAAATTTATAAACCTCTCAAATGTTAGCCAACTTTGACTGTGACAAAATTCCTTTTCCACAAATCTCCTACAGCTTTCTATATCTACTCCAGTTTTACCCTACACATTCCTTTTTCTCATTCTTGAACAGTTATTTTATTTTAGGAAAAAACTACTCTCTTTTTTCTTAAAAATCACACACACATCCTGCATACCTTACATCTTTAAGTTACCAAAAAGAACTTAAAAGCTGTCTTCAAGCCAAAATTCCACAAAATTATTTCTCTGAAATATTTTATTAGCATAACAACTGATTTAGGTTAAATGCAAATTTACATTTTTCATCATCTTAAAAATATAGTAGATATAATGCTATCTTATTTGATTAGTAAACCTGTAAAAAACTTATGAAGAAACATAATTTTTCTTCATTAGAAAAATTATTCACACCTTTTTTTATTAGAAATATTAGAAGTTTGTTTTCCTTAATGTCTAAGACATTAGAAGTTTAAATTTATACGCAAGCACTTATTTATATTTAAGTCAATTTGAATAGATATCTTTAATGTGTTTTATTAATTAATTTGGTAATACCATCCAGATGTAGGAAAATGTACATGAAATAAACAAAAACTCAGGTTCAATTCCTGGTCCACGCACTTCCCTCAAAACAAACAAATGAACAAGCAGAAAAAATCAAAGAATAAAAACAAAAACTTCAATAAATGGTGCTACAATAATGGGATACTCACATAGAAAAATAATGAAATGTGACCCTGCCATACAGCATACAAAAAAAAAAAAAATACAGAGTTTCCAGATACCATTTAAAAAGCCTTCAGTCAAGAGTCAGACATAAAAGCACAGAAACTCAGAAAAAGTAGAAATACTAAACTCACTAGGTTATAGAAACTATATGTAGTTTTGTAATTTCTTAACTTGGAAAACACATTAAAAATAAGCATCCCATTAGGCCTGTTTAATTCAGAAGCCCTTTTTCTTGAGTTCACCTCATAAATGAGAAAGTCTGTCTAATTGGTACATTCCCCGTAATACTGATTGCAACTCTGGGTCCACTTTGCTAAGATTTTGCCTTTTTGATAGATATGCACATCTTCCAGCCCCCCAATTTTGAACATTTAATATGCAGAAGTTGGAAGAATCAAACTTGTTAGAATTTGAGGATCCCATCTTTATCCAAACCCACCATATCTCTGAGTTATGACTGTATAGAACTGTTTCATCTGTAAATAGAGATACTTTTACTTTTACTTTTACTTCTTCCTGCCAAATTTGGTTGTCTTTTTTATTTTTTTCATTTCCAATCACTCTCGTTCAAACTACCAGTGTTGAATACCAGTGGTGAAAGTGGGCATCTTTGGGGAAAAAAATTCAGTCTTCTTATATTGATTATAAGATAAGAAGCAGTGGGATTTTTGTAAATACCCTTTATTATTTTGAGGATGATCCATTCAATTTCTATTTGTTGAGTGCTTTTATGAAAGGTTATTGGATTTTGTTAAATGCCTTTTATTTATCAATTGATGTGATTATGTGGTTGTTTTTTCTTTGTTCTACTCATGAGGAATATTATCCTGATTGATTTTCTCACGTTAAACTACATGCATTCTTCAGATAAATTCCACTTGATCTTTGAGTGTATTCCTTTTATATGTTGTTGGATTCGATTTACTATTACTTTGTGGAAGATTTTTAAATTTATATTCATAAAGAAACTTGCACTTTAATTTTCTTTTCTCGCGTTGCCTTCATATGGCTTTGATGTTGGAGTGATGCTGACCTCATAAAATACATTTGGAAGTGTTCCCTTCTCGAGTTCATGGAAGAGTTTGGAAAGGATAGGTGTTAATTTTTCTTTGTATACTTCTTAAAATTTAACAAAAGAAGCCATCTGGTCCTGGACTTTCTTTGTTGGGAGATTTTCTATTACTGGTTCAATCTTTTTACTTCTTGTAGGTCTACTGAGATTTTCTATTTCGTTCTGAATTGAGTTAGCTAATTTGAGTATTCTGGGAATTTTTCCATTTCATCTAGACTATCTACTGTTGGTGTACAACTGTTGACAATATTCCATTATAATCCCTCTTATTTTTAGATCACTAGCCTTGACTCCACTTTATATTTGACTTTAGTTTTGTACATCTTCTCTCTATCTCTTTCTCCTTATGTGTATGGCAGGTTAAAACTGTAAATATCACTGTTCTTCCCAAGATCCAGCCTTTTTTCCTTGAATAAATGCTCTTCAGATTGTTCTTAAAAGTTGATCTGGACTACTTTGGCCAGGATTTTTGCTCTTCTTCATGAAATGGAGGATTTTTAGACATCTTACTCTGGTATTCCAGCAGCATTTAGCATTTTCAATGTGCTTGATTTCACGAACATAAGACTTTTAACATGCATTCATGTTACAGTATGTTTCAGTAGTTTATTCTTTCTATTGGTGAGTACTATTCAATTATATGGATATTCCACAATTTGTCTGTTCACCGAAGTGATAAAGATTTGGGTTATTTCTAGTCATTAATAATCATATACTGTTTGAGGGTAGACTCTAGTGGGACAATGATGGAAGCACTGATAATTTAGTAATTAGGACCATTAGGCTCAATGATCTTAATGTAAGAGTTACAACTATTAAACTCCTAAAAGAAAACAGAGGGAAACATCTTCAGGATGTGTGTTAGGCAATGGTTTCTTAAACTTTACACCCAATGCACATACACCAAAAGAAAAAAATAGATAAATGGGAACTCACCAAAATTAAAACCATTCGTTCTTCAAATGACTTTACCATGAAAGTAAAACAACAATATAGGAGAAAATATTTGGGAGCCACATTTCAATAAAGGATTAATATTACAATATATAAAGAAATCCTTCAACTTAAAGGACAAACCAACTAAAAAACCGGCAAAAGAATTGAACAGGTATCACTCCACAAAATATATACAAAGGCTGAAAAGATGTTAACATCATTAGCCTTCTGGGAAATGCAAATCAAAACCACAACGAGATCCCATTTCTTAGTCATCTGAATGGCTGTTTGTAAAAAAAATGGAAAATAACAAATGTTTGAGAGAAATGGAGAAACTGAACACTCATTCATTACTGGTGGCAATGTAAAATGTTGTAGCCACGTGTAAGACAGTTTGGCGGTTCCTGAGTAATCTAAGTTTAGAATTGCCCATACAGCCCTGCAATCCCACTACTAGGTATATACCCAAAACTGAAAGAAGGGACTTGAACAGATATTTGCACACTGATGTTCACAGCAGCATTATTCACAATTGCCAAAAGATGGAAGAAACCCAATGTCCATCACTGATGAAAAGATAAACAAAATATGGTATATACATACAGTGTTCCTATTTGGAAAGATGGAAATTGTTTGCTAATAAATGGTGGTGATAATAGCACAACACTGAATGTAATTAACATCACTGAAATAAATATTTAATATGATTAGAAATGCTAGATTTAAAAGGGTTTAAAAAATTTTTTTAAACCGTGGAACTATACTACACAAACAGCAAACCCTAAGTTAAACCATGGACTTGAATTAATAGTACAATTATAAAAATGTGCTATCATAAACTGTAACAAATGTTCCACACCAATGCAAGTTGTCACTGTTGGGCTGCTAAACAGAAATTCTGAATTTTATTCATGATTGTTCTGTAAATTCACAACTTCTTTAATAAAATAAACAAGCAAGCAAACAAAGCAAAGAAAAATTTCAAAGGCAGAATAATTAACCATTCTCATGTTCACAAATTATTCAATAAGCCAATAGTTCAATAAATCAAAGAGGTCAAAAACACATGACAAACACGTGGTGGTGGCAGGGGGTGCAAGGGTAGTTCAGTGGTAGAATTCTCTCCTGCCATGCAGGAGACTGGGTTCAATTCCTGGTCCATGAACTTCCCAAAACACAAACAAACAAGCAAAACAAACAAAAATTCAACAAATGGTCCTGCAATAAAGGGATACTCACATGGAAAAAATAATGAAATGTGACCTCGCCATACAGCACACACACACACAAAGAGATGAAAGGCAATCTGAAGGGTCTCCCACCAGATGAACATGAGGCAATATGAGAATTAAATTTATAGTTTTGAAGTATTACAAATTAACTAAAAATGACTCAAAGCAGACATACTGACATACATACACACATACACACAAATAAATGGGAGAGGAAAATTCTTTATTTTGAACTTTTTATTTTCAAATGCTTTCAGACTTACATTACAAAATAATATAAACCCCATAGTGAGAACACCAGCACACCCCAATCCCTCCAGATACCCAGATTCACCAATTTTAACACTTACCCCATTTTCCATATCATTTTATCTATCCTTCTGTCTGTGTGAATGTGTCTCCCTTTTCTGAACATCTGAGTGAAGTTTGTACATATCAAGCTCTCTGAACACTTAATATTGCCATGTACATTTCCTAAGAACAGGATATTTACTTATGTAACCAACTTAAGTGCACTTATTAAGTTCAAGAAAATTAACATTAATATAAAGCTTACAGTCTACATGCCACTTTTTTCATATGTCCCAATATTGTCATTTTGTAAATTTTCTCCTCCTTTATTAGATCCTGTCCAGGATCACATGCTGAATTTAATGATCATTGGCTCTTTATTTGCTTTTTAAATTGTTTGACCATACATACAACATAAAGTTTACCACCTCAACTACTCCCAAACATACCATTCACGGGATTAGTAACCTTCACAATGTTGCAGCACCCTCCCACCTCCCATTTCTAAAACTTTCCCATTTCTCCAAAGAGAAGCCTTACATCCTTTAGGCAGTAACTCCCCATTTCCACTGTCTTCTACCCCGGCCACCTGTATTCTACTTTCTGTCTCTGCGTCTATACAGCTTTTGATATTTTCTTTGTTGTTTCCATGAGGTTTGAATTTTACATCCTAAATCTATAACAATCTCATTTACTTTGAAACCAAATTAACTTTAATAGTTTATAGTATATCCAAATTGTTTTTATATTCATCCATCTCCCCATTAGTTAGTTCTTATCACAAATTACCCATTATACGAGTCCAAAACCTGATTTATCATTACATTTTATGCATTTGATTTTTAGATCATGTAGGAAGTAAAATGTTGAGTTACTATCTAAAAATAAAATATTACTGGCATTTACACTTACCCCTTTTATTATGGTTTACTGAGATCTCTATTTCTTCATTTGATATCCATTTATTGTCTACTGTCCTTTCTAGTCAACCTGCAGAACTTTCTTTAGTATTTCTTGTTGGGCCAGTCTAGTGGTGATGAATGTTCTCAGCTTCTGCTTTTTCGGGAATGTCTTAATGTCTCCCATATATATATATATATATATATTTTTTTTTTTGGGGGGGGTGCATGGTCCAGGAATTGAACCCAGGTCTCTTGCATGAAAGGTGAGCATTCTACCACTGAACCACCCATGCACCCATCCCTCATTTTTAAAGACAGTTTTGCTGGACAAAGAATTCTCAATAGGCAAAGTTTTGCTTTCAACACTTTAAAAATGCCAACCCTGTGCTCTCTTGGCTCCATGGCTTCTGATGAGAAATCAGAACTTAATCTTTTTGAGATCCTCTTTTATGTGACATACTGCTTCTCTGTTACAGCTTTCAGAATTCTCATTATTGTTGGCATTTGATAGTTTGACTATAACATCTCAGTGCGAGTCTATTTGGGTTTGTCCTGTTTGGAGTCTGGAGAGCACCTTCGATGTCTACGTTAACGTCTTCTGTCAACTTTGTGTAGTATTTAACCATGTTTCTTTGATTATTCCTCTTCTCCTTTCCTTTTTCTCTTTTTGGGACTCCTACAATGTGTATGTTGGCATGGCTGACGGTATCCCACAGGTGCCTCAGGCTTTGTTCATTTTTAATTTTTACTTCCGCTCCTCAGATAGGATGGTTTCAGTTGTATTATGTAAAAGTACACTGATTCCTCTGTCAGCTTGAATCTGCTGTTGAATTACTCTACGGCATTTAAAATTTTTGTTACTGTGGTCTTCAGCTCTTTTTCCTTAATTTTCACCTCTTAGCTGATATTCTCTTTGTGTTTCTGAATTGTTTCCATGATATCCTTTAGTTTTGTGTACATATTCTCCTTTAGTTCTTTGAGGAGATTGAGGACTATATTTTAAAAGGTCTTTGTCTGATCCTCTTCCTCACGGATGGTTTCTAATGCTTAATCTTCTCTGGTACCAAAATAGGTTAGTAAGCTGCTGGAATGCAATATACCAGAACTGAAATGGCTTTTATAAAAGAGAATTTAATAAGTCACAAGTTTACAGTTCTAAGGAAGTTAAAGCGTCCAAATTAAGGCAGCAACAAGAAGTTACCTTCACACTCAAGAAAGGCCCATACCTCTGGGTCAGGAAACACCTCTGTCAGCTGGGAAGTCATGTGGCTTGCATCTGGTCCCTTGCTCCTGGGCTCTGTTGCTTTCAGCCCCTGTTCCTGTTGGGGTTTCTCACTTTGCTTCTCCAGGGCTGGCTTTCATCTCTTGGCTTCCCTTGGCTCTCTCCAGGTTCTGGCTTGCTTAACATCTCATGGCAACATCTGCTGGGCTGCAAGCATCTCTAAACATCAACTGCATCTGTGTTCTCCCTGTTGGGAAGTTTCTGTCGGCTCTGAGGCTTCTGTCATTTCTCTAAGCTCTAATGTTTCTCCAAAATACTTCCTCTTTTAAAGAATTCCAGTAAACTAATCAAGACCCACCTGGAATGTGTATAGTCACATCTCCTTATCATAGGTTACACCCACAAATGGATACATAATACGTTCAAACTGGCACAATGTATGACCTTCCAATAAGCTGATTCAGCAGTCAAAAGTTCATGCATAAAAGGGAAAAAAAATAGGCCTGGTTGAGGTGAGTTACATACAATTAAAAACAAACAGGTAATTTTCCTATATTAAAGAAAAATGATGAAAAGACAAAAAACAAGACAACAAGAACAACAACAAAAGACAGAAAAGAAAGGTGGAAAGTGCTCCGATTCCTCTTATGAAACTATAACCATGATATCCTAAATGGACAGGAACACAGAAATGAAAATGAGAGGTAATCAAACCTGTGACACAGAAATACAATCCAATTAGCAAGAGACCCCAGAACCATATATAAAAGGCAGTTGACCATACTCTTTACTAGGCAGGGACTATACAATAATTCAAATAACTTGATATGAGAAAAATGCAATATGCTGTTCAAAGTTTTAAAGATTAAATAATCTATACCTTAATTCCAAAAACTGCAGAAAAAGTATTCAATATAATTCAGTGCAAATTCATGACTAAATGATACCTAATAAAACTGGTAACTGGAGGGAAGCTACATACCCAGACAAGGTTCCCTACCAAAAGCTTACACAAAATATAAGAATTAATACAGAAATTGTGCTTACTTTCCCTCAAGATTGAATAAACGTATTTCCATTTCACTTATGCTAATTAAAGTACGGACTCTAATAAATCTATAAATACATTACTATACAAAGTACAAAATGAATAGAGAGCTCACCCGAGATGTGTTCATTTTATGCAGCTCGAGAGAGAGAGAGCACAAAGAAGTGTGGAGGTTAAGCTGGGGGACAGAAAGGATTGGGGTCAGGAGATCTTGCTTCCTTATAGCTCCTACACTCACCTCCCCAAACTCTCAACACTTAAGTTTGGGGTTTAACCTCCCATGGAAATATGATCCGTTAGTCCTTAAAAAGGTCCATAAAGGAGAACGACATGTGTCCACATAAGATACTGAAGTGATCACGTGGAATTGCTCATGCATATTTTCTTGTATATTTAAACATTTTTCCTATTTATTTAGTAATGATTCATAGGTTCTTAAAATTGATGATGAGAAAAAATAACTAAAACTAAAAAAAACAGAGAATTAGTAAAATAAAGTACATCAAACAATAAGACTCTTTCTAATTTATATTAGAAATGCTAATTTATATTAGTATAGCAAAAAAGTATTCACACTATGTCATTTACCTATTTTGCTAGTGTATTATCAGGGTTCTCTAGAGAAACAGAACCATCAGGAGATATTTTTAAGTATGAGATCTATGAAAGGTGTCTCATACAACTGTGCGAATGGAAAAGTCCAAAATCTGTAGGGCAGGCTGTGAAGCTGGCAGCTCCAACCAAGGATGTGGATGAATGCCACAGGAGAGGCTCTCTGGCTAAAGAAGGAATGAAACAGTTTCTTATACTTTAAAAGTCTTCAATAGATTTGATTATCCCACTGGTCACGCCTTAGTTGATTAAGATGTGATCAGCCACAGATACAATCAACTGATGATTTAATACACCAGCTGTGCTGGTCTGAAAGTATTATGCACCCCAGTAAAGCCATGTTTTAATCCTGATCCAATCTTGTGGGAACATTTGTTTCTTTTTAATCCTGAATCAAACTGTAAATTAGAAACTTTAGATTATTTCCATGGAGATGTGACACACCCAATTGTAGATGTGATCTTTTGATTAGATGGAGATGTGACTGTACCTACTCCAAGTAGGTCTTGATTAGTTTACTGACATATTTTTAAAAAGGAAACATTTTGGAGAGAGTCAGAACCAACAGAAAACTCAGAACCGACAGAGAAATGCTTAGAGCCCGGCAGCCATCACCATGAAATGTTAAGCAAGTCAGAAACTGGAGAGATCCAAGGGAAGCCAAAAGATGAAAGCCAAACCCAGAGAAGCAAAGTGAGGAACCCCCACAGGAACAGAGGCTGAAAGTCATGGAGCCCAGGAGCAAGGGACCAGCCGATGCCAGCCACGTGACTTCCCAGTTGATACAGGTGTTCCTGACCCATGGGCCTTTCTTGAGTGAAGATAACTTCTTGTTGGTGCCTTAATTTGGATACTTCCTTAGAATTGCAAATTTGTAACTTATTAAATTTTCCTTTTTAAAGGTCATTCCAATTTTGGTATATTGCATTCCTGCAGCTTTCAAACTACCACACCAGCCTTCTGGTTTATCAGTCAGCCATGAAATATTCTTGCAGCAATGGTCACGGTCAGTGCTTGCCTGACCAGACAACTGGGCTTCATCACTTGGCCAAGCTGACACCAGAACCTAACCATCACGGCTGTAATACCGTTTAGCCCTTGACTTAGGATAGAAATGTTTCAGGTAAGGAATTTTTTTAATTGTTTAAACTGAGTGGCAGTCTCTCAAAAGGCCCTTTCAACCAGAGCTTCTGGTGGCTGGCCCATGACAGGAGGACTGGCACTGTCTCTGACTTCTGGATCTGCCTAAGCTAGGTGGTCCTGGACAATTCCCTCATGATCTCAGGTCCAATCTCCTTAAAGGTTTTAAACAAGTCAGAAGTAGACAACCTCATAAACTGTCACTCTGAGAATCTGTGAGGTCAGAGTAATGTCACTGGGGTCACTTGTAGTAATGAACGTGTGAGAGGAGCACAGAGGAGTGTGCAGGAAAAGACTCGGGCCAGTTAGGACATAGGTGAGGACAACACTTCTTCACCTTTGGCTGGCTATTCCTTACACTAGACTTCTACCCATACTAGGTCTCTTGCAAATGGCCTTTCCTGGGCAGCCTGCTCCTCGTACTGCCCAAACCACTTCACTCTTCCCTAAGCTGGCCTAAATTCTCCACTGACACAGCCTATGGCAGGCTCTGGCAATGGTGACACCACCGGGTCTGGTTCATTCTGGGCAGAAGGATGAAGAACCGCAAATCTGAGCCCCACTGCCTCCCACCTAAAGCTCTGGAGAAAGGTAGAAGGTCAAAGGTCTTACCTTCCAGGTATGATTCCTGTTCCCAAAAGCCCACTACTTCCTCAAAAGAATTGCTTTGTTCTAAAATGAATTTGTTTCCCAGGAGCTGGATAACTAATTTTAGGGTTGAAATCCTCTTTTGGAACTCACTATAATTTCAGACTAAAACATAGATAGTGTGCCAGTACAGGAGTGGCCAGGGCATTTGCCTGACTCAAGGGATGTCTGACAAGAGACACTAGAAATCCCAGAAGGCAATAGCCAGAGGGTAGAATTCCATCTAGTAACAAGGCTAGGTCATGTAGCACCTCGCCAACCTCCTAGTACGTCACTCTGCCAAGTGCTGTGAAGGTTGTCACCCTGGGATAGCTCTGTGAAAAGCCAGGGATTGGGAGGGAGAACACAACTGCCACTGAGTCCAAATTCCTTCACCTGCTAGTTGTGACCCAAGCACATCACTCCACCAGTTGCAAATTTGTTTAATAGGTTATGTGGTTGTGAGGTTTACACAAGCTACCCAGTAAAGGAACAAAGTGTTCTAACTAGAATAGCAGTTGTCATTAGTGCTCAGTATCATTCACGTGCTGCTTTAAAAGTGTTCCTTGCCCCTCAGAAAACACCACCAAGCGATCACTATACAGATCCTCACTTGCAGATGAGAAACATGATTTTACGCAGGTTTCTTATCCCGCCTCCGCTTACGAGGGACAGAGCTGGAATTTCCCAGGTGCTTCTGGCTCCAGGGTTCGGGCTCTCACTGAAAATCCGTGACCCCGCTTTCAACCTGGTAGACACACCGCGTCGTCCGGCCACCGGCGAGGGTGCAGGCCGGGCCCAGCACGCGGTCCAGCACGCGGTCCTCGTGACCCCGCTTTCAACCTGGTAGACACACCGCGTCGTCCCGCCACCGCTGACCAGGAATCCTGACCAGGACTCAGGCCATCTGCGACCCCAAGCCTGCCGCGTTCGACGCTGTGGGGTTCCCGGGACTTCCTGCTTCCCCTCCTCCGGCACAGTCAACCCACGTGGGACAGTCCCAGAGCTGCTTGGAGGTCGCGACCCCGATCTCTCACCTGAAGTGCAAACCACCGCCCAAACTACGTGATCCCCCAAAGCGGACGCAGAAATGCGAGGAGCGCAGGCGCAAGCGCAGATGGAGACCAGAAGACCCGTTTCCAGAGGGCTGTGCGGAGAGCGATCAGGATGCAGGACTACACCTCCCAGAAACCCCCACGCTCGTTTCATGACGTGTTACCGGATTTCCGCAATCATGAGCAGACGTCAGAGATGGTCTGTCCTACACGTGTTGACCCCGAACCCATAGTCATTGTGGGTTATGATTGAACTCTATGACCAAATGTGATGCGTAGTTGCTACTTATGTCTTCCATTTTAGCAGGCAGTAAGCCTTTTAAGGTGAGAATGCACTTCCTGGTCCAATATTGTGAGCTGTAGTCCAAATATTAATTTAATTTGCAAAGCTTGCGCACTACAGAACTTGTCTGTCCCACTTGACTGCTGGCAGTATTGCATACCGGTCTTTAGTATTCAAGACTTTGTTTTGTTGTTTCTTGTTAAACTTTTGCATGGACTACTCAGAGCGCTTCAGAAGATTTCAAACACTTTAAGAATATCCCTTTCTCTAGCTTTTTCCTCTCTGTAATTATGGTTCCTTCCATGTATAGTTTGGTGGGAGGATCCCCTTTGCTTGCAGTGTTCAGATAGAAGACAGAATCCTGCTGACCTTCTCTGCAGCTCTACTACTACTCATTGCGTTTGGGGAGGGTGCCATCTGCTGTAGAAGACAGGGATGGAAGGCAAGGCTCTGTCCTCAATCTACACAGCTACTCGGGTTGGGAGGATATTAAGGTCACTAAGTTATTGAAGGCTAGTGTCTTAGTTCCCTGGGCTGATGAGACAATTACCATGCAATGGGAATTTATTGGATAATGGTTTTGTGGCTAGGAGAAATCCAAAATCTAGTAATCAGCAGGGTGATCCTTTCTCCCTGAAAAATGTGATATTATGGTGCTGGCTGTCAGCAATCCTTGGGTTCTTTGGCTTCCTTGTCATATGCGATGTCCTCTTCTTTCTCTTCTAGACTCCACTGACTTCCAGCTTCCTCCTCCACTTGGCATTCTCTTTATAAAATCTCCAGTAATAGGATTAAAGCTCATTCTACCTCATTACCAACAGTGAATAGAGAACAGTGCATCCCTCTCTTCACATTTTCTCCAGCACTTGCATCTTTCTGTTTACTTTTTAGACCATTCTATTCACACACTATACAAACCACCCTAAGTAAACAATTAGTGGTTCCTGGTATAATCACATAGCTATACATTCACCATCACAATCTGTTATGAGGACATTTCCATTTCTTCCACAAAGAAAGAGGAAGAGAAAAAAAATGAAGAATGAAAAATTTTAAAAGTTTTTAAAAATAATAAATAATAAAATTAAATTAAAAGGATAAATACCAACACCAAAAATCCCATACCCCTCCCTTATATCCCCCTCACGTTGACATTTAACTTTGGTATATTGCCTTTGTTATATTTATTAGAAGTATATTACAATGTTACTATTAACTATAGACTCTAGTTTGCATTGATTGTGTTTTTTCCATATACCATCCCATTTTCAACTTTTGCGATGTTGATATTCATTTGTTCTTCCTTATGTAAAAGCATTCTTATATTTGTACATTTAGTCACCATCACTGACCACTCTAGATTTTGCTGTTATACATTTCCAACCTTTAGCGTCTATCTTTCCTTCTGATTTCATACATGCCCCTAGCTTTCCTCTTTCAACCATACATTCATCTTTGTTCGATGTACTTAAAATATTGTGCTACCGTCAGATAATATGTTATCCATTTCTGGATCTATACAATATTCTGTACTCCTTCAGTCTCCTCAAATGCCCAATCTCTACCCTCTTTTCTATTTCCTTATAGACTGTGTTCTCAAATTGACTCTCAAAGTTCATTCATTAATGTTAGTTTATATTACTGAGGAGATCATACAACATTTGTCCTTTTCTTTCTGGCTAATTTCACTTAACATAGTGTCCTCAAGGTGCATCCACGTTATATTCTATTGTAATATTCTATTGTATATATATATATATATATATATATATATAATATATATTCTATTGTAATATTCTATTGCATGTATATATATACCATATCTTGTTTATCCACTTGTCCATTGATGGACATTTAGGCTGTTTCCATCTCTTGGCAATCATGAATAATGTTGCTATAAGCATCAGTGTGCAAACATCCATTCATGTCCCTGCCTTCAGTTTCACCAAATATATGCCTAGTAATGGGATTGCTGGATCATACAATAATTCTATACTTAGCTTCCTCAGGAACAACCAAATGGCCCTCCAGAGTGGCTTCATCATTCTACATCCCCACTAACAGTGAATAAGTGTGCCTTTCTCCACACCCTCTCTGACACTTGTAATTTTCTGAGTTGTGTGTGTGTGTTTCTTTTTCTTTTCTTTGTTATATATATATATATATGTATATATATAATAGCCTTTCTAGTAGGTGTGAGGTGATATATCATTGTGGTTTTGATTTGCATTTCCCCAATAGCCAGTGAAGTTGAGCATCTTTTCATATGTTCTTGAGCCATTTGTATTTCTTCGTCAGAATTTCCATGTCTTTTGTCCTTTTTTTCATTGGATTGTCTGTCTTTTTGTTGTTGAATTGTAGAATCTCCTTATATATCTTGGGTGTTGATTCCTTATTTGATATGTGATTTCTAAATGTCTCCCATTGTTTAGGCTGCATTTTTACTTTTCTGACAATGCCGTTTGATGCGTAATAGTGCTCAATTTTGAGGAGATCCATTTATCGATTTCTTCTTTCATTACTTGTGTTTTAGGTTTAATTTCTAGGAAACCACCTTCTACCACAAAATCTTTAAGATATTTCCCTACAATTTCTTCTAAAAATTTTATATCCTTAGCTCAAATGTTAATGTCTTTGATACATTTTGAGTTAATTTTTGTATAGAATGTGAGACAGGGATCCTCTTTCCTTCTTTTGGATATGAATATCCAGTTCTCCAAACACCATTTATTGAAGAGGCAGCTCTGTCCCTGTTGAAGTTGGCTTGACTGCCTTATGAAAGATCAGTTGCCGCTAGGTGAGAGGGTCTATTTCTGAACACACAATTTGATTCCATTGATCAGTAAGTATATCTATCTTTATGCCAGTATCATGTGATTTTGACCGCTGTAGCTTTGTAATATATTTTAAAGTAATGTGAGACCTCCCACTCCATTCCTCTTTTTCAAGATATTTTTAGCTATTTGGGGCACCCTGTCCTTCCAAAAAAAAAAAATTGGTTATTGGTTTTTCTATTTCTGCAGAGTAAGTTGTTGGATTTAATTAGTGTTGCATTAAATTTATGAATTAATTTGGGTAGAATTGATGTCTTAACTAGATTTAGTCTTCCAATCCATGAAACACAGTATGTCCTTCCATTTCTTAGGTCTTCTTTGATTTCTTTCAGCTATTTCCTATAGCTTCCTGTAGTGTATAGGTCCTTTGTGTTCTTGGTTAATTTTATTCCTAGATATTTGATTCTTTTGGTTGCTATTGTGAATGGAAATTTTTTCTTGATTTCCTCCTCAGACTGCTCTTTACTAGTGTATAGAAATGCTACGGATTTTTGTGTGTTGACCGTCTACCCTGCCACATTGCTGTATTCATTTATTAGCTCTAGAAGCTTTGCTGTAGATTATGTCATCTCCAAACAGTGGAAGGCTTACTTCTTCTTTTCCAACTTGGATGCTGTTCATTTCTTTTTCTTCTCTAATTGCTCTAGCTAGAACTTCCAGCATAATGTGGAATGACAGTGGTGAACGTGGGCATCTTTTTCTTGTTCCTGATCTTAGTGGGAAAGTTTTCAGTCTTTCCCCAATGAGTATGATGTTAGCTGTGAGTTTTTAATATACTCCGTTTATCACTGTTCTAGTTTGCTAGCTGCCAGAATGCAATATACCAGAAACAAAATGGCTTTTAAAAAGGAAAATTAAATAAGTTGTTAGCTTAAAGTTCTAAATTAAAACAAGTCTATAGAAATGTCCAATTTAAGGCATCCAAGGAAAGATACCTTGGTTCAAGAAGGCTGATGAAGTTCAGGGTTTCTCTCTCATCTGGAAGGGCACATGGTGAACACGGCATCATCTGCTACCTTCTTCTCCTGGCTTCCTGTTTCATGAAGCTCCCTGGGAAGCGTTTTCCTTTTTCCTCTCCAAAGGTTGCTGGCTGGTGGTCTCTGCTTCGTGGTGCTGCAGCATTCTCTGCTCTCTCTGAATCTCCTTCATTCTCCAAAATGTTTCCTCTTTTATAGGACTCCAGAAACTTATCAAGACATGTCATCACCTAATCCATTTTAACAACCACTCTTGACTGGGTTACATCTCCAGGGAGATGATCAAATTATAGATCCAAATATATGGTATTGAATAGGGATTATTCTGCCTTTATGAAATGGGATTTAAATTAAAACATGGCTTCTCTAGGAGACATACGTCCTTTCAAACCAGCACAATCATGTTGAGAAGTGCCATTCTATTCCTGTAATTTGAATAGTTTTCATCAAAAAAGGATGTTGAATTGCATCAAATGCCTTTTGTGCATCAATTGAGATGATCATGTAGTTTTTCCACTTTGATTTATTGATACAGTATATTACATTAATTGATTTTCTTATGTTGAACAAGACTTGCATACCTGCATATCCACTTGATTATGGTGTATAATTATTTTAATGTGCTACTGGATTCTATTTGACAATATTGTGTTGAGGATTTTTGCATCTATATTCATTAAAAAGATCGGTCTATGAATTTCTTTTCTTGTAGTGTCTTTGTCTGGCTTTGGTATTAGGGTGATTTTGGCTTCATAGAATGAGTTAGATAGCTTTCCTTCTCTTCAATTTTTTTTAAGAGTTTGAGCAGGATTGGTAGTAATTGTTTCTGGAATTCTTGGTAAAATTCACATGTAAAGCCACCTGGTTCTGGGCTTTTCTTTTCTGGGAGTTTTTTGATGACCGATTCAATCTATTTATTTGAGATTGATTTGTTGAGGTCATCTGTTTCTTTTTGAGTCAATGGTAGTTGTTCATACTTTTCCAGGAAGTTGTCCATTTCATCTACGTTGTCTAGCTTTTCAGCATATAGTTGTCCTAGTATCCTCTTATTCTCTTCTTTATTTTTGCAAGGTCAGTAGTTATGTCTCTGCTCCCATTTTTCATTTTATTTATTTGATTCCTCTCTTTTTTTGTCAGCCTAGCTAAAGATCCATCTATTTTATTGATTTTTTTAAAGGAACCAACCTCTGGTTTCGTTGATTCTCTCTGTTGTTTCCATGTTCTCAATTTCATTTATTTCTGCTCTAATCTGTTATTTCTTTCCTTTTGTTTGCTTTGGGGTGAGTTTGCTTTTCTTTTTCTAGGTCCTCCAGTTAATTCTTCATTTTTTGCTCTTTCTTATTTTTTAATATAGGCATTTAGAACAGTAAATTTCCCTTTCAGCACTGCCTTTGCTGCATCCCATAAGTTTTGATATGTTGTGCTTTCATTTTCATTTGCCTCAAGATATTTACTGGTATCTCTTGTAATTTCTTCCTTAACCCACTCATTGTTTAAGAGTGTTATTTATTCTCTATATATTTGTGAATTTTTATGGCTTTCTATCTGTTATTCATTTCCAACTTCATTCCATAGTGGTCTGAGAAAGAGTTTTGTGTAATTTCAACCTTTTAAAATTTATTGAGATATGCCTTGTGACCCAACATGTGATCTATCCTGGAAAATGATCCATGGGCACTCAAGAAAAATTTGTATCCTGCTGTTGTAGTGTGTACTGCTCTATAAATTTCTATTAAGTCCAGTTCATTTATTGTACTATTCAACATCTGTTCCCTTATTGATCCTCTGTCTGGATGTTATATCCATTGATGGGAATGGTGTATTGAAGTCTCCAACTATTATTGTAAAATTTCTAATTCTCCCTTCAGTGTTGTCAGTGTGTGCCTTATGTATTTCAGGCACTCTGGATAAGTGCATAAACATTTATGATTGTTATGTCTTCTTGATGAATTCTACCTTTTATTATTACATAGTGTCCTTCTTTGTCTCTTTTAATTGTTTACACTTGAAGTCTAATTTGTCTGATATTAGTATAACTATCCCCACTCTTTTCTGCTTGTGGTCTGCATGAAATAACTTTTTCCAACCTTTCAGTTTCAAACTATTTTTGTCCTAGGATCTAAAGAGAGTAGGCCCTGTAGACAGCATATATATATATATAGGTCCTGTTTCTTAATCCATACTGCCAGACTGTATCTTTTGATTGGGGAGTTTAATCCATTAACATTTAATGTTACTGTTAAGGTAGTACTTTCTTCTACCATTTTGTCTTTGGATTTTATGTGTTGCATCTCCTCTCTTCTCTCTCTCTCTCTCTCTCTCGCTGATTGTATTCATTTCTATACTCTTCTCCATTCCTCTCTGTTCTGTCTCTTCCTATGTGCTTGTAGTGTTCCCCTTAGTATATCTTGTAGAGTAGGTCTCTTATTCACAAACTCTCTCAGTGACTGTTTGTCTGAAAATATTCTAAGCTCTCCCACATTTTTGAAGGACAGTTTTGCTGGATTTAGAATGATTGGTTGACAGTTCTTCTCTTTCAGTATCTTAAATATATCATACCACTGCATTCTCGCCTCCATGTTTTCAGCTGAGAAATCCGCACAGTCTTACCAAAATTCCCTTGTATGTGATGCTTTCAGAATTTTCTCTTTGTCTTTGACATTTGATAATCTGATTAATAAGTATCTTGGAATAGGTCTATTCAGATCTATTCTGTTTGGGATACACTGTGTGCTTCTTGAATCAGTAATTTTATGCATTTCATGAGATGAGAAATTTTCAGTGATTATTTTGTCCATTATTCTTTCTGCTCTTTGTCCTTTCTCTTCTACTTATGGACACCCATAATACATATATTCATGCACTTCATGCCATTCAATTCCCTGAGACCTTGTGTTCTAGTTTGCTAGCTGCCAGAATGCAATATACCAGAAGCAGAATGGTTTTTAAAAAAGGGAATTTAATAAGTTGCTAGTTTACAGTTCTAAGGCCGAGAAAGTGTCCCAGTTAAAACAAGTCTGTAGAAATGTCCAATCAAAGGCATCCATCCAGGCAAAGATACCTTGGTTCAAGAAGGCTGATGAAGTTCAGGGTCTACCTCTAAAGTGAGAAAGAACATGGCAAACACAGTCAGGGTTCCTCTCTCAGCTGGAAGGGCATATGGCGAACACGGTGTCATCTGCTAGCTTTCTCTCCTGGCTTCCAGTTTCGTGAAGCTTCCCGGGAGGTGTTTTCCTTCTTCATCTCTAAAGGTTGCTGGCTCATGGATTCTCTGCTTCATGGTGCTGCACATTCTCTGCTCTCTCCAAATCTCTTTCATTCTCCAAAATATTTCCTCTTTTATAGGACTCCAGAAGATTATCAAGACCCACCCAAATGGCTGGAGACATGTCGTCACCTAATCCAGCTTAACAACCACTCTTGATTAAATCACATCTCCAGGGAGATGATCTGATTACAGTTTCAAAATACAGTATTGAATAGGGATTATTTTGCCTTTACAAAATGGGATTTAGATTAAAACATGGCTTTTCTAGGGGACATACATCCTTTTGAACCAGCACACCCTGATCATATTTTTCCATTATTTTTCCTATCTGTTCTTTTGTGTGCAGGATTTCAGATGTCCTGTCCTCACTAATCTTTTCTTCTGCCTCTTCAAATCTGCTTTTGTAAGTTTTCATTGTGTTTTTCATCTCTTCTTTTGTGCCTTTCACTCTGATAACTTCTGCCATTTGTTTTTTCACAGTTCTTTATATTTGTCCGATATCTTCTTTATATCCTTCACCTCTTTTACCATATCTTCCCTCAACTTGTTGATTTGATTTCTGATGTGATTTTGCATGTTTGTTTGAAGTTCTGTAATTAGATGTTTCAACTCCTGTGTCTCATTTGCAATGTTAGTTTGTTCCTTTTACCAGGCCATATCTTTATTTTTCCTAGTATTACTCGTAATATTTTGCTGGTGCCTGGGCATCTGATTACCTTGATTAATTTATTCTGGAATTCATTTGCAGTCTTTTATCTGGGGTGTTCTAGTTTGCTAGCTGCCGGAATGCAACACACCAGAGATGGATTGGCTTTTAATAAAAGGGGATTTATTTTGTTGGTTCTTCAGAGGAAAGGCAGCTAACTTTCCACTGAGGTTCTTTCTTACGTGGAAGGCACAGGATGGTCTCTGCTGGTCTTCTCTCCAGGTCCCTGGGTTCCAACAGCTTTCCCCGGGGTGACTTCTTTCTGCATCTCCAGAGGCCTGGGCTGAGCTGCGAGTGCTGAGATGAGGAATGCGGAGCTGCTAGGCTGTGCTACATTGCGTTCTCTCATTTAAGCACTAGCCAATTAAGTCAAACGTCACTCATTGCAGCAGACACGCCTCCTAGCCGACTGTAGATGTAATTAGCAACAGATGAGATTCACGTACCATTGGTTTGTGTCCGCAGGAACAGAACTAGGTATGCTCACCTGGCCAAGTTGACAACTGAATCTAACTAACACATGGGGTTTTATTGTTGATTGGCTTTGTTCTCTCTCTCTTCTCTGTATTCAGTTCAACTTATTCTGGACCTTTAGCATAGCTTCTGTTTAACTGATCAGAATTTTCAGCTCTTGTTTTTCTGGTTCTTGCTTTTCTTATATGGAACCTGTTTTTGAGGAGGGTCTCACCAGATATGATTGACTCGAATCAGATTTTCCAATACCCAGGTTTCACGAGGAGGGAGTAATCAACATCCAGTTTCCCTGAGAGTGAGACCCAGCAGGTTGTTAGACTTTCCTAAAGGCTCTATCTTTTCTTTTCAGTTGGCAAAAGTCCCTTTAATAATACCTGTGGGGATGTTCTCTTGTTAACAAACTCAGCTCCTGTTTATCTGTAAATTAAACTTCCCCTCATTTTTTGAAGGACAACTTAGATGAATAGAGAATTGACTTGCAATATTTCTCTTTTAGTGCCTTGTGTGTATCATACCACTGCCTCCTCACATCCGTGGTGTCAGATAAGAAATCAGCACTTAATCTTATTTCGCTTCCCTTGCATGTGGTAATGTTGCTTCTCTCTAACTTCATTAAAAGTTTTCTCCTTGTCTTTGGCATTTGACAATCTGATTAGTATGGGCCTTTGAGTGTGTATAATTGGATTTATATAGTTAGGAGTATGTTGGTCTTCTTAGATTTGCAAATTTATGTCATCAGCGGAGGGACTGCCTCTTCTGCCTTGATGTGGGCCTGGCATTCCTGAACCACATGGCACTGGAGACCTTGGGAAATCAAGTGGCAGCCTTTTTCCTGGGCTACTCTGCTATATCCTGCAAGCAGTTCCCCTGAAAACACACGTGTGTTTTCACTGCCTTTGCAGTAGACAGTTGGAGAAACAGAACTTCTATTATGGTGGGGTGATCTTGATGGAAGGTGGACAGCATATACAAGTTGACCAGGGCTGTCCCATGGCCATCTGGGCAGAACAAGCTGTCAACCAGTGGTTCCCTGCCAGGAAGAAAACCACCTGAAACTCCACTCTCATCTCTCACAAGCCTCCACATTGCTGTTCTGAGTACCCTTGGGGGGACCAAAAGCCCCTTCCATACTGCCTGAATCGGATGAACTTTTCCACAGCGGTCAAGAACACCCACAGACTAAGGAGCCAATTCGATGGCAAAGGAGGGCCTGCTATGTGCCTGGACACAGAGACCTCAGCAGTCAGATGCCCCAGTGGGGCCAAACTGCTCCAGGGATTCACTTTTCTGATCCTCAGGTTGGGCTCAGCCCTGGCCTTCAGACCACTCAATGTGTCAAGAGAGTCCAGCCAGACCTGGGATGTGCAAGGCCTTTGTAAACTGTAAAAGGCTGTGCACAAAGGAGGAGAACACAAGAATCCAACAGTGATGAGGTGCAAGAATGGTTAGGTAGGAGGATAGGACAGGCCAGAGAGTAAAGCTCTAGGGTCTGAACAGGCTTCCCAGGGCAGAGGGGCCTTCACTTTGAAGCTGGGAGCTTTGGGTAAGTCTCTGCAAGTCCTCACAATGCTTGAAATTCCACTTCAGTCCTCTGTCTTGTTGAGTATGACCCTTACAGGGGAGTTGTAATGTACAAATAGGAGAAGTATGCAGATCACTTCCTCTGACTGGAGGGGTCCAGAGAACTGTGAGGCTCTGGGCCACAAGTGGCCAACTATTTTCCCAAGGCCCAAGAATCACCTTTGAAAGGGGCAAGGTCTGGACTTTCCCTGGGTCCAAGTCTTACATGCATCCCATGTGGAGCCATAGGCCCTTGTACTGGCCACCTCCTTTGTAAGGGCATCTCAGACAAGTTTCCATAAGGGGTCAAGTCCTAGCCCTAACTAAGACTTTCCCCACCCCACATTAGAGGGTCTGTACTGGACATATAGACAGCCTGGCTTTCCAACACACTGTTTGATTTGCTGAAGCTTCTTGAATGCAATATACCAGAAATGCATTGGCTTTTACAATGGGGATTTATTAATTTAAAAATTTACAGTTCTAAAGCTATGAAAACATCCCAATTAAGACTTCAGTAGGAAGATACCTCTCTGTGGAAAGGCTACTGACATCTGATGTTCTTCTGTCACATGGGAGGGTATATGGCCAGTGTCTGCTGGTCCTTCTGTCCTGGGTTCCATCGATTTCAGCTTCCTATTCCAATGGCTTTCTCTCTGAGCATCTCTGGGTTTTCTCTTAGTATCTCTGGGGCATTTGTCTGTAAGCTCTCTGTGTATTTCAGCCTTTTGTCCTCTCATGCAGTGCCCTAGAAAAAAGGATTAAGATCTACCTTGACTGGGGTAGGTCACATCTCAGTTGAAAAAACCTAATCATGAAGGTCCCACCCATAAGAGGTCTGCACCCACAAGAATGGATTAAAAGAACATGGCCTTTTCTGGGGTTCAGAACAGCTCAAACCAGCACATACACCAACCTTCCATGGGTTGGGGGTACAATGATTCCATAACCCTGAGCTCAACAATAGCCTGGAGGAATGACTTCTGTTCCTCGGGGCCTGGGTGATATGGAAATGTCTTGACCATCCTCACCTTGCCTAAGTGAAAGGAAGCAAAACCCATGAGCTGAAGAGTCCTGTGGACTTTGGACTGCCCAACCCTGAAGTGCATACTGAATGTGCATGGGGGTTGACCACAGCCCTGTGAGGTCACTAGTTGGCTAACCCCTCCAGGTGGAAGTGAGATCCTAGGATAGAAGAGGTCGGGTACAGGAGAACATTGAAAACACATTTTCTCAACTGTACTCAGTTGAGGAAATCAGTACCCAGTCCTTGTCTGCTCCTCCTCCTTCCCCCTCTTCCCTCCCTAGTCCATAAATGGGCAGCAGTCTTTTGTTCAGAAACCCATTTGCAGTGAGATGATTCCTCTCCCCTGCACTGATCCATCTGACTGTCCATGGGGAAAAAGGTAACAGGAGCAGAACCAGGCATTGAGGCAGACCTACTTGTCCCTTGGGTGATGCTCAAGGATCTGAGCTTAGGTGGGGTAGATATATGCCCACTAGGCTTCCTCCAGCTCTAGGTTACTGAAGCTGTGATGAGACAGTCTGGACCATGTCCCATTGATCACCTTCTTCAGTCCAGTATGCTTTATCCTGAATCCTCCACACCACATTCTTTGTGTTCTTCTCATAACACACTCCCTAGCATGCTTCCTCCACCCCATGTTCCAGCTCACTGGACCTTTCTTCACTCTGGTTACAGGCCAAGACATTGCTCATTTGAAAACTATCCCTTTCTTGCCAGCATTTCTCTTTCCCTAACCCACCCAATCTCTTTGGATTTGTCTTTGAGGCTGTGCCCAGAGAACACCTTTCTAGAATCTTCTATAAAGCTCATACTTTGGGGTTAGCTTGACCTAGGATGGCCACAGCATCAGTCCATTTGAGTCACTTGGGTCTGATTCTGTTGTAATAGGAAGCCACTAAAAGTTTTCATGTCAGAGAGCAATCATATCTGAATTGCATTGAATTTCAACCTCTGGGTGCTGATCCAGAAATGAGACCAGGTTGCAATCTGACTTTCCCAGGATCACACAGCCAGCACCCCACCCTATTGGGTATGGTATTCCATATTATGGTATATCACTTTCTGTAATACTTTTATCTCTGTTTGTGTATTAGTTACTCTGACACCAGCCATGTCTTATATACTTCTTATCTCACATCTACTTGATGACCTAGGAAGTAAATGGTAGAATGACCCTTTTGTGTAACTGTGGAGACTGGGGGGATACTGAGATGAGAGTAATAATGACTACATCATGGTCACAAAACTTACAAGAGGGATTAGCTGTGTCTGAATCTAGTTCTGTCCACTCATGCTGGGGCCTCATCTGTACCCAGTCCTTCTCAAGAAGCTATGGGGAGGGGTGTGTTGTAGTTAACAGGATGCCATGGTTGTGGAGGGTGAGCAATCAGAAGTCCAGAGAGGCCTTCATGGAGGTCCTGTCAGTTGAGAATTTCAGTTAAGGGGACCCAAGGAGATGACATCACTTCCTTGGAGACAGAGCCCAACCTGGCAACCAGGCACTAGATTCCATAACAGTCACTTACCCAGTTCACTTAACCAGAGATGCTCAAGAGATGAACATGTTCTCATGCTGTGTTCATAGATTTCAAGGATCTGGCCTCAGAAAACTTAGGAATGAAACATTTTTCCGCAGATGTAGCTGTTGGCTTAATCCAACACCATGACACTGCTGTCCATTGGTCAGAGTGTTCCCAAAGGTAAGTCAAGATGGCCCAAAGTAAGACCATTTAGAAAATGCCAGCATTGTCATCCTGCCTGTGTGCTCCATATCCCTCCTCCTTTCGGTGTGCAGGAGGCATAAGGAGCAGGATCTTCCATGGCAAGTTTGGGAAACCTGATGGGAACTTTGTGTTCACACCTCAAGTCTTGGATGGCTGGTGGGAAGGCAAGTGGTGATGGTGAGGCAACCACCTTTCAAACTGTTAATCCTGGGCCCCAAAGTTGTCATCTCCTTTCAAAGTGGGCTGGGGGTACGTGCAGACCCTATCTGTACCTGATCAGCATTGCAGTGATAGCATGGGTTGCTCCCCCTGAGGCGAGAGCCAGAAAGCTTCCTAACCTGGGCCAGCAGTGTGTGCAGATGAGAGAAGGCATGGAGATTTCTACACCCTAGAGCCCTGAGGCAGCTGGAGTGATCAGAGGGCACAGATCCAACCGAGGTGCTTCCCTGGATGCCCTCCCATGGCTTTGCTATCTGATTTGCCCAAAGTCTCACTTCCAAAGGCATCTGGGCCTCCACCCCTCACCCACCCCACCAATCCATGTAGCCCTGTTCTTGGCCAGGTAGAAAGTCATTTTTCACACTTTTGTTGTAGCATCTGAGAAGGGATGATATTGTTTTCACTTCAGGTAAGCCATGAGCTCCTTTGCATTTTGCTGCTTTTTAAATTATTACTTCCCAAACCCAGCTGTTGCCTGGAGCAGTTGGTTGGTGTGTCCTTCCACACCTTCTCGAAGGCTTAAAGACCTTCAAGCTCCCAAGGGTGGTTTTTGACTCTAAAGGAAAGGGGCTCAGTCTGTGACATCAGTTCTGGTGCAAATTGTAGACTCCATAACACATCCCCTTGACCTTCCAGGCCGGAAACTGCATCATATTCCAGAAGGGAGACTTCAAAGAGCAGTGGGTCAACCTCTCCCTGCTCTCAGGTCTTGAAAGGATTCATTTCTGGGTCCGTTTCAGCAGTACTGCAGGAGACATCTTCTGTGTGTCTAAATGAACTGCTCCCTCTTCCCATATCCCAGGAGAGAATCCCCAGAATAGGATGGCTGGGTCACACAGATGCAGACAAAATGTAATAGCTGGAGCCTCTGAACTTCCAAAAGCCTGCAGTGGTTCAACCGCCCCGATCATGGCTGCTTGCCTGTGTCCTCCTAGTCTGACTGTGACCATTCTCTTGCATTTTGGCCACTCTAGTGTCAGCAGAGCAAATGGAATCACTTTGGTGATTGATTTGCGACCACCCCATGAGTGCTGGAGCCTAATTCAGTCATCAAGGTCCATTTGGCTTTGCTTTTTCTCTTTGGCTTCTGTTCAGGTGCTCAGACTATGGGGGTCTTTCTCCCACCAGGATACTCTAGGTAATTGCCCCTTTGCCAGAGCAGTGATCACCATGCCTGCAGGTTCTCAGAACTCCCTTTAAGGCAAAAGACATTAAAATCAGGGTGTTGGTATGATATCAAAGGTGTTCTCATAATCTCAGCCTTCTTGATGCACTGCCTCCAAAGTGGGAAATGGATGAGATGGGAACAGATCCTTCCCCTCCGTATCTGGAGCAGACCCCTCCGCCCACAGGATGAAGGGAAGGTCCTGAGCCTAAGCATGCATGGTTCTGGTTCCTAACCTGCAGGACCTTGAGCCCCTGCTTGAGGTTTCCTCATGAGTGGGGGCAGCTTGTGAGGAGTCATGGGGGCAAAGCGCCTTCCAGGCAGTGCCTTGGGGAGGTTCTACTGTTACGCAGCTCCCAGAATGATGGCAAGGGTCTCATGACTTCATTCTTCTCTCACCTCAATTCTACTTTGGGTGCCAGGACCTTTTTCTGCTAGATGCACTCCAGCCCCACTGCTTGCCCCAAGTCACAGAGGGCACAGGAAAGGTAGGTCTGCAGTGCCCCGACCCCGCTCCTGGGTTCCCACTGCTGTGGCTGACCACCTGCTCCTGCTCTGCCCCATCCCAGTGTGGAAACTTGCCAGCACTGAAGAGCACACGAGTGACCCGGGCACAACGAAAAGGTGGGTGCTTGGGAAAAGTTCACAGAACTCCTGGTGCTGGCCATCTAGGAGGGTGACCAAGCCTATGTAACCATCATCCTGGAACATCACCAGGCCTTCTCCATCAAACAGGTCCTGGACCAAGTATCCAAAAGGTGAGTGCCTGCCTGTCCTCTCTCCCGTGACCGCTCTGCCTCAATGTGACCTTTGGAAACCTGTATTCCCAAAGGAGATTTGGGATTCCAGCTTTGTGGACCCCATCCTTGGTGTAGCCTGAGCTGGGAATGCTGGGGGGCAGGGGTAGAAGACCCCCAGGCCCAGGTTAGGGATGTTTCATTCATTAAACATATATGAAGTGTCTACCCCGTGCAGGCACTTTTTAAGGCACTTAGCCTAAATCATTGTGAAAAGCTGCAAAAGTCCTTGCCCTCCTGGGCTTCTCTTCTGATAGGGAATCTGACAGCAGCACCAGATGTCATCAGTAGACAGTGTACCCAGGGAGGTACATGTGACACCCTCATGTCCCCTCTAGATATGGAGATAACCACTCTTTTGGTGACGGGTATGGAGGAAACCAGGAATGCTTGAAAAAGTGAGTGACTGTGGGTGACGAGAGAGGGACTCCTTCCTGACAGCCCTGAGTGGGTAGTGGAGCCGGTGGCAGGAGCGACTGGGCAGGACCCTGAGTCCCTCCATGATTCCCAGCAGAGAACAGAGGTGTGTGCTCCATCCCCTGCAGGAGGACAGGACTCACAGAGACCTGTGGAAGGGTTCCTGGGGCACAGGACACCTTGGGGCTCAGAGCCCACCCCATCCCCACCCAGCTCTCCTTGCCGCTCTACTCCCCCAGCAGCCACAGACCCCGATCTGGAACTGTGGGGAGAATGCAGCTCCCAAATCTGTCTCAGTACCCAGTTCTGTGAGCCTGGCTGCTGGGGCTTGGGCTGTGCATCAGTGCGGTGCCATCTGCTGAGCAGACACACCCCTCCCTGTGCTCATGAAGGTTCTGTTCCAATGGGAAGGATCCCAGAAGACATGGACAGAGAAATCTGTCTGGCCTGTCTGACCCATGAGCCCCTCCCCCGGGAAGGTGGTCATCAGAGGGCAATGTGGCAGGTCCTCACTCTGCAGCCCCTGCTACCCCCAGCACCATCTCCTGTCTCCTGCTCGCCTGGCTGGATGAGTGCCCAGAGGATTTCTGCCAGTCACGGACTCTACCTGTCTCAAGCAGCTGGCGGCCTTGTGCAGATCACCCCAGCTGGGTCTGCCCTGGAGAGTCGGGCTCAGGCCCTTCTTTCTCAGCTGGAGCCCTCAGTCTCAGACAGAGGGTGAGAGTACCTGGGTGAGGGCACCTGGGCGGACTGGGAGGGGGAGGAGGCGAGGCTCACAGGAGGAAACTCCAGAGTTTGCCTTTGGGCTGGAAGTGAAGAGGAGCTCAGACAACTCCCCTGAGGGACTGTAGTCTGGGAAGACCCTTAGGGTCGGGGAAGAGGCTGCAGGGAGAGGCAGTGCAGTCATTTCTGCATTGGAAAAGGCTGATAGAAAGTCAGTCCTATTGCTATGTCTTCCTCCTCTTCCAGCTCTCATGTCAGGCCCAGAGTTGCAAACCACTGCAGTGTCCCCTCTAAAGCCAGTTCCACCGCTGGCACCAGACAGTAGCTCCAGAGCTGGAGGCACCTCTGACACTGCCTCCAGTCCCACCTACAGAAGTGGAGCCACTGTAGGCTCCAGAGCTCCTGCCACCTACTCCAACAACCTTCGCTCCAGTTCCAGAGCTGGAGGCCACTCTGATGCCACCTGTCATGCCATCTCCAGAGGTTTCATCATTGCTGGGTCTGGAGCAGAAGTAGAGACATCACCTGGATATAGCAGTTATAGAGCTGGTGGTGACTCCAATGCCTCTACTGTCACCTCCAAAGGTTGAGTAATTTACAGCTCCTGATCTGAAGCCAACCATTTCACCAACAGAAGCCCCATCTCCACCACTTCCAGAGGTGGAATCCTTGCCCCCTATGGTGCTGGAGCCAGTTATTTCACCACCAGTTTCCTGCTCATTGCCTGAGAGCCCAGAGCATGGGCTGAGGGCGGTGAAGTCTCCCTCTTGGTATTGTCCCCCAAGCTGGTGGCAGAACAGTTGGCACAGATGGATTTGGTGAACAGCTGGGCTTGGTTGGGGGGAGTCGGGTGAACATTTCTGGCATCTGCTGTCCCCTACTTGCCATTCCCTGACATGGGGTCCAGTGACTTGTGTCCAGATCTCTGCTTCACTGTTTTCCAGCTTAGTGACCTTGGGAAGTTTCTAATTCCTAAGCCCTCACACTCCCAGCTGGAGAGGAGGTCACAGGACACTGACCTTGTGTGTCCCACATGGAACTGCAGAGAATAAATGCATTAGAACCGATGAGAGCTGGTCACAGCCTGGTCTACTAGGGGTCTGATGGGACCTCTGGTTCCCTCTGCCTGGTTCAGGGCTCACCCACCCATGTGTCCCAGAGGCTGCCACACGGACTAGACACTGATGTGTCCTGGACATAGACACAAAGACCGGTTCCAAACCAAGGGCCAGAGACAGGTGTAATGATGCAGTTGACTACACCGTTGAACTGGGTGATGGTGCACAGATGGTGGGTGCCAGGTGGGCCTCACCCTTCTCAGAGCTCTGGGACAGGATTGTCTGGGCACCCAGACAATTGCAGGCCAGGAACTTCCTGAACAGTTCCTGAGGAGGGCATGAGGGTCACCTGGCCATGCCCCACCCCAACAGAGAGCCTTGGGCCAAGGCCCAGTGCTCCCAGCTGCAGCTTTGCAGATGGAGGATGTGGCTTGGGGCATGAGGGGGTCTCTGGGTTGGGTTCTCTGTCCCCAGCACTTGCAGGACCCAGGGCCCAATGCTGGCAGGGAGGAAAGAGTTGCAGTTTTCTCAAGTTCTTCCTCAGCACCACCAAGGTCGGGACAGGAACTCCCACCCCATCTACAAAGGAAGCAGCTTCTGCACCTCCCCACAGCTCCTTGACACCCTCAAATCTCGTTCAGATGCACATGCCGTACAGGTGCTGGCCTCGGGCAGGGTCTGGGTGGCGGAGCACTGGATCGAGGAGACCAGGGCACGCTGCGGGCAGACAGACGACACCCCCCCACTCCCCCGCACCAGGTCCTGCATCTCACTCTTCATTCTGATCAGCTCTCGGGATTGGAGTCTGACATCTGGGCCCCCTGTACACCCCAGTCCTGCCTGTCTGCTGGCACACCCTTACCTTGCCAGGCCCAGGAGTTGGGCACGCACGTCCTCCCTGGTCTCCTTCCTCATCTGGGGCTCAAGTCCCCTTCTCTGAATACCGTCACGGCAGGCACAAGACGTGTCCTCAGGGCCTCCTGGGTGTCTGCCTCATCCAGGAGGGGAGATGACAGCTCTATCTCCACTTCCACTTTCCCCAGGAATGCCAAATCCCCACGGACTTATCCCTCCCTGCCATCTTCTCTGCTCTTCGGAGCAACTGGATTCAACACCTGAAGCAGACAGGGAAGGAAGTTTCTGGGTGTGCCAGCCTCTTTCTAGAGGAGCCCCAGGGGTGACCAGGAAACTCGCCAAGGCCTGGGCATTGCCCCTCAGTGGCCTGGGCCCTGCCGAGACCGGCAGGGTGGGGCTCTGAGTTCCCACGTGACCTGAGGGCAGCAATCCTGCCTGGGGACAGGGTGGCCTGGCCTGTCAGGGACAGAGCCGAGCCAGAGGGGAGCCTTCAAGGGTTTCCAACAAGACAGCGCAGCTTTGTCCAGCTGAAATCAAGGGAAAACAAGCGGCTCAGCTGATGTGGCACGGGCGTCCCCTGTGGCCATGGAGGGTTTAAAGTCATTCAGCTTCAAAGCCACTCATCCAGGCCATGGGAATCCCTAGAGCCTAAAGTGAAATGCATTTGCCCTCACACCATTCCCCACATTTTCCTTTCTTCCTCCTCCCCAAAGGGAATGTTCTGGTCAGTTCCAAAATAGGAAGAAACCTCTCTGAACTGGGTCCTGCCAGGCCAGGTGAAGAGGAGGCAGGTGGTGCCACCAGGGTGGGCTTTGGGGGCTCTTCAATTCACAGTGAAAGTGTCTTTGAAAAATTCCAGTCTGGGCTTGTCTGGACTGAGAGGAAGAGGGATTTGTTTGGCCAGGCACAGCCTGGGAGCAGTTGGGGGTCAGGAGGCCCCAGTCATCGGGTGTGGTGGACGCAGCAGGGCTGTCTCGGGAGCAGATGCTGAGCGGGAGGATTGGGCAGGTGTCCTCCCCAGCGGTAGGTTCTTCTCCTGGAGCCCTGCAGGCGGCGATGGATGTCCCAGCTGGTTACCAGGATCATCTGGAGGACTTATGAAATCGAGGCAGTTCATTCTGGGCCATGTTTGGAGGCATCCACATAGAACAGGGAGGGAAATGTCGATGCCCAGTGCTGCCAGGAGCCTCTGTCTACCTGGCTGACATGAGCTGAGCCATCAGGAGGGTGGACACGGAGTTCTCCGTGAGGGAACTTCCCAAGCGGCTCCCTGGTGAGGGGAGGCCTTTGGCAGGGCCTTGGGCAGAGACAGGGGGACAGAGACCCCAGTGGGCCAGGCAGGCAGGAGCTGCTCACCCAGGCCGCCAGAGACACCCTTCCCTCAGCCTCGTGGCCCTTCAGGCTGGGAGACCAAACCAGGCAGCGGTGCTGGGGGTGAGGCGACTTCAGCTTGGACCAAGCTTGGCAGAGCCTGTGACTCCTCCCAGTGGGGCTGGGGTCAATGTCTGCCCTCTGGAGCCTTCCTTTCCCCACCAGGGAGTGGACAGAGGACACAGTGCTGGGTCTTCCTCATGATGCTGAAGGAGATTCAAGTGAGGACAGGGACGTGGGCTCCCAGGGGGAGAAGGTGCTGGAGAGAACACCCCATCAGGGAATGCAACACCGCATCCTCCAGGCAGCCCTTCTCGCCTGCACTTTGCAGCCGAGCCAAGAGTCTCGGGGGCCAAAGCCACAGCCCAGGGATTCATGTCCCCATTATCAGCACTCAGGACTGGAGGCAGCAGCATTTCTGCCAGGCCATCCCTGCAGGCTGTCCAAAGCCCCAGCCATGCCAGAGGGATGATGGCCTCGCTGACCTGGTCCTCCACCCTAGCAGGAGGGAAACTCCAAGGGTCCCATTGGGGCGATGAAGCCAAGGAGGGCGGGATGTGCCTGAGTCAGGACAGGGCAGGACTGGGCTGGGCTGGGCTGGGCTGGAGCAGGGCTGGGCGGGGTAAAGTGGGGCTGGCCTCCAGACTGCACGGGAGCCCCTCCTCCCTGCATCCCTGCCTCCTGGTCCCACCCTGCCTGGAAGGCGTCCCGTGGACGTGACCTCCTCTGGACCGAGAAGGCAGTGGCCTGACCAGCTCGCATACCAGAGGCTGTTTGTAGCCAGTCAAAGGAAGGTCTTGGGAGAGCAAAGTTCAGGGTGGTTGAAGGGATGAGAGGGTCCAGTGCCCTCATACATTTTCTGCCTCGCCAACAGCAATCCTTGGAGGTGACCAGCAGAGTTGCTGCCGTCCACAGGGCTGGGTGGGGAACTTGGCGGGAGATGGCTGAGCGTCCCAGACGTCCAGGAGGGAGGTTGGGTGGGGGCGGGGGCAGGGGTCTGAGACTGAGGCTTTGGGGCAGGGTCCTTGGGTGGGCCCCAGAGAGCTTGGGCTCCTCCCCTGACCTGATGGCACCAGGTGTCCCCAGGCCGCTGTTCCCACCTGGGCTCCTCTCACAGCGGATCTCCCTGGACACAGCTGCCCTGGACTCTGGGGAAGTGTCCGGGCCAGGGGCCGGGATGGGGGTATCAGGAGCCTGCGGCATTGGCGTGGGGTCCAGCCCGTCCACAGGAGCCTCCCATGGCCCTGGGAGCCTGACGTCATGTCCCCTCCCCCGACCCAGAAGCAGAGGGTGGGCAGGAGCCGCAGCCTGCATTTCCCTCGGCCCCAGCACCCCCTGCTCTGGTGCCCGGATCCCTGGGCCCTGGGGGGCCTGGCCTGGCCCTGGTGACCCTCCCAGTAGTACAGCAGGACAGGGGGTGAGGGGGGCTGGTCAGGACCTGGGGGCCTCTTCTTATGGACCTGGGTTGTGTCTCGCAGGGGAGATTGGTCAGTTATGAGACAGCGTTGAAGGTGGGGAGCTGGGGATGTCACTGTAGGGCCGGGTGTGGGATGGAGGGGCCTCCACCTGCCTTCTTTTCTTTACAGGGAGAGTTTAATGCACGGAGGTGAGGTAGTCCTGCCCCATGGGGGGTGGGAAAGGTACCATCAAGGACATCTTCCTGGAGGAGGGGCTATGAGCATCCAGGAGAGGCCTAGGGTGAGCGTGCAGGGGAGGATGGGACCCCCAGTCAGCAAAGACCCAGCCCCACGCAGCAGCCCCTGCCCGCTCAGCAAGCCCCCCCAGGGCTCCTCTCCAACACCCCCTTCCCTCTGGCCCAGGAATACCGGGTGGTGCCGGGGATCCAGCGCCTCCAGGCGGGACACACCTGTGTGCACTTTTGGCCCTTGGAGCAATTTGGGGCCTGGTTTGGAGCCGTGGAGAAGCTCAGCGAGTCTGGGCGGTAAGACCAGGCAGGAAGTGGGCAGCACCGGGGGTGCCCACCCTGCAGACCAGGCCCCGAGGCCCTGCAGCCGTGCCTCTGGCCCCCAGCACACCTGCGGCCAGAGACCCTGCGGCTCCTCGCCTCCTCCTTCCATCAGATGCTGGGAGGGACCCTGAGCGGTGGTTCTGGGAGCCTCACTGCAGCCCTCCGCCCTGTGGCTTCCACCTGTCGGCAGCCACACACTCCAGGCCCCAAAGCTCCTGAGGTTTCCCAGCCTTGGAGCCCGAGAGAGTGCCCGATCCAGGCAGGCAGTGCGGCCGCCTTGGGGCTCAGGGTCCCTTTGGTGAAGTGTGGGCCCAGTGTGAAGGCAGTTTAGTGCTGGGGCCCCTCCACTCCTGGCCGGCCTTGTGACAGCATCTAGTACCCCCCCATTCTGGGCCTGGAAGCCTTTATTAGTTAGGGTTCTCTAAGTCAGCAGGCGATATCTATGAATATAAAGTTTATAAAAATGTCTCACGTAACCGTGGGGCTGTAGAGGCAGCTTGGGGTAGGCCACAAGCTCCAATGAAGGTCCCCAAAGAACTCTCAGGAGAGGCTAGCCGGCCGAAGCAGGAAGAGAACTTGTCTCTTCTGAATCCTCCTTAAAAGGCTTCCAGTGATTAGATGAAGCTTCACTCATTGCAGAAGACACTCCCCTTGACTGCTTACGAACGCAATCAACTGTGGATGCAGCCAACGTGATCATGGTTTAAGTCCATGAAATGTCCTCATAGCAACAGACAGGCCAGCGCTTGCCCAATCGGACAACTGGTCACCACCACCTAGTCACGCTGACACATGAACCTGACCATGATAGAGGCTCTCGATGGAAATGGGAGACTCTGAGTGATCTCTTGGGTGCCTGGAGCCCAGAGGACAGTGGACGCCTGTGGGTGTGGCTGTGTCCCCGGTGAGGGCCCCAGCTTGGCCACCCTTCCCTCCAGCCACCAGGAACCCAGCTCCGAACCCAGCAGCTACAGCGCCTCCCAGGCCAATGCCCAGCGCCAGTAGGGCCCAGCCTCAGCGGCGGGGACACGGCTGCCTCGCTCCCCGGATGTGTGGCTGACACCTCCGAGCCTGGTCTTGAAACCAGCGTGGGCCTGGACACTGAATGCTCTGATGGCCAGGACAAGCAGCCACCTGCCCGCCCTTCTCCCGGACAGTCCGTCCTCTGGGAATATAACAGCAGTCCCTCTCTCTGAAATGCCACACCAAAAAACAGAGCAACTAGATATTCAAAAAAAAAAAAAACCACCAAGAAAATATTTACAGGTAAATTAGATGACAAGACACCCCACCACCACTCCCCAAATAGAGGGGAGTGGAGACAAACCACCTTTAGTGGCATCTGTGCAGGAGGAAGCAGAGGGAAGCAACGAGGCAGACGAGTTAGAGCAGCGGCTCTGAAGGGAAGGGTTTTGCTCTCTTCCATGCCGAGCGAGTAAAGGGATCTCTGCTAACCTGGGCTGAAAAGGCTAGTGCAGGCCAGTGCCTGGGGACTCTCAGCCGACCTGCTGGGGCTCAGGGCCCCACGCTGAGGAGAAACTGTGTGCTGTGGGATCAAAAATGAGCAGGATACGGACCACAGAGGTGGAGGGAAGAGAAGGTTTGGACCAAAGTAAGGCAGGATATCTCAGAAAACAAAGACATTATATTTTCTAACGGACACAGACAACAGAAGAGAGGACTGTGTGGAACTTAAAAGGCTTTTCTGAATTCTACTGCTTTCTCTCTCTCTCTCTATTTTTTTTTTGGGGGGGGGGGGTGCATGGTCCAGGAATCAAACCCAGGTCTCCTGCATGGAAGGCAGCATTCTACCACTGAACCACCCAGAATCCAGCTTCTTTCTAAATGTTCAGGAACAGTAATTTCACATAAAAGAGATGAGCACCTTCTGGGATGCTTCTGTTCGGCAGAGATGGAGTAGACCTTATCTCTCATCATTAAAAAATCCTTTAGTGGAATATAACAACTGGGTTAGGAAATCTGGAAGGTGGAAAGAAGAAGACAGGTTGCCTGGGGACCTGAGCTCTGAAGGAGCCAGAGAGCAATGAGCCCCTGGGGTTCCTCGTTGCCTCCCACGGGCCCTGGACAGTGCACTGCAGAGCCTCCACCCTGTAACCACTGCCAGGCACCCACCGAGGCTCCAAGTGAAGCTCATCTTCCTCAGCCAAGGACAAGGACGGAGGGTCTAGTCACAGAAAACCGCACTGCCCCCCGCCTCAGGGCCCCTAGGCAGCTGCTCGGATTCTCCGGCAGGTGGTGTCAGCAGGGCTGAGCAGGGAGCTCGTCTCCCATCTCCTGTCTGGGGCGGGCAGTGCCGGAGTGTCCCACTCAGGAGCGCATCAGCAGGGCCGAGGGGCAAGCTGAGCCCCCACCCCCACCCCGCACCAAGGCACCCCGTGTTGGTTCCACGCAGGGATCGTCACAACTCAATTCACCCCCGCCCATGGCCATCCGGGAGGCCCCCCGGGTGCTGACTGCCGCCTCCGTGCTGCAGGGTGAGTGGTGGGGGGAAGCCTGTGCCAGCCCCTGGCTGGAGGCGGAGGACCCGGCAGAGAGCCCATCTTACGCCCCGACTCAGAAGCTCCCAACGGCGCCAGTCAGGGCCCATTTCAGAGGAAAGGGGGCAGCTTGTGAGTGTGAACCTGAAACGCTGCCCCGTGCTCTGCCACGTGCCACAAAGCAGTGTGAGTCAGGGGTCCTACCAGGAGACTGCAGACACCCGCCCACCACACAAAATATCCAGGGTACAACAAAAAATCACTCATGCCAACCAGGAAAATCACAACGTGAGTAAGAAGAGAGAATCGACAGATAGCCAGGCTGATTTAGAATGACCTGACAAGGGTTTTTACAGCAGCCATTATAAAAATGCTTCAACAAGCAATTATAGCTTTTCTTGAAACAAAATGAAAATTTTCAGCAAAAAAATAGGAATCATAAAAAAATGAAATTAGAGAACTGAACAGCAAAAAAAAAAAAATTAAATTAAAAAATAAAACTTGCTGGATAGGCTCGAGTTGAGTGGTTGTTACAGATGATAGAATTAGTGACGTTGGAACAGGATGGTAGAATTACCCCATCTGGAAAATAGAAAATAGACAGAAAAGAATTACAGTGTCTCGGGGACTTGTCAGACTAAAACAAAAGACTAGTTTAGCATCCATATCAGAAACCCAAAATGAAGAACGAGTGAGACTGGAAGATATCAGAAAAATAATGGATAAAAACTTCTCAAGTTTGCAAAAAACATAAAACTACAGATACAAGAAGGTGACTGAAACTCAAACAGGATAAATCCAAAGAAATTAATGCCAAGCCACATTACGATAAAACTTCTGAAAACTAAAGGCAAAGAGGAAATCTTGAAGAAACATCCAGAGAGAAAGGACACTATTTATAGGGGCCACCGATCTGAAGGCCAGCGGATTTCTCTTCTGAAACTTGGAGCCCAGAAGAAAGCAGCAAACATTTTTCAAGAACTGAAAGAAAAGTACTGTCAAACCATTATTCTGTCTCCAGTGAAAATATCCTTCAGAGATGAGGGGGAAACCATGACATTATCAGACAAAGGAAAACGAAGAGAATATAATTCTAGCAACCTATCCTTAAAGAAAGGCTAAAGGAAAGACTTTGAACCTCAGAAAGTAAAGAAGACTATCAGAATGTGTACAAATAGGGGTAAATATAAAAGACTTTCTTACATTATATTGGACAGTAGAAACAAAAATTATAACACCATTTCATGTGATGTTCAAAGTATGTGGAGGAAATACAATAACTATATTTAAAAAGCAAAAAGGGCAATGGGACCTAAATGGAAGTAAGGTTTCTAAACTTCACTCAAATTGTAAAACATCAATACCAGTAGTTTACTGCCATAAATTATGCGTGTATAGTGAAATACCTAGAGCAACCACTGGAAAACTATACAAAGCTATACGGTAAAAACCACTATAAATAAATCCTTGAAGTGTTCAAATAACCTGCAGCAAGGTAAGAAAAGAGAAACAAGAACAAGAAACATAGAAAACAAGAAGAAAGCAAATAATAAAACAGTGACTTCAGCTCTAACATATCAACAATTACCTTAAATGTAAATGGCCTCATTACACCAGTTTAAAACAGAGATTGGCACAGTGGATTTAAAACAAACCAAAAACAAAATGATCCGACAATATGCTTTCTGCAAGAAACTCACTTCAAACACAACGACATGGATAGGTCGAAGGTAAAGGGATAGAAAAAGATAATGCAAATTTAAAAAATAAATAAAAGGTTTTTTTTTAAATTTTAAAAAGCTTTTATTCATTTATTTAAAAATAAATAAAAGCAGATAAGGAAGACTTCAGGGCAAAGAGAATTATGGAGACAGAGAGGGACATTATATAACAATAAAAGGATCAGGGTCTCAGGAAGCCGTAGTGATCCTAAATGTAAATGTAGGAACAACAGAGGCTCATCGCACTTGAAGCAAAAACTGATAATGTGAAAAGAAAAGCAGAGCAGTCCACAATTAGAGCTGGGGACTTCAATGCCCACTCACAGCAACTGATGCAACTTCAAGACTTAATTTTAAAATTTTTCGTTTTTTTATTTCACGAAAAAAAATCAGACTGAATAATAGAAAACAAATGGTCATTGTGTTTGTTAGAACAGCCCTTCCTGCAACCCCGCCTGGGTGAACCCTCCTGGAGCAGGGGTGAGGGGCGTGGCCAGACTGAAGCCCCATTTCTGCACCTCTGCAGCGCCTCACCCTGGTCCTGAAGACCCCAGACCACAAGGCCGGCCGGCGGGAAACTCTTTTCTCAACCTGGGCGGGTGCACCGCCCTTGACCCTCGCTGAATCCCAGGCGCCCAAGCAAACAGCGTCCCCAGGTCACATTGTCACCTGCTCTGGACTCGGTGAAATCAGGTGGCACCAGGAGGCCCAGGGACTTTTGATCCTCAAGACCTCTGCTTGTCCAGGCCTGGGAAGGTCCTCACGGCCTGTGGCCTGACCTGAGCTTGCAGAGCTCGTACCTCTGGGCTTTGTTTGCCCGAGGCCCGCGGAGACCACCTGCTCGGCTTCTTTGGAGACCAACCCTCTCAGCAAAGCAGGCATTGTCTCTCCCATAGCCACGGCAGCTGCTCCCTCTCTCTGGATTATGTCCCCGCCCCCAGTGCAAAAAGTACCTCGCTTCATGGAAAGACAAATCATTCCTGCCTAAATACTGGGTGTTCTCTGGATGCTCATCAGTGCCACACTTCCTGAAGTGTGGCTCCCAGACCAACATGATGCCGTGAAGCAAGCACAAATTCACCATCTCCCCATCATGTGGCCTTTTACTAGCCATATTAACTTTCGGCATGCCCAAAATCATGCTGTTAATCACACTGAAATTACTGTAAAAACAAGCGAAACGGGTACTGTTAAGCCATTTCTCCTTCATCGTGTCCTTGCACACACATGCACATCCACACTCACGTGTTTTAACGCAATTCAACACGCATACGCGTACTTAATCCCAGTGCGGGGCTTTCCGTTCACGTACGATACATTTCATTCTAGGAGGTTTAGTCGGTTTATCCAGGGTTTGGAAAACTTTTTTCTTCTTTTTTTAAATATCTTGATTCTTTAGTTCGCGTATACGCTCTGTATCACGGTTCTTCTTGCTTTACCTGGTAAAAACATACTGGTTTTCCGCCACTCTTCACACCGTGATACCCATAGTTAGGTGCGGTTGTCAAACCAGCCCTGGAAAACCCCCTTTCCTACAAAGAGGATGAGAAAGGAGAGGCTGATGGAGCGGGGACCCAGGCTGGGGAAAGGAGACCCCAGAGACAGGGGGAAATGGAGCGCCTGTCCAGCCCCATCTGAAGCCAACAAGTTCCATTTTCTTGGATGAGCCGGTTGGAAATTGGGTTCAGTCACCTGCAAACCAGAGTCTTGCTTAATAGACCACCCCTGCCGATTCTGTCATCTGTGGCTTTGACAACACTTTCCTTATAGAAGTGGGAGGCGATAAGGAGCCCATGGGATTTGTTTTCTTCTGCATTACGTAGCAAACATAGTTTTTGTTTAGATTTCATGTGTGTGGGGGGTAGCTTAGTGCTTTTCTGTGTGTGTTCAAGTTCCTCTGAGCCTCCTGCCTGCCTCCAATGTATTCGGATGGTTGATAAAAACCATGGAGAGAGATCGGGTGAAAGGCACAACCTTATTATTTGCCACTAGGAAGCAACTGTAAACTGGCAATCACTAACAATACTTGGGTTCTGTGATTTGGCCTTCTTTCATCCAGATCACTTTTATCGCCTTCGTGTGCTAAGATTCTCTCCATAACATTCTTACACGCGTTTAGGGGATCTACTCCGAGATATTTTAGTAAAACTGTCATTGTGAACTGATAAATGAGGCATCAAATTCTCATAATCAAACGTTACGGAGCATTCATACTACAGATAACAACCACAAACACACTTCTTTCCCACCTAATCTGACCACTTGTAGGGGCTATAAAATATATGCTTGAAGAACTTCAAAAAAAATGCACACACAGGAATATGTCTGTCTGCATCTTTGTAATTGAACCAAATTATACATGTTTCTTTACAACTTGCTTTTTTTCACTTGAAAATTATATTTCCTGGGCTGGCCACTGTGGTCGGTGGCAGAGTTCTCACCTGCCATGCCAGAGACCCGGGTTCAATTCCCGGTGCTTGGCCATGCCCCCCCCCCCCCCCGAAAAAAAATCCTATTTCCTAGACATGACTGCTTTCTTTTGCCACTATAAGATCCATTGACTGAGAAAATGATTCCCACAATTCCCACCTGAGCACTTCTTATAAGGATTTATTTTTTTTCAAAGTTATGTGGATTAATTCCAGTTATGTGGATTAATTCCAGTTATGTGGGTTAATTCTACTACTGGGCCTCAAGTAAAACTTTCGTGATAAAATTACACTCTTGGCCAAGAGAAACAACTATGTGCTCAGAATTCTCCATCCAGTGACTTCTAAATGCTTTGAAGGGGACACTACTCCGCTCCCCTCTCCACGAAATCCATTTTGAAGGCAGATTAGCAATATTCTCGAAGGAATTTACTGAGTTCTTTCTTCACTGGGGGATGGACAGAAAAGAATGAAAACGAACACAAAGCAAGGAAGGTGACTTTGGAATCTCATCACATCACAAGCAGCAAATTCTAAGTCATGGTAATAAAATAGGAGACTCTAAGACCCTAATTCTGAGTTTTTGTCAGAGTCCAGTCTGTCTGCTATTGAGTGAAATTCTGTGACACGAAGCACTTCGCCATCCTCTAAGACTGGCAAGAATTATGTTACTATTTGAATTATCATTTGGGGAAACTGTTGCAGAGTAGAGACAAATTCTAGAAGGTGGGATGTTTGGGAACTGGGAGGCCTCAACTCTGAAGCTCTTAAAGCCTGAAGACATTTCCTGTTAAAAAAATCACAGCCTGGGGGAAACTAAAGTCCCAAAAAGGCACTTGAGAAAATACCCTCACCCATAATTCATTAATTAGATAACAGCAAGAGCTTACCGGGGCCATCTTGAAATATTAGAAAACCAAAGAGAAAAAATGTTTTAAGTGTGGATATGTGTGCAGGAGAGTGGGATGCAAATGATGGCAGGAGTCAGAGCAGCTGGGAAGGTGAGGAGGGGGTAATGGAATGATGGATGGGGGCAGGGGCTAGAGAAGATGGGAAAGAGAGCTCCCCAACTTGCCCCCTAGTTAGGAAGCAGGCTTGTCAGTAGCACCAGAAAAAGTAACAAACTACCATAGTCTTGTTGCTAATGAAGAAAGATAAACAGGTTTGGAAGAGCAGTCCCGTCCCGTCCCGTCCCGTCCCCCCCCCCCCCCACCCCGTCTCCCCTGCTGATTTCTCTGACTTGTTGAGGAGAAAAATCCCAGGAAACGTGCGCCAATGCTTTTGGTCACAGAGCGTGAACACTGAAACTGAAAGGCGGCGGGGGACAGCACGCCCAAAGGGGAGGTAGAGGCAGGGTGCCAGGAGGGCAGTTTCAGTCTGAAACCATCTGCTCATCCTCTCTGGGCCTCTGCTTGCTGATGGAGACCACAGAGAACACGCCTGTCCACCTCCCAGGCCAGGGGAGAGGACCCAGGACCCTCTTCTTGGCTTAGAATCGCTTCCTTTCCTCTCCCAGGTTATGAGTGTGTATGAAATCCTGAAATTTGGCTTAAGCGGCACTTCATTGTGGAATTAGGGAAGATTTCTCCAGCCACCAGAGAAGGTTGAGCATCTGCTTTTGCTCCGACTGTCGTCTCTGCTCCCTTCAGAGTCCTTGCCCACACAATTGCAAGTGCACATGGGCTTGTGCGATTGTTTGAACAGCTATCTCCCCCGTGAGAGGGTCAGCTCCACAAGGGAGAGACCATGACCTTCGCTTCACTCTTTTTCCAGAGCTCACAGCCATCCCATAGAAGGAGCCAGTAAATCATTGATGAATGAATAAATGTGAAAAACAAAACAAAACTATAAGAACTATGAAAAATTTAAAATATGGTACTGGAGGAAAGAGGCCACGGAACAGCTGTTGGTAAAACTTTAGCTATTAACTTATTTTTTCAAAAGGATGATCATGGACATTCATTAACTTTAGTGTTTAAAGTGAAGCAACTTGGGATATATGACTATATTTATATCCATGGGATATATTTATGGATATAGAAAATACCTGCCCCATAACACTAAAAATCTATCCTCACTCTACAATCCAATAAATTTTCTGCTTTTTGGACTTTTAGACTTTTCCATCAAACAAAAGGAACAGTTCAGATGACACAACCAAGTTCGAATTCTATGGGCAAAGCACCCAAATGTGTTTTCTGAACATTAAATTATTTTTCAATCATAAAACATTGTTAAAAATAGGCAAGGCTATGCTTGCTTAAGATTTGTAAATATACCTTGGGATGGGGGTTGGAATGTATGTGCCACTATGAATGGGGTTCCTGATTGCTGAGTCCTTTCCAGCTGCTAATAAGATGCCCAACTGTTACAGCTACACACACTCATAGAAGCACATTCCCCTCCAGCTGACCTTTCCTCACACCCTTTGCAACTTACTAGGATAAGAAACTAAGAAGTTGTCTTGAGTATAGGAAAGACTGACAGTAAGCTTGCGCTTCCATCTAGATTTTTGTAGTAGTCAAAATTTCTTCTCATATCTCTTTAAGTCTGTTAGCTTCTTCTGAAAATTGCTTTCAGATGATGATAGATGTGGTTTGGAAAATTGAAATGTAAAGGTCTTTGAAGTTACAGAAACTTCAGATACCTCCTTAATAATCTGGAAATGTGAGTAGTTTTCTGCTCTGACTTGAAACTTCAATAGAAAGCCATCATACGTTCATTCAAGTGAACACCTAGAAAGTTCTTAGACCTGAGCTGTGCTTCCAGGATTCTGCGGATGGAGCGCTGAGCTTGCCTGCTACGTAAAGCAAAATGTAGCAACCCTTTCTCAGAGAGAGTTCTATTTTCTAAACATGGCCTTGGGCAAAGGCTAGTGGAGGTTTCATGGGTCTCAGCTGTCCCCACCTCTCATTCCCTTCACAATGGATTACGGCTTAAATTTTTTCACCAATTTATTCCTTATATTTTCTTGACTGGGAATATGAGACTTTTACACACACACATGCTGTTTTAGTCTGCAAAATGTGGCTAGATTTTAACCATTTTCCCCCTAATAAAAATGCATGCTTTCTGCAAAACAGATGAAAGAAAAGTTTCACATATCTCCTTTCGATCCTTTGCAATATATTTCTACGCAAATTGCAAATATATTATTTACATTTACTACCTGTGTAATGCTATGCTTAGCCTGTTTTTTTCCCTTTCAATTTTTTTTTTTTTAACAATGTAATGGATAAGTTCATGTGTTAGCTCGGCTAGGTTATGGTGCCCAGTGGTTTGGTCAAGCAAGCACTGGCCTGAGGGTTACTGTGAGGCCATTTCATGGACTTCAATCATCAGTCGAATGATTGCACCTATGCTGATTACGCCCATAATGAGGACGTGGTTTTCTACAATGAGAAAGGTCTCACGCCGTCATTCAGAGGTTCTGAAAGGAGAAGCAATGATCTCAGCAGTCAGAAGGGAGACTTTCCCTCCACCTCTACTCCAGCCATGCAGCTTCTCCCAGGGAATTCATCGAAAACCTTCACTGCGTTCTCAGCTGGAGGCCTGTCCTGCAGAATTTGGACTTGTCCATGCCCAGAGTTGCTGAGCCAATGCCTATTTTAAAAACCCGATATAGTTACATTCTGTATCTGTACCTCCTGCTGGTTCTGTTTCCCTACAGACCCCTGAATCAGACAGCAATGCCCACGCCTGGCCTGGCGTCACCTCCCTTGGGCCCCGGCACCACTCCTCCCAGGCCAGGGAGCTACTCTGTGGCCCACTGAACACATTTCTCCAGCTATTACCAAACACACGCGCTTTATTCATCACACCTGTTACATTTATTTTTGCTAATACTAGGTAACAAATTAGGCTTTCTCTAGAAAAGCTATGTGCCATCAGGGGCAAGATCTAGCAGCCACCCAGTGTTTTCTTCCTGATACTCTATCGGTACAATCAGTTGTCTTTATGACTCAACCACATTTCCCTATCGCACAAAAAACTAACACATTACAAACAAAAAGGGGGTCTCATCTTCACATACCGAACTAAATTTAATTTTAAAAGGCAAAACTTTATACATCCTTTTAAAAAATGGAAATTCAAAAGTCTTCATATTAAGCAGTGAATCTTCAATATTACAAGGCTCTTTACAGCAGTAAGTGAAGCAGTGGTAACATTTTACGAGTGTAAAAATGTCACAGAAATCAAAACACAACTTGGCTCCTCAATGATTCAAGTGCTTCATCCCACACGGTAAGCGCCTGATGAGACTTAAAATTAAAGTCCTCTAATGAGCCGTCCTCACACCCTTTACCATCGCCGCGTCAGCTCACACAGTGGGGAAGCTGGCCGCCGTGGCAACCCCACAGTGGTTGTTCTCATCTCTGGCCATCTTGACGTAGCCATGTGTACCCCAACTTGTGCCCCAGCTGAAAAAGAGCAGGTTTCCCATTTTATACAAAAGAATCAAGTACAGTCTCGCTTCATACATCTTAATAGCTAACACTGAAATAGTGCTTACCTATGTCAGGCACTATTCTCATATTTGTAAATGTAGTAACTGCTGTGGGTCCTTGTCTGAACTTCTTAAGATTGGAAACTGAGGCAGAACTGTGATTCCAATGGAATGGTCTGCGGCCATATGCTATATATTACACTATATCTCAATTAAAGAACTTTTTATTGTCAAAACTGATGCTAACAGCCCTCCTGACCTCTGAGGGCTGCAAAGTGAGATGCAATGGCACGATGCCAAATGGTAATACAAAGGATGCACAAAGGTCACTGGGCTCTTGCACAATCTTTCAGAATTAGAAAGAATCAGGAGAGACGGACGTTTCTGTTCCCTATGCCTTGCTGAAAAGTCAGAGACAGAAAAGGGAAACCAGCCCTCCATCACTCAGTCCTTTATCTGAAACCTCGGGCCCAGGTGTTTCAGAATTAAGACAGATTTCAGAACTTAGAAATGCCACGTTGCAGATACCTAAATCATACCCCTGGCAAGCTTGACACAGAGTCTTATCCGAATGTTAATATTTCTCCGTTCAACCTAAGTGAGAGAAAGCCTTCTGGGGTTTCAAAATTGTGCTTAAGGGTTTATGGATCTGTATCTAAACAGTTTCCAAACCAGGGTTTTGTTTTCAATTCCAAATATAAATATAATATGGGGTGTTATATACCTGTTCTTGATGAGCCAGTATTTATTATTATTGGGATCTGTTCCCTCAAATCCATAGCCGACCACCAGGACACCGTGATCCAGGTTGCTGCTGCTGCAGTCTGGCTCACGGTAAATGCCTAGAAAAGTCAAAGTCAGCAGAGATGTGCAACGCTCCGAAGGCATGTGACCACAGCGCCCCCTCGTGGCCAAAGTCAGCAAGCAAAATTCAGTGACGCATCAAGCAAATTCCAGAGAAGACATCAAAAATATTTGCCAAAGAATAGAAATGACTGATAGAAAGAAACAGTTCACCTTCGCTCACCAGAAGGCAATCAAATTCAAGCTATCGTTATTTCCCATTATTTTACAAGAAAGCAAAGATTTCCAAAAATAAGATTTACGAGAATCAAGGCTAACGTGAGGCAGGCACTCATCTACCAGCTGAATTACAAATGAGCATCATCCTTTTGTACTCCTAGGATGTCACCCTGAGGAAATGGCATGAAGCAAAATGCTAGCTGAGCCAGGTGATTATGTTCAGAACTATCTGTAGTAGTAAAAAACTTTTGGGAAAAAAAAAAATCCAGCTCTTGAAGAATATTTAGGTAAATTAGACAATACCTATAGAATTAATTAATAGCCTTGAAAAAATTATACGAAAAGTCCGTCATGGGAAAAGGTTTAAAGTAAAAGGCCCGATGGAAACCTCAAGTATAAAGGGAGAATGCACCGTAGGTCTTCAACTATATAAAATTACGAGCGTCACACAGCTCGTAATTCTGCATTGGAAAGCAGGGCTCCCTACCCAAGAGTTTATCAGTCATGGTGTGTTTTCTAACTCTGCCTTTATTTCGATAATAAAAGCACAAATGCTTACCTGATGAGTAGAATTGGAAGGACATATGGCTTGCATCAATAGCCACGGAGATGGGACCTTTTGTGGCCACTGCCTTCCTGAGTGCCACCTCCTGTGCCGGGATGTCCGTGTAGCCAGTGACGTTGGCAGCTGAAAACTCAGACTTGTAGCGACAGCCGTCCTCCTTTCAGAGGTAAACGGGAGACCTGATTACTACCACCCACCTCCAGAGGAAAATGAGTTTGAGGGCCACGAGATTTGGTGGTTTATGATTTCCAAGCCAACTTTGTTATAGAGCAACCCGGGAAGTGAAATCCTATCGATTGGCTTGAAACTGAAAAATGAGCTGATGTCTCTTCAATGAGAACCCCACAGCCACCTATCCATAATCAAGTTTTCACTAAGGAGAATTCTGCCTTACATATGAAATGGTATGGATATTCTTCATGTTACAGAGATGTAAAACTGCTACAGGTTAACCATCTCATCAGAGAGCTGGTCAAAGGGAAATAACCATAACGGCAGCTCTGAGAGTTTGCAGACATAGCTTCTATCTTCTAAAATGTGAAGGTGGAATAAGGGGCCTTTTCATCTCTGAAAGTGTTCAATTTCCCAAAGGTAGAGCTAGAACGATAAAGGAAATGTTTATACCCTTCCAATGTACGGATAGGAGTCCTCGGAATCGAGACCTTTGTTGTCCTTGATGTACAGGAAGGCGTTGTCCATCAGGCCACCGTCACAGCCTTTGTTGCCCTGAGCCCTGGAGCAGTCCACCAGGTTCTGCTCGCTGAGGGAAACAAGCTTCCCCGTCTTCCGGAACATCTGTCCTTCAAGGGAGCCGGTTGCACTAAACGCCCAACAGGAGCCACAACGACCCTGAACAGGTAATAAGTTGGCAGTATAAAACACACAGGAAGAGTCTGAGGCCAACCCATATATCTGAACACTCTTGAAAAAAGAAAATCGTGAAAGCTCCACAGTCTACTGAAACAACAAGGTCAATTCTTCTTTTGGCTTTACTATTCAAGACAGAAAATCATACCTGATTCTTCACAGGAGTCACATAGCCTTTATTCCTCCAATCCACAGATTTGGGAACCTCAAGAGAGGGAGGTTCGTGGAAGATTTTCCCCTTCTTGTGTGGCTGCTTTTGATAGCCATTCATCACCTGCCTGAATTCTTCATTGGTCTTCAAAGAAAAGTAAATAAAATATTTGAAAAGCAAGAGACTGTTTTGCTCAAGCCCTGTGGGGAGGAAGCGTGAAGAGTGACGCCATCAACGCCATGCTCACCATGTCACCAAAGGCATTCATCCCCATTGTGAAACCATGCTGTCCCTGGCTGTATTCCCGATTGTGCAGCTCAATCATCTTCATGTTCTTCTCCCACACTGCTCTCCTCCAATCTTCCTCATTCTAGAGCAAACACGTAACTGATTGTCTTTACTTCCACGTAAAACCCAACCCATCCTCACCAAGCAGATGTGCAGAGCTGGAAGAGAAACTGTGACCAAAGGTGGCTTTATGCTTTGAGGTGCTGCTTGCTCTCCAAGCGTGGACACAGCACAGATGAAGATACACACACCACACTGTGCTCGGTAATGGGGACCACTACATTACTGCCTTGGTAAGAACCGGCTTCTAGGAGCTCCCGCCTCCCAGTGGGCCAAGGGCTACTCTCCCTGGGGTCCCTGGGACAGTTTCAGATGTTACCAACCGCGCCATAGAGTCTCGGGTACTTTGACCTCCACTGGTTCCACTGTTCATTCAAACTTGAGTCAAATTTTGGAACAGCTGAGGCTATTCCCAAACAAAGGGCAGTCAGAAAGAGCGAAAGATTCATGCTTCAAATCCTAGGAAGGGAAAATAAATGAGCATCAAGTTAGACCATTTCTATTTAAAATCCTCTCTTGAAAACCTCAGAGCCACCATGGCAGAGTGAAAACTTTTAAATCCTCTTTCCAAGTATTTACACAAAGACTATGGAAGAGGTCTGGGTGGAGTAAAACAGGTCAAGGACCGATCAATTGTGGAGGTGGCTGATTCAGCCACGGAAGTGAAAAGCAGACAGACAGGTGCTATAAGTCGAGAAACAGACCTAAGTGGTATAGTGCCGAGATAATTAGGACTTTTATAAGGGTCTCACAGCACTTTATGGATCAGAATTCTAAAGCAACAGTTCGGAAACTATTGGTCAAGTTTATTTATCCACAGCACCGAGGTAACTCAGGCCAAAAATCAGGGCACCTGATCCCCAGTGGGGGCAAAGGCAGAGCCCCCCGCCCCTTCTCCTTGCCTCTTGCACCGCAGGCGGTGAGAGATCTCTCCAGCCTACCCCTGTTGAACTGAGACCTCTGGAATCGCTTTCCGAGGAAAGGGGGGCCGGAGCGCAGCTCCCGCGGTCAGCACCCTGGGACCTGGGCCTCCGAGGCCCGCCGCGCCCACGCCCTCCCGCACACCAGGAACCCTCCCTGGGAGGATGCGGGCGGCGGCGCAGGGAGCAGCCGGCACCGCGGCCCGGCGCGAGGGGTCAAGTTGGCTAGTGCGGCCTCGCAAGCTGGGAGACGGCGGCGCCCGGGCGGCCCGACGCGGGGCCCAGCGCGCGCCGCGGCTCCGAGGCCCCCAGCCCCCGCACAGCCTGGCACCCCCGGGTGGGACCCCCGAGCCTGGCGGGGCCCGGCACAGCGACGCCCCCAGCCTCGCCAGTCCAGGCGGGAAGGTCCCCGCACCGCCCCCAACCCCGCCCCACCCGGCCCGCGCCTCGGCCCCCCGGGGCGCTCACCTGCGGCGGGCGCAGGCGCACTCGGCGGACGATCAGCGGGATTCTGCTCGGGCCGCGCCGAGCCCCCACTTTAAGGCCCGTCCCGCGCCGCGATTGGCTGCGGGGCTGGGGGCGTGGCCTGCCGGCGCAGGGACCCGGCTCCGGGCACGTGACACGGCCCCGCCCGCGCCGGCGGCGGGCGGCGGACGGCGGGCGGGGGACTGGGCGCCGCGTGGGATGGGGGACGTGGGTCGGGGAGGGCTGGGCGCCCTCCCGTGAGCTGGAGCCCACCACCCCGCCCCGAATCATCCCAAGGACCCTCGGCCAGAACGTACGCAGCCTTCGGTCCCCCAGCGCCGCACACCCCATCCTTCGCGTTGCGTCCAAAGCGGGAGGCGGGCAGGTGGGACAAGGCTCCGCGTCTAGGTGGGATGCAGGTGGGTTTTTTAAAAATCTGGTCCGGAAAGCCAGTCTCTACAAGTGATGTGATTGCCAAGGCCCAAATGCCAGGAGGGAAATGGGACGGGGCGGGCCTGCAGAGATGGCACAGTAACGTCTCGTAGGGCAACCTTTCCTGTTTTCTCCAATTTAGGGTTCTAGCCCTACAAGCCTTTCTCATAACCGCTAGAAATGGATTATTTTTTAAAAAAAATGGTTTAATGAAAACGTAGCAAAGCAGTTGGTTAGGATGAGAATGTCCTTGTCTGCATCATGGGATATTGTATCTTCCTATTAGCCATTTTTGTTTGTTTATTTCTCTTGAGATTTAATTTAAGAAATTTAATGCCACTTTAAATGACACACTATGAAATGTTTTATAGAAAAAAAATATGTGTTTAAGGAATTTAATCCAGAAGCGTTTCTAAAAGTATCCTTTATTAGTAAGAAACATGTTCATTGTAGAAAATATCTTTCAGAAAAATGAACACCCTTGTCTGGCTCTCAGAATTCTTTCCACGGATATGTTGACTTTATTTCTTTAAAGGAGTCACAGTGTAGGTCAGTTTGTAAACTCTGCTTAATATTAAATTGATGACCTTTCTAGAAACAAAATCAACTAGTAAGTATTTTAAAAAGTCAGTTTATTCAAATTTTCATTATTTGGCCTTTGAAGCAAAGTAGAAGCCCTTCTACTCAAAGCCAACTAGAGGCTGAAGTTCTCAGGTGCTTACAAAAGCCTATTGTAAATGACGGGTGTTTTCTTAAGAAAACAACATACATATGTATCAATCCCCATGGAGTTCAATATGATGGAACATTCAAGGGTAGAGATAAATAAAGACCATCCAAATGCAAACAGAGCCTGTGTCTTCAGAGGTTGCCCTAAGGAGGGAGCTGGCCACCAGGAGCGGTCACAGAGGCCTTAGGGGCGAGGGAACGCATTCTAGCGAAAAAAGGGGAAAGTTCAGGTATGTTCTGGTTGGAGGTTGCTGGCATGAGGTAGCTGGAGGAGGGCTGACTAGAAATGGATCCTCTTATTTGAGTGGTGTGGGGAGGATATTTTGGCTTTCTCTGGTTGTCTGGAGTTGAAATGGGGACAGAAATAAGGAGGTTGGCAGCCATAAGTAAGCCCTGGCTTTGATGAGGTGGTTGCTGCAGAGATTGTGGTTTGCCTGCTTTTGTGGGTTCTCCTGTTATATATGGGCTGGCCATTATTTGTTTCCTTAGTATGCCACAAAAACATTTAAATTATTGTAACACCTGGGTTTCACAGTTGTCCTTGGGGTGGCAGCTCCGTAAGATTGCAAAGGGAGGGAAAAACTGCTTGAGCAAAGCCTGACAGGAGGCTGTGTGACAAACGCTGCTCCAGAGAGTGACAGCCTCTCTGTTTCCTGGAACATGAAACACATGCAGCAGAGGAAAAGAGGGAGTCTTTTTAGATCACGTGTGCTCAAAATCTGAAATTAAACCAAGAAATATCTACATGCAGAAGAAATATGAGCGAAGGCCATGTAAGGGAGAGAGTGGAAAACTTTGCTCCAAGTCACAGCAACATCCACTTATAGTCTGTTAAATAATGCATTACAGAAATGTGGTATTGCTAGACATTTTGTTCCTGTTCCTTCTCTGCTGTCTCCATTTCTTTGCAAATTAACTTTGATGTGGGCATTATTAAAATGTTCACATTTTAGTCAAGCAACCAAGTCTTAGCACAGCCTTTGATGATAAAATACATTGGCAGAATTCCCCAATCTCTATTTAAAATGCAGTGCATATATTCCTGTGTGCAGCTGTATAAATTTCTTTTGCCCACCAATATAAGCAGGATATAATTCTTTAGAAGTCTCTTTAAAAATTAAATGTAGGGGAATTCAGTGTAGTGGTATTCAAAGCACTGAGGTCACTTAATTCCTCTTCCCAATAAAGCAACCTCCTCTGATGTGTTTAAGTTCACTGGGCTCAGGATTACTCTTAAAAAACATTATCCAGAAGACTGCTTTTTTTCAAAGTTGCTATATTGATCATCGTACAGGAAGCAGCCTATTTATGATTTGTGCGTATGAAACCACTTTTGAAATGATTTTTTCAGTTTCTCCATCCTTGTTTTTCCCTTCAACAGTTAGGCAATTCATCAAGTAAATCAGTTAGTCAACCAGAATGGATGAAGTTCTAATTTTGTGCTCCTTATCCTTTGCTTTATGTAGTTTGAGCATATAGACACAGCCTTTATGTAAATTTCCCAATGACTTTCCTCAGGCTCAGACTTTGCATTTTAACCTCTGAAATTAACTACAGTCATCTTAATTTTAGAGCAAATGGGCATAGGCCATGATGGACAGATTTAGATGAAATTATGGCCAAGCCTCTCAGTGTGGGGAATAACAACACGGCTGACCTTGTAGGACTTCTCCCCATTCTCCAGATTATAACCTACAAACTCATAGTTGGATGCCAGAGGATTTTGTCCTCAATTCTGAAAAACAGTTTTTCCAAGAAAAGCAGCATATTAGCTTTCTACAGCTGCTGTAACACATCACCACAAACTCAGGGGTTAAAAAAACTGAAATTTCTTCTCTCACAGTTCCGAAGGCCAGAATTCTCAAAGTGGTGTCGCTGGGCCAACATCGAGGGGTCAGCAGGGCCAGGGGCCTTCCGAGAGCTCTCTCCGTTCCTTGCCTCTTCTAGCTTCTGGTAGCTGCCAGCACTCCTTGGCTCGTGGGTGCATCCCTCCACCTCCGCCTCCGAGGTCATGCTGCCTCCCCTCATCTTCAGTGTGTGTCAGGTCTCCCTTTTATGAGGACGCTGTGTCTGCATTTAGGGCCCACCTTTATAGTCCAGGATAATTTCCCCATCGTAAGATCCGTAGCTGAAGCATATTCGCATCGTCACTGCCATATGAAATAACATCCCCAGTGCCAGGGATTAGGATCTGGTATCTTTGGCACCAGTATTCAGCCTATTGCACGGAGAGTAAGTAAAAATCAGTCCCTTGACAAGGCTGAGCCACACCCCTGCTTGACATCCTATTAGGCTGGCTTGGCTAGGACAGCCAGACCCTCAACTCCAAGTGAGCTTCCCTCCTGTACTTCTTTGCTCCATCCCAGGGCGAAACCCCTACCTCCTGTGCCTGACTGCAGACGTCTCTTTTCCCAAGGCTTTGATGTCCTTACAGTGTGTTGACACAGTTCCCAGATTCTTTAGATTCCAAGACCTTCCCTCCGGAAGTTAGTACCATGCACATTCCGCTTTCATCGGCCACCTAGCCGAGGGGCTCTACGTCAAAAGAAAACTTTGCTCACCCACCCCTGTCTAGAGACATTTCTGGTTTAGGCTGTGAGTGTCTCCCCTAAATGCAGCAGTGTCCCCATGTCAGCACTTGGCAACCGTTTATCACAGACACCGTGTATCATTCTTGTAAATGTTAAAGACAGAGAAGACTGTTGTGCTCTGAGGAGATGCTGTGTGTGTGTGTGTCTTGAGGCTGACCTGCAGGAAGACCAGCTCAATCTCATGCTAATTGGAACTCCTGGAAATTCAGTTGCTGCTGTCAGGAACAACGACCCCTGTGATGGCAGTGATGGTGCTGATACTAACAGCTAAGTAACGCTGCAGTGAGATGCAGGTTCCTTCGTTTACTCTTCATAACCACCCCATCCCAGAGGTTCTCAAACAGAAAGAAATCTGGATTTAGATAAGGAGAGACTTTCTTCAGAAGAAGAACATTTGCAATAGGGAGGTTTTGAACTCAGGAGCTACCAGAGCTTCCAAGCCCAACAGAAAGTGGCGTTTCCTTTATCGGGCAAGGATGGGTAAGCACAGCTTAGCAGACACTTATGCGGGGCAGCTGGGCAAGCAGAGGAGCTGGCGGAGTCTCAGAGAAGTGTCTTGTGCGCTCAGCCTAGTTTCGGCAACTTTCGGCTTCCAGCCTCCGGAGCTGTGAGGCTCCTGTTGTAAGCCAGGCTGTTTGGGGTCTTTTGTCTGGGCAGCTCTGGGAGACACAGCGCCTCCAGGGCCTGTGTCTTCACAAGGACTGTGGGTTCTGCTGACCAGGGATCACCCAGAAAGCAGAAAAAGAGCTGAAGCCCAGAGGAGGCTGTTTCCAGGCCTGTCCTCCCCTCCCCGCCCGCCCCCAGCTGCAGGGAGAGCATTTTGTTCTGTGCCCCTGGGGGTCCCTGCTAGGTCATTTCTCCAAGAAGCCATGTGCCAGGCCCTTTACCCACAGTTGACTTAATTCACCTCACTCCTCCCGAGCATTATATGAGTCAGAATTGCCAGTCCATTTTACAGTAGGGAAACAAAATGTGAGTGAGCTGTGTGCCTTCAGGCAAATAATTTCAGCACTATGTGCTGCTTCCAACCCTCAAGAAAAATAGAAACAGTAATAGCTTCCTGATCTGCTACACAGTATGATGAATTTAATTCGTCCATGTGGGTATGCCGCTGTTGCCAGTTATCTCATCAAACAATAGGGGTTATTGTGCAGGTATTCTGTAGATGTGATTGGCATCCCTAATCAGTTGACTTGAAGTGAAGGAGCCCATCCCAGATAATGTAGGCAGGGCTGATCCAAATACATGGGAAGTTCTGACGGGCAGAGCTGAGGCTTCCCTGAAGAGGTTCCCTCTGTGGACAGCAGCTTCGTCCTGTGCTTCAGAACTCCAGCCTGCCCTTGCTGACAATGCCCTACGGATCTCAGACTTGCCTCACCAGCCCCTACAATCACATAAGCCAGTTCCTTGCAATAAATCTCTTAATTGGTCTCTCTTACCGGTTCTGCTTTCCTGGTTGAACCCTGATTGATACAATTGAGAGGTGTCAAAATTCAAAGTATTACATGTCTGCAGGTTACTGTACGGCGCCCGTGAATTGCTCGTGTGATATGTTTATAGTCTGAATGTGCTGGGGAGGGTGGGAGAGCAGAGAGAAAACTGAAAAGGCACCAGGTCTGGGGTTGGGATATGATTTGGCCGATAGCAGGCTGTGTCATTTTGAGTAGTCACATAATCTCTCTCTGGGCCTCCGTCTCCTCGTTTGTAAAATATAAAAGGCAGGAGTGGGACTAGATGTCTCTATGGAACGTTTTAGGGCTAAAAATATATAAAACTTTGAGTTTGCTTTATAGCACGAATTAGGTTTTTTAAATCGTGGCTTCTTTATTTTCAGTTTTATGGAGATATAATTTATGTACAACAAAATTCACCCGTTTGAAAGCGTACTGGTTGATGGGCTTTGAAAGGAGTGTCATCAGTCATGTAACCACTGCAGTCACGAGATGGAACGTTCGCATCACTCCAAAAGGTGTCTCTGTGCTTTTTGTGGTCGATCCCCTCCGCAAGCCTGTCTCGGCAACCACCAATCTGCTTTCTGCTACTTTAGATTTGCCTTTTTTAGAATGTCATATAAATGGACTAATAGAGGATTATCCTTTTGTATCTAGTATCTTTCACTTAGCGTAAACTTTTGAGTTTCGCGTTTGTAGATTAGTAGTACAGTTTGCATGCTTTAGATTAGTAGTGCCTTTTCATATAATTTCATGTTGGCTACTTGCATTTTTTCTGGAATAGCCTCATATGCCCTTGGTCCATTTTCTATTGGGTCACTGATTATTTCTTTTATCACTTTATAGCTGCATATTCTTAAAGAGTCAATTATTAATATGGAAGTTGATTTTTTTTTCTAAAGCTTTTTGAGTGTCTTTTTTTCCCACCAAATGGCCCATTTGGAGCCACCAATAACCACAGATGCTATTGTTCTTTCCTCTCTCACACCCCCAGGGTGCCGGGGGCTTCCCTGGCTCACCCACCCAGGCCTGGAGAAAAGCAGCTGCTGAGGGTAGCCCCTGCTTCATACCCTTCTCCTTGGCTCCTTATAGTTGGGGTGGTCTCCCCAGGGCAGATTTCGAGCCCCCGCCCCTGCTCATTGTTCTTGAGCCTTAGCACCCAGCCCTGGGACCAGATGCCGCACATGGCCAAAGCCTCCTTTTAGTCCCTGTGCGACATGATGTACCAAGGGGACCTCTGGGGTAGAGGGGGGCCTCTTGACCTCATCATATGCTGCTTTGTTCCTGCTATAAGCACTCTCAGAGAAGCTCCACGGGGCTGGGTACCTCCACAGTGCCACGTTCAGTTCCTTAGTAAAAAGTGGGCAACGCGGTGGGCCTGGGGAACCAAGGGCCATGAGCCAGACATGGGACAATCACAGAGGCTCTCCAGCCCTGCTCAGCCCCTGGAGCCATCTGGACCCCTAGCTCCCCTCTTTCCCCAGGCCCTACCACTGGCACCTGGAACCAGGAAGAGCCATCCTCTCTCAGTGCTCTGCACCGGAAGGCTGGGGAGAGTCAGCCATGCTCGATCCACCTGCATTCGGGACAGGTGTGTCCGGCTCCCACGGCAACCCTGTGGCCCAGACAGGTGAGGTTCTGTCACGGAACTACTGGCAGGAACCACCTTCGGGTGCATTCACAGCTAAGTAAGCTTTGGGGTGCCAGCCTCAGTGCCTGCCACCAAGCCTGCCACCTCTGTGAGAAGCTACATCTTGGTTTCCAGAGGGCTCACTGGGCACACGCAAGGGTCCCACGACCTGCTTATACACTGGGGATTATCCTTCTAAGCCTCGCAGAAAGCTTGAGCCTGCTTAATAGGTGCTTACCCTTCAGACAGGCACACATGGGTTTTGCAGTTCCGTTTTTCTTTCTTTACGTCTGTGTGGGACAAGATGAAATTGAAGGGGACATACAGCAGCAGGAGCTTTTTGAGAATTAGAGTGGAAAAAATGCTCTTGGTTCAACTCCAATAACCACCTAAAATCCTTTTATTAAAGACTACTTCTTAAAGACATTTGTAAAACAGTCTCCTGTGATAACTGCTGGTGTGTTTCTCTTCCAGACTTTATGAAACACTCTGAAATTCTCATCTCTTAACCTACTGATTCTTCCCCCCAAATCTGCAAATTTCCCATCTTTAGAGATCTGATAGTCGCCCACCAATCAGGGATATTTTAGAAAGGATTCTGGAAAAGAATCAAATGCCCTTCCTAATCTATAGTCCAATTCTGGAATTCCCAGAGAGACTGGTAGCCTTCCTCAGCATCTTTTGCATGGTATTCTCTTGCAACACAGATAACCATTGTGAAGCTCGATGGTAAGTTTCAATGAGTTTATTCTATCATATGTGATCCAGGCAGACTCAGATGTCCTGGTATGTTTGTATTGTGCTTCATATTCAAGTGCGTGTTTCAACAGTTTGCTTTTGAAGTGGTGCTCTTTATCTTCCTTGCACTCTGCCACTCGCCAGTGCAATGTCACATCCATGTGGGTGCTCTGAATATATGCTAATTGGCGGTGATGGGATAATGATGTTGACAACACGGCCCAGAGAACCGATGAGTCATTTGGTGGAAGCAGCCCAGGTACAGCAGGCATGCCATGTTGCTTCACCAAACAGGTAATGTTTCATACCTCAGAGCAACACGGAACATTTTTGCCTGTTATTGCCTAGTCACGATTTTCAGTCAGAGCCAAAAAAGGATTCTTTGAGGAGCCCAGAACTTTTGAAAAAAATTAACCCTGTAGGCAGACTTTTGATGTAAGCAATAAAGGTGTTTCTTTTAGTATCCAGGCAACTACTGACACTTGGTTCCCTCACGGGTCGACAACCAGATAAATAGAAAGAGGATGCAAGAATCCTGAGTCAGAAAATAAAAATAAATAAACAAATGCATGTGAGTACTGACACTTTACTGGTATCATTCCCACCTGCTGGGGAAGTCAGAGACACGCACCCAGAGACCAGCTCCCAGCCCTCACCCACCCCACACCTCCTCTTCTATTGTGCAATGATGTTTCATCTGTTTTCAGTCTACATCTCCGGGGAGATGTTAGCGCTAATGAAAGGGCCAGGTCATGCTTTGAACCTGGAATTGCAGAACAAGCAGCCCCAGCTGCTTATCCAGGCGGGAACTTGCTGTGACCCGGCCCCCTGCCCTAGGGTGGATTAATTCCCAGCTCGGGGAGCACAGATCTGCCACCCCTCTGATACAATGGGGGGTGGCCGGAGGCACCATCCACCAGCCCGGGACTGTGGTGTGGGGGCCGCACAAGCCCACAGCTCACCTCCCGCCCCACATCTCTCCCAAAGCGCCCCAGTGGGAGCCTGCCCACAGCATCCCCAGGGCCCCCCCTTCAGCAGCCACAAGAACCCAGCGCGGCAGGAGGGGGCTGAGGGGAAGGGGCAGCTGCAACCCAAATCACGGGTCTTCGGAACCCCCAGATAGAGACGGGGTGGGGGGGCACTGCCCACCAGCCTGGCTCCTCAGTCTCCATGGCGAGCACCTCGTGGGATGAGTCCCCACTCAAGCCAGACAGACTTCTGAGTCTCCCAGGGGAGGCCATGGGTGGGGGGCCGGCTCAGCTCGTCGCCCACTCCCAGGGTGAGCCTTTCTAGTAAGCTGGTCCCCGTCCTGTTGCCAAACGGGTCTCCACGGAGGGACTAAACCCCTCTGGCGTGGGAGGGACAGCCACGGGCGTGGTGGTGACATAACTGGGCCTCCTCCTCTTGTCCCCGAGGCCTGGATGGAATTCGGGAGGTCACCCGGAGTGGGCGCGCTCGTCTGATCCCGGGAAGGACAGGGTCAGAGCAAGGCTCAGGGACGCCCCGCAGGCCCCATGGCTGGCCACGCCACCCCCCACGCCCTCCTCTCTTGAATCCGGTTGAACAAGAGTGTGTGGGAGGATGGGGCTGGACCAGGGAGGCGGCCGGGACCCTCCGCTCAGCCTGGATGAGCCGGGAGGAAGTTCAGGGCGCCCTGGCTGGCCGGAGCGCGGCCGGGGAGGAGATGCTCTCTCGGCCTCTGCGTGCACCTGTCCGCGGAGCCTGTGTCTGCTTCTCCCGAACACGTCTTCCCACCTGCGGTTCCGCATCCCGGTTCAGAGTCTCCTGCGTCGTGAGCGGCTTCACACCGGCCTCAGCAGCCGCCTGGGTGGCCGGAGGGTGGGCACGCCTGGTTCGGGGTGCAGGCAGGGACTGCACCGCCAGACGGGAGGAGGGCCTTGGGCCTCCCCCCTCCTCCTTTGGCACTGCCTGAGGAGTCCGGCCCCAGGAGTGGCCTCTCTACCATCCTGCTTAAATTAAAACTGGCCGGAGACCTTATGCCCCAGCGCTTGCACAGCCTGGGGGCTAGGGACAAACCTCTGGGGTGCTTTTGGATACAGGGTGCCCGGGTCACTGTGATTCGGGGAGGCGCCGAGCCCTCCCGCTCTTCCTCAGCCAGGGGACCCACTGAGAAAGGCGCTGTAGGCTTGGTGACCTGAGCCTCCTAGTGGCCACTGCAAGAAGGCGCTCCCCCGCCCAGCAGATTCTGGCCCTTTCCCCCTACGTGGGGTGACAGGCCGTGCACGCCGCCCCTGAGCTCCCCTCCCTGCCCGGCAGTGGCCACACTGCAGTACTGCTGGGGAAAGGACATGACTGAGCTCGTGACGCATTTGCCATCTGCGGTGTCCTCCACTGGACTCTCTCTGCCTCTTATGGCCTGGGGTGGCCAGCGTAAAAGGCCAGTGGAGCCTGGTGGCTGGCTGCGGACCACCAGTGCTTGAAAGCAGATGTGCCCCTTAGGCATCAGCGGTCCCAGACACGGGGACTCTCGTGGGATCCACCACGGCCTCCAGCAGGTGGTGGTTGTGTGGTCGATGACCAGGAGCAGCTTTTCGTCTGTCGGATGTGGAAAGGAGGACCAGGATTGGTTTGCTTTCCAGCGGCAAGGCATTCCGCCCGCCGGCACTGCGTGACCATTGGGGTGTTTAACGGGCCCCACCATCTGTCACCAGTGGATGGGACGGGACTTGAGTAAGCTGTACCTGCCCGAAGGACTCCAGTGTTCCAGCATATCGATGGCATCATGTTGGTGGGCCACAGCCAGGAGCAAACGACTCAGGGACCCCACACATTGCTAATGGGCTTCACCAGTCCAGCTGGGCCATAAATGCTGGCAAGACACAAGGCCCCGCGCTGAGGTCACCTTCTTAGGTAGGGGATGGCTGGAGCCCAGGGCTAAATCCTTGATGGGATATAGGTCAAATCACTGTCCCCAAAGTCACCCACCTCCAAAAAGGAGACCAGCAGTTGATGGGGCTATTTGCATGTTGGTGCCAGCATAACCCTCATCTCAGTATCCTCCTGGCACTCCTGTACCTGTTCCTGGGTGACATGGAAGCAGGTACTTTCCACTGGAGAGCAGAGGACGAACAGCCTCTGCAGGAGGTAAAAATGGTTGTTTCAGCCACCCTGGCCCTAGGGGCGTTAAAGCCTGGGTCTCCATTTGAGCCACCCAACCCTTGTCACCTTGCCTCTCTGGCAGAAGGAGGGAGCAACAGGGATTCGCAGAGCCCTGGGGTTTCTGGACTGGAAAGTTCCCAGATGCAGCCCAGCAACACTTCCCCTTTGAAAGGCAGCATCTGGCGTGCTACTGGGCCTTGGGGGAAGCGGAAGGGATCACCGAGAGCTGCAGGCCCTGCTGAGGCCAGAGGCTGCCATCATGTCCAGCGTCCTGGATAACCGCTACAGTCACCCAGGCAGTGTCCAACAGCGGAGCATCATCAAACGGAAGTGCACTCAGGACCACAGTCTCCCAGGCCCCTGAGAGTGATGCACGTGCAAGGGCAGGTGGCAGAGGGTCCCCTTCAAGTGATCCTGGTGCGACACAGGGGAGGGCCCTTCCCTCCTTGCGCTGGCATCTTGGGGACCCTGGTTCAAGGATGCCCCACCAGAGGCTCAGCACAGATTCAACTGAGGGATTGGCTGCGCTGGAGCCATCTGACATCCACTAGGGCAGCAGCTGTTGCTTCCCTTGCCTGGGGCAGGCTATGTGCCACCTCTGGCACTGTGCATGGGCCTCCTCGCTCTGGAACCCTGGGACACAAGCAGCCTTGTGTCCTTGTTTACTCATGCACGGGCCATCACCAATGGCTTAGCAGTCTGGTCAGGTTAACGGAGGAAGAGGGATTGGAGAATCAGAGGTTCTTCAGTGCAGAGAGGGGACCTTTGAAAGAGCTGGCAGGATGAGAGGCACCATCTAGTTACCCCTGCTGACGTGCATGGCAAGGGCACGTATCGTGGTGACATGGTTGGAATGACCCCCCAATGAAGGATGCACTGAGCTGCTTTTCACACCTAGTGAGGCTGAAGATCCTCCCGGGAGAGAGGCAGAGGAGAGGAGCCCAGTCCAGGGATGAGGACAATCATCTTACCCTCAGTGATACCCAGAAGAGCCAGAACTCCCATGGCGCTTCCACCACTGGGTGGATCCACCACCCAGAGCTTCCAGAGATTCTGAGACCGTGAATTTAGGGGCCGAGGGACACGCAGTACTTCCTCATTAAAAAACACCCACGCTCCTCTCCCTCTAAGCCAGCTCGGCAGGTGAACTCACTGTCCTCCCCCTACGTGGGACATGACTCCCAGGGGTGTAAATCTCCCTGGCAATGTGGGACAGAACTCCCGGGATGAGCTGGGACCCGGCATCATGGGATTGAGAATGCCTTCTTGACCAAAAGGGAGAAGAGAGAAATGAGACAAAATCAGTTTCAGTGGTTGAGAGATTTCAGAGTTGAGAGGTTATCCTGGAGGTTATTCTTACACATTATATAGATATCCCTTTTTAGTTTATGGTGTACTGGAGTGGCTGGAGGGAAGTACCTGAAACTGTTGAGCTGTGTTCCGGAAGCTTCGATTCTTGAAGATGATATGGCTTTTACAGTGGGACCGTGAAAACCTTGTATCTGATGCTCCTTTTATATAGGCTATGAACAGATGAGTAAAGAATACGGATAAAAATAGATAAATAATAGGGGGATAAGGGGTGAAATTGGGTAGACTGAAATACCAGTGGTCAATAAGAAATAATTATTTCTTTTTATGGAATGATGCAAATATTCTAAAAATGATCACGGTGATGAATACAGAACTGTGTGATGATATTGTGAGCCTCTGATTGTATACTATGGATGGACTGGACATGTGTAAAGATTTCTCAACAACAATATATATTTTTAAAAAAGCCCAAGCTGCGATTTACCGATATAAGTGATGTCAACTTCAAACTAGAGTCTGTAACGGGCCTTTGGCAGCTGTTCCCAGAGGGGCTGTCCCGGGCTGTTCCTGGGTCTGTGTGCTGACATGGACAAGTGTGGAGGATATAATGCTCAGTGCAAAAAGCAAATTTCAGAAAAATGTTCATGGTATGAACCCATTAAAAACACAATAAAATAATTATGCGTATATTTTGATATACAAATGTAGCTGTACACATAGAGAAAATCTAGAACAGAGGTTCTAGGTTGGGGTGATTTTGCCCCTCGGGGGTCACTGGGCAATGGAGGGGACATTTTTTGATTATTATGACTTGGCAGGGGTGTGGGGTAAGGTGCTACTGATAGCTAGTGACCAGGGATGCTGCTAAACATCCATAATGCACAGAGGAGCCCCCCCAAGAAAGGATCATTTTAATCCAAATGTCGGTAGTGCTGGGGTTGAGAAACTGAGGCACAAAAGATTATGCAGACAACTAATATCTCTAGTGATGGGAAGGGGAGAAAGGGGCTGCGTCGAGGACACAAGCTTTGTAATGTTCTTTTCATATTACAGTGTTTGTTTTATTGAAGCTAATTTATTTTATCAATAGTTTTTTGTTTTATTTAAACGAATTTCTTTTATCAACAGGTAACTGGTTCAAGCCCCCCAAAAGTTAGGAAGGTATACCGTGAAGAGTTCCCTTTCATCTCAGGCTCCACTCCCCCACCACCTGTGTTGCATCTGCTATAGTTTCTGGGCATCTTTCCAGAATATATTAGTACAGATTAAAACTACAGACCCTTATTCTCTCCTTTTCTTTGCCACAAAGGTATTGGATTCTATTCTGATTAGAACTCTTTTTTTTTTCCAATTCAAAACTATTCTTTATACTTTTGGGTGTGTTGTAAAGATTTCACAATGTATTCCTGTGAGACTGAAACAAATGTGGAGTGTTTGGCCTGGGGTGGGAGGAGGGTGTTGCAATTGTAGAGGAAGAGTCACTCCTGCTCTTTCACAGCCCAGAGGCTCGGCAGGAGTTTTAAAATTGAGACCAAAGTGGCTATTTCAGACAGAGACGGAGTATCAGCAGATGAAGAACTGTCCCTCTGAGCATGCATTTTGCTGTATTTGGAGAGATAATTCCACGTCTCTAGACAGTTAATCACTGCCTCCTGATCCTGAAACACCTCGGTTAAAGCACTCCGTGTTCACTGACACCCCTTCCGCCCTCCACGGTGCTGAGAGAGCGGAATGTATACCCGGGAAGGGGGTGGGCTCGGCCTCAGGGCTGCGGGTGAGAGCCTCGGCCAGATTCTGTAACTCCCCCAAGCCTCAGTTTCCTCATTTAGAAGATGGGAGTGGTATCTGTACTCTCCTCACAGGATTGTTGTGAAGACTGAACGAGATAATGTTTAAGGCATTCGCATTAATTAGGGCTAATTTGATGTTGCTTTATTGTGGGGTCAAAGACAAATTCTTCTTAGGAGCCTGGATTAGTTAAGAAAATATTTGTTTGAGGATTTAAGGTATATGCAATCCTACTTGCTTCATTATTTCCTATGGACTAGGTTTCCAAATCGGTCAAATGAATCATAAAGCCATGGCAATAACTAGGCATATGTATTAAAAGCTAAGATACAGCTCATTAATGTTATTAAATTATGCTCCCCAATGAAGCATACATAGCAACTCAAATACAATCCGCTGTTTGATGTGCTTGACCTGTCATAATAAAGGTATCACATTGTTAGTTATATGTAACTTTACTTGCCTTATTAGAATTCTTGGAGAGCATTTAAGGGTTATTTGGATGGCTCAACTTTTCTTAAAAGCTGTATAAAATCATATGAGATATCGTCAAACACCACCTGAAAGGATGTAATGTAAAAGGGCTGACAAGTCTCCACATAGGGAGGAGTGGAGCCACTGGAACACTCATATATCGTGGCCAGAGTGTAAAGTAGTAAGATCTCTCTGGAAACCTGGCAGTTGCGTAGCGAGTTATATACCTGCCCTACAATTTGGCAGTTGCACTGTGAGGCATATACTCACGTGAAATGAATGCATCTGTTCACAAAAAGTCCTGTACACACTGTTCATTGATTCATAAGAGCCCCAAACTAGGAAAAGATGGGCCAGGTGCCCCTTCGAGGACAATTATAAAGCTACTGTGGTACGTCTGGGTGCTGGAACCTGTGCTGGCAGATGTTCCGATCGCCTCCAAGAATCGCCACTTCCTGGCAGGTGTGCCCCTCTCATGTTGCCCTCTTCTTGCATGTGGGCAGGACGTAGTGATTTACTTCTAACCAAAAGAATGCGGCAAAGGTGATGGGAGGGCACTTCTGTGTTAGGGTACAAAATACTGGGGCTTGTGTCTTCCTAGCAGATTCCCTTGCTGGCTTTGGGGAAACCAGAAGCCATATTGGAGAGACCCCCATGGCAGCTTCTGGACCACAGCCAGCCAGGAATTTAGGGCCTCTGCCTTGGGGCCCTCAAGGAACTGAAATTCTGCCAACAACCATCTAGCAGATTCTGCCCTAGTTGAGCCTTCCTGAGACTTCAAACCATTGTTCACCCTGATTGCAGCCTTGACACAGACCCTGAGGCAACGGGCCTAGCCAAGCTGTGGCCAGCAACACACGATACAATAAGTGTGTGTTCCAGGCCGCTAAGTCTGCAGTAATTTTTTATGTGGCAACAGGTAACTATTACAGTTGTGAAATCGCAAGACTTTGTTCGATGACTCAGAGCAGCTGCTGCTCACTGAATTTTCCTTTGTCATGGAGGGTTCTGTAATGTCATTCTACTTGTCAAGAGACCCTGGGACACAATCCCTGGGCAAAAGATCACAGAACACGAATCAAATAGTCTCTGCTACAACTCAGGGCATCATCACTGGACGTCACGGGCTGGAGGCACTTAGGATATGGGTATAGTTGGTGTAAGCAATTCCCTGAAGTGTGTTTGCACTCTAACATATTTCTACAGCCTGTGTACAACCACTGTCCTGGACTATGCAGAGAACACAGGGCTGATGTACCTTCAGCTCCTTTTGGCCTCTAACAGCTTCTGGGGCAGGAATGCCTGTGGGGAGGGAGCTTCTGCTGCCTTTGCAGAAAGTTGGTTTCCGGGAAACTGGATGCATGAAAAGTGTTTTGAGATTAGTCACGCCAGCCAGCTGACAAGAGACACAGGGCCTGAGGTCTCAAGGATCTCAGGAAAGAGTGCCATCAGACAGACAGTGCTCTCAGACAAACGGACCTCCCCTGGCTCAAGGGCTCCCCCACACCAGTCACATCGAGGCTGAGTCTCCTTCAGCCCTAATTTACTCTCTCATTTTATTATGGGCCATGTTTTTGCCTCAGGCTCCTTTGAGGAACAAAATACACAGATTGGTATTTTGATCTTTAATAGTACTAATAAAACAGATAATGGTGACAGTTATTACTCCCCGATACTTACTTCGTTGCCAGACATTGTATTAAATGACTCACATAGATTACCTCAGAAAACGTTCCCTAAAAGGCCTGTGGTAATATCCGTCATGAGTCACGTCATGGACGAGGGCACTGGACACTGGAGCACACGGGTGAGCAGTGACACAGCCACAGGGAAAGAGGGCAGGGAATGCACACGCAACGGAAGTCAATAAGCAGTTTGGTAAACTCAGTGTTGACTGTGTCTTAACACAAAATGAGGCCCCAAATCCACCTGTTGTTCTGGTTTGCTAGCTACCAGAATGCAATATACGAGAAAAAGAATGGCTTTGAAAAAGGGGAATTTCATAAGTTGCTAGTTTACAGTTCCAAGACTGTGAAAATGTACAAATTTAAGCAAATCTATAAAAGTGTCCAAATTAAGGCACCCACAAGAGGTTACCTTCACTCAAGGAAGACCAGTGAAGTTCAAGGTTTCTGCCTCAACTGGAGTGGCCCATGGTGAACACAGGGGCGTCTTCTAGTCTTCTCTCCAGGCCTCTTGTTTCATGAGGTCCCCTGGGACCTTCTCCTTCTTCATCTCCAAAGGTCGCTGGCTGGCGGGCTCTGGTTCTCGCATCACTCTCAAGCTTCCTCCAAAATGCTTCGTCTTTAAAGGATTCCAGTAAAGTAATCAAGACCTACCTGGAATGGGTGGAGGCACATCTCCCTCTATTCAAAAGTTAATACCCACAGTTGGTTGAGTCACATCTCCCGGGAGATAATCTAATCAAGTTTCCAACCTATAGTACTGAATAGGGATTAGAAGAAACAGTTGCTCCCACAAGACTGATTAGGATTAAAACATGGCTTTTCTAGGGTACATAAATCCTTTCAAACCGGCACACCTGTGTCATTTTTAAGATCAATTGAGCCATGATAAATACACAATAAAATATGTACATTCTCTGTACACATTGATGAGTTCTGAAAATGCATGCAGCTGTGTAATCACCACCACAATCTAGATTTAGTACATTTCATCATCAAGATTCCCTTGTTTCTCTACCTAGTTAATCCCTGCCCACATTCCCCGGCAACCACTGATCTGCCTTCTATCCCTTTAGATTAGATCTGTTTGCTAGAATCATGTAAGCAGAGTCATGTAATTGTACTCTCATATCTAGTTTTTTTGCTTAGCACAATCTTACTGAGATTTTTCAATAGTATTACATGCTATGGCTTTGTAGGGTTATATATTTTATTCATTTTAGGAGGCCAGAATTATCCCAATAATAAAAGCTGTTCCAAGATTATAAGAAAACAAAATTAAAGAGCAAAACAACAGTCCTCAGTGAAATGTTAGCAAATGGAATCCAGCAAAATATATAAAGGATAATACATGGTGACCAAATAGTGTTCATTCCAGGAATGCAAGGCTGATTCAACATTGGAAAATCGATCAATGTAATTAACCATATTAACAGACCAAATAAGAAAAACTACAGGATCATCTCAACAGGACAATGAATAGTATTTGAATAAATTAATAAAAACTATTCAACAAAATTTAGTGTTAATTCATGATACAAACTATCAGCAAACTATAAACATGAAAAAAACCTCCTTAACTTACACCAATACAAACCTGCAGCTAACATAACGACAAGAGATTAAATGCTTTCCCCGTAAGATTGAGGAAAAGGCAAGTAACTCTTATTCAGCGTTGTAGTGGATGTCCTAGCTGGTGAAATAAGGAAAGAAAAAAGAAAACTCATACAGATTAGAAAGGAAGAAATGAAATTCTATTTGCAGACAACTTGATTGTCTACATAGTAAATCCAAAACAAATCCCTATAGAACTGATCCTAGAACTAGTAAGTTTGTTAATCAAAATGGGATGACAGAAGGCAAACATACCAAAGTCTACTGCAGTCCTACAGAACAGTAAGAAACAATTGGAATTTTAGATTAAAAATAACCACATAATTTAAAACAGCACCCCCAAAATTACTTGAACGTAAACTATCAAAATATGTGCAGACTCTGTATGCTAAAGTGACAAAATACCTATTAAAGAAATCAGAGGATATCTGCATAAATGGAGTAATGTACCATGTTCATGGGTTGGAAGGCTCAATATTGTCTAGATGTCATTTCTCTCCAAATTGATATCGATTCCAGTGAAATTCTAATCAATATCTTGTAGATATTGACAAGCTCACCCTAAAATTTATATGGCATGTCAAAGGAATTAGAAGGGTCATAACAGTTCTGACAAATAAAAATAAATTTGTAAACTTGGAAGGTGGATACAACTTCACTTCAGACAATTCTGCAAAGCTACAGAAATCAAGGCAGGTGGCAAAAGGCCGGGCATGGAGATCAGCGGAAAAGAGCATCGAGCCGAGAGCGGACCTGCACAGTGTCGCCAGCTGGTTTCAGCGACGCTATAAAGGCATTTCAACGGAGAAACGAAGTCTATTAAACAGACGGTGCTGGAACAGCTGGACAGCCAAATGCTAATAAAACCCCAGAAAAACAGTAGAAAACACCAAAAACTCTGACACATGTCTCATATTGTTGATGAGAATTAACCCAAAATGGATGATAGAAATACCATGTTCGGTGAAAGAAGCCAGAGATAAAAGGCCACCTATTGTATGATTCCTTTCATATGAAACGTGCAGAATATCACAGCCACAGAGACAGAAAGCAGATTAGTGGCCACCGGAGGCCAGAGAGCTGGGTGGGGAGGTGGGGTGGGGGGAGAATGGGAAGTAACCGATGAGATACAGTTTCTTCTGGGGGAGGTTAAAATAAAAGTATTCTGGAATTACATAGTGGTGATGGTCAGATAACTGTGAATATACTAGAAACCAGTGATTGTATACTTTAGAAGAGTGAATTTTACGGTTTGGTTGAATGAGATCTGAATTTTAAAAAAACAACCAATACTTAAAAATGATTGTCATAGCAGTATTTAAATGTGGAGGCAATCTAGAGACAGGAAACTTCAAACAAATTTTGCGGAATTAACATGACAATAATTTCCAGATGTTAAGATTAGGTTTACAAGAGTTTTTACCTAAGTCAGAGAATGTTTTTGATGTGCTGATAATTGAAAATTCATTTAATAGTATAATTTTCTATTTAAAGATATTTATGAGAAGAAATTGTAATGAATTATGTACAACTATTACATATGTATAAGCCTATATGCTAGAAGAATGGATGTTTAAACAATTTTTTTCTTTATGTGTATTTTTGCCATTTTTTTTTGGCAATACATGATTTTTTTTTCATAAACCTTCTCCTGTTTGCATTTAGTCAAGAGCTATTTAGGTCTACTTTAGGTATCCACTAGGTGTGAGAAAGGCAGCTGCAGACCCAAGGTTAAAACAGCAAAGCTGAGACTCGCATCCTTAGAAAGCCCTGCTTATAAGGCTGGCCGTTGACTGGCATCTAGAAACTTGTATTTTGGCATGGTCGCTGCCAGTTCCTAACTGATACGAGTGTTTTACTGTGCCTAGTCCGTGTAAATATTATGGTGTATGCCGGACTCCTCTTCTCCAGCTGCGAGTCTGGAATTCTGGTGCATGCCAGGCAGAGGGTGCCTAGGTGACCGGCGCCCAGTGAAAACCCTGGGCACTGAGCATCTAATAAACCACGATGGCTGGCAGCCGCACAGCTGCTGCAGAGTTTTGGCATGTCCTGTGCGGCTTCACTGGAAGAGAACTCATGGAAGAGCTTTGGCTTACTTTCCTCTGGACTCCCGCTCCCTCGCCCCCACCTTTTCTCTGTGCCGATTTTACTCCCTATTCTTTCATGTACAATTGGGGTGGAGAGGGGAATAAAGAACTGTAACCATGAGGATGAGAAGCTTCTGCATCTGGAGTCCTTCCAGGAAATCCTGGGGCCTAAGAGAGGTCTTGGGAACCCTGAGCAGGGTAGGAGTCACAAACAGGCTTTGCCACACAGACCCAAACCCAGCGAAATATGTCACAGGCATTGTTGGAAAGAGAGAGAGAAAAAAAAAGAGCTAAAGAGGAGAGAGAGGGCAAACCTTTTGTGCTTTGGTTCAGAGTTTATGATATAAAACAGCAGCTGAATTGTCTTTTATGAGAGGCACACATTGCTCATGAAATTCAAAAAGAATAGACCCACGGCAGTGCGACAGTGGCCCAGTGCCAGAATTCTTGCCTGCCATGCCAGAGACCTGGGTTCCATTCCCGGAGCCTGCCCATGAAAAAAAAAAAAAATATATATATATATATATATATTAAATGATATAAATTTACAATTAAAAAGTAATAATGGGGCGGTGCAATGGTGGCTCAGTGGCAGAATTCTCGCCTGCCATGCTGGAGACTTGGGTTGATTCCTGGAGCCTGCCCATGCCAAATAAATAAATAAATAATAATAGATCCAGCCCCTGGAGAATCAGCTTCCAGGACTCCATCTGGTGCTTCTGGCCAGACTGGATAAAGCAAGGGAAAAAAGCACCTTTGTTTTTTGTTCCCTCCTGCAGTGGGGAGGTAAAACGGCTCAAACATTATCAAATGTGAGCTTTGGGCAGACCAAAGATGTTAAAAGTTTGCATTGTCCTCTCCTCCAAGTGGTGGGTGAAAAAAAAAAAAAAAGAAACAGTTCTCAGGGCTGGAGCAAAGCTTCAGATACAGCAGAAAACACAAGGTCAAAACAAAAGAACCATTTTGTCTGGGCTATTGCAGCCTCCCGCCCTGCTGCATTCCAGCCTGGATGGTTCCCTGCACATGCTACATTATCTGCTAGAGGTCTGAAGAAACGTACAGTTGGGGTGGAGAGGGGAATTAAAAAAAAAATGGCTTTGTGTTTCATGGCCATTGCATCTGGATATATGATAAAAACTGATACAAAATATTATATGTTTGTGATTTCATAAATGCTAGAGGGACCATCCTGATCAGGAAAGCTGCAAAAAGAGAAAGAAATAAAAAGGGACACAGCTTCCTTGCTTTTTGTAGCTAGTGTGCAGATTGAAGTTTAAAGTCTGAGTAGCAGCAACAAAATAAGTTTTCCTAACGGATCAGTTTTGCTATACATTTTACCATTTGAACCCCTGAAAAGAGGGAGACTACCTGAAAAGGGAAGCCACCTCTAAGTGGAGTATACTTCTGGTGTCTTAAAAAGTAGGCTTCAGCTACAAGGAGTCCTTGTAAAAGCAGATGTCTGACTCTCAGAGGGTGATAATAACCTGTCCCTGTGTGTATATTTTTGAGTGGCTCAGTTTGGAGTCTGAGACTAACAAGATAAAAAAGGGCTTTCGAAAGGTTCACTTCTCACTTGGACTGGAACCTAGCAGGCTCGCCCTGCAATGTCACAGCTTTGCTATAGCAGAAAGAAAAGTTGCTGGCTTGTTTGGACTCCTGAATTTATAGATCCAAATTGCCTTGGACCTTACTCCAAGCTAAAACCTGATACTTGCTGCTGCGGACTGTTTCAGCCTCAGCACAAGCTGTGCTGAACTAAAAGCAGACATAGGCTCAATAAACAAAACTCAGACTCTGGGACTGCTGCAGGTTTAGGACGTTTTATGGGGTCATAAATGATGAACAAGTCTTGGATGCTGGCTGGGCCTTTGGGTCACACACAAAGGTCCCCAGGAAAGGGCTTGCTCTGATAGGACCATCTCACATGGCGCTGCTGACTGGCTCTCCATTTCAGGCACCCATAAACTAACTGCATTCTTACATCACACTTTCTGCCAAAAATTACAAGTTGCTGGAGGGCACGTCGCAGGATGCCCACTTGTGACAGTTTGGACTCTTGACCCCTTTTCAGGGATGTCTCACTGCTGCTGCTGATAGATTTAACTTTGCTGATTAAAGTTTGCAGCAACAGACGGACAAACCAACTGTACTTCCCTCATCTTTCTGCTGCTCCACATACCTTTGTAAGGCAATTTGATTATTAAATGTAGCTGTCCCCCGACAGGAATTCATCTTTTCTATGCTGTCCTTTGGAAAAATGATCAGATGAAAGGGGAGGGAAGTTATGCAAACCCATTTTGAAAATGTCTTAAAATTCAGCATTTCATCCTGACCAGTTCTGAAAGTAGTGTCTTTCTGGCTAAGTTGTATCCAAATGTTTTTCTGCAAAATGTATTTGTCCCTCTTGCATACAAACATTCTAGATGACAAGTCTGAGGGGGAGGATGGGATGATTTAAAAAATGTAAAAGTGTAATTGCTAAATGGGACAACATTGAGTCTATGAAAATGGAAAGATAACAAAATCCTGACACCTGAGTAGTGCTGGAGAAGGGGAGAGAGAATTAATAATCTTTCACTTTCAAAACTGTTCCTGGGGGTGGGGTGCGAGGGTAGCTCAGTGGTAGAATTCTTACCTGCCATGCGGGAGACCCAGGTTCAATTCCCCGTCCATGCATTTCCCACAATCAAACAAGCAAAACAAAAAAACCAACAAAATGGTGCTGCAATATTGGATAATTACACGGAAAAAGAACGAAATGTGACCCTGCCAAACAGCATACAAAAAAAAAAAAACCTGTTCCTGAAAGCTTTCCCCTCTTCCTTAGGGCAACCCCCCCGGCCCCCTGCCCCAAGCTGCCTCCTCAAACTGCTGAGGAGGGTTTGTATTCACGTGCACCTGACATCCAGGATGCCTCTAGCTTCTGCACTTTTCATGCAAAACAACACCAGGTGTCCCCTGCACTCATGAGGTGCAGGAACTGCAGTCAAACCAAACTATTTGGGACTGACTACCTTCTAGCAGTCCCTCCAAGACCAGGGACTCTACATTTTTTGGATTGATCTGGAAACCCCAGGACAGGAGACCCCACTGTGAGCACTGGGAAGCTGTACGGCCTGAGCAAGGCATGTACTGACAGTTGTGGTGTGCCCTTGGAACTGCACTTCCGGTGTGTACCCCGTCAGGGCACTGCCCCAGCCCCGCAGGCAGTCAGGTCAGCTTCACTTTATTGGCCACAGTTGTGCTGGCCTAAACTAATGCCTCAGACCAGGTAAAAAGGGTTCACTCAAAAATGTAAGGAGGAGGCTGTCTGGCTTTCAAAGAC